>NC_141596.1:2928834-3241334 GCF_047967505.1 Dipteris shenzhenensis | reverse complement strand
AACACACCTAGGACCGTGTTTTTTTATGGTTGTGCATGACACTAAGGCAAAAACGGTGTTTTATGCTTGATTGATAATGCAAAGCATATCTGATGGGCACAATACTTTGCACATACCTTCAACCAGGGGGAATGGACTTACATGGAAAGTGGCATTCCCATCGCATAAGTACTTGATCGGATAACACACCTAGCAGCGTGTTTTTTTACAAATGTGCATGACACTAAGGCAAAAATGGTATTTAATGCTCGATCGACCATGCAAAGGATATCCGATGGGCACAGTACTTTTCCTACACCTTAGCCTAGGTGGTATTGAAATGTTCTCAAAGGCGCACACCCATCCGATAAGTACTTGGTCAGATAACGTACCTAAGGGCGTGTTTTTTTGCGGATGTGCATATCACTACAGGAAAAACGGTGTACAATGCATGATCGACCATGCAAAGCATATCCAATGGTTACAATACTTTGCATGCACCTCAACCTAGTTGAAAGATACTTGCGTGCAAAGTGGAGCCCCCATCCAATAAGTACTTGGGGTGGTAGCAAGCTAAGGGTGTCCACTTCCGGACCACTTTCGGGTGAGTGTGACACCCGCTCGAGTGAAAATACAAAGGTTTTGCTTCGGTCTCCAATACCTCGATCGAGGTATTAGCTCCAATGAAAATCACACACGAGGACAACCGAGCCAAGCAATACCTCGATCAGGATACTGGGCTTTTTCACCGGACCGAGCCTCTACCTTGATCGAGGCTTGCTGGCAAGCCACCTATACATGCCACATCTACCTCGTTCGAGGTATCGTGGCAATCCAGCTCAACCTCGATCGAGGTCAAGTGGCATGTCCAGCATACCTCGATCGAGGTATGTGCCATCCGACAGGGCAGCCGACAGGGCAGATGACATACCTCGATCGAGGTATGCTGGACGCATGACTTGGCATCCCGCTTCTGCCGACATACCACGATCGAGGTATCATGGCATGTCAAAACCTCCATCGACGTGGATGTACCGAGATGTATGGGCATGTCACAATACCTCGATCGAGGTATCGTGGCATGCCGATACCTCGATCGAGGTAGATGTACCGAGATGTATGGGCATGTGACAATACCTCGATCGAGGTATCGTGGCATGCCAATACCTCGATCGAGGTAGATGTGCCGAGATGTATGGGCATGTCAAGAATACCTCGATCGAGGTAGCTAAACCCTAATTTTTCTTATAAAAGGAGAGCAACCCCCCTCATTCCGCATACCTCGATCGAGCTCCTCCTCATCCACCGATTTCGAATTTGCGGGACTTCGACGGAATTGCGCGAGCGACGGAGAGCCACCAACGGACATCGACGGAGATGGACGGAGCCGGAGCGGGAGAGTCCAGGTAGGGTTTTTTTTATGTAGCATTTTCTTTTTGGTAGAATTTGATTAAATTTTAGTTTATAAGAAAAATTATAAAAAAATTTCTAAATTTCAAATGCATTTTAATGTTTTTCTGAAATTTATGAATTACGACATTTTTTATTTAAAATGTGAAAATGAATTTTTTTTAAAAAAATAGAGCTATTTTTAGTAAATAAAAAAACGTTCATATTAATAATTATAAAATATTTATAAATTTGAAATGCATTTGTAAAATTTTTTTAAATTTTTGAATTACGACATTTATAATTTAAAATGTGAAAATTTTAAATTTAAAAAACGTTTAATGAGGCATTTTTTATTCAAAATGTGAAAATGTTCTATATTTCTGTTTTTTTTATGTAGCATTTTCTTTTTGGTAGAATTTAAATAAATTTTAGGTTATAAGAAAAATTATAAAAAATTTCTAAATTTCAAATGCATTTTAATGTTTTTTTGAAATTTATGAATTACGACATTTTTATTTAAAATGTGAAAATGAAATTTTTTTTTTAAAATAGAGCTATTTTTAGTAAATAAAAAAACGTTCATATTAATAATTATAAAATATTTATAAATTTGAAATGCATTTGTAAATTTTTTTTAAATTTTTGAATTACGACATTATAATTTAAAATGTGAAAATTTTAAATTTAAAAAACATTTAATGAGGCATTTTTTATTCAAAATGTGAAAATGTTCTATATTTCTGTTTTTTTATGTCGCATTTTCTTTTTGGTAGAATTTAATTAAATTTTAGGTTATAAGAAAAATTATAAAAAATTTCTAAATTTCAAATGCATTTTAATGTTTTTTTGAAATTTATGAATTACGACATTTTTTATTTAAAATGTGAAAATGAAAATTTTTTTTTAAAATAGAGCTATTTTTAGTAAATAAAAAAAAGTTCATATTAATAATTATAAAATATTTATAAATTTAAAATGCATTTGTAATTTTTTTTAAAATTTTTGAATTACGACATTTATAATTTAAAATGTGAAAATTTTAAATTTAAAAAACGTTTAATGAGGCATTTTTTATTCAAAATGTGAAAATGTTCTATATTTTTGTTTTTTTTATGTAGCATTTTGTTTTTGGTAGAATTTAATTAAATTTCAGTTTATAAGAAAAATTATAAAAAATTTCTAAATTTCAAATGCATTTTAATGTTTTTTTGAAATTTATGAATTACGACATTTTTTATTTAAAATGTGAAAATGAAATTTTTTTTTAAAAAAATAGAGCTATTTTTATTAAATAAAAAAACTTTCATAGGAATAATTATAAAGTATTTATAAATTTGAAATGCATTTGTAATTTTTTTTTTAATTTTTGAATTACGATATTTATAATTTAAAATGTTAAAATTTTAAATTTAAAAAACGTTTAATGAGGCATTTTTTATTCAAAAGGTGAAAATGTAAAAATTAGGTTTTTAAAAATCATCTTTGGAAAAAAAGAGATTAAAGTTATTTTTTTAAATTAGAGCTATTTTTATTGAAATAAAAAACGTTTAAATCTTAGTTTATAGGAATAATTATAAAATATTTTTAAAATTGAAATGCATTTGAAAGTTTTTTTAAATGATTTTTGGAATTACGTAATTATTTATTTAAAATGAGAAAATGTAATCATCTTTAAAAAATAAGAGATTAAAGTTTAAATTAGTGCTATTTTTATCAATATAAAGAAACGTTTAAATTTTAGTTTATAGGAATAATTATAAAATATTTCTAAATCTGAAATGCATTTTAAAGTTTTTTAAATTATTTTTGGAATTATTTTTAGTCTTCAAAACCATCTTTTAAAAAATCATCGTTTATGTGGAATATTATAGATTATATAGTTGGTTAAGAGTTGTTTCATAATTTAGGTAGAGTAAGTAGGCTGTATAAAACACCACATGGGCATTATCCCTAAAACACCACACCACATGGGCAAAGACCCCAACACTAGAGTGGTTAGATGCATAAGCATATGGCTAATTTGATCTTGTAAATGCACCAGCGCATCGAAAACACATATGTAATTTATGATTGTCCAAAGGTCTCCTCTCTCCCCAAGCATGGGAACCAAGTGATAATCTATACGAATAGCCACTAGTTGAGGTGGATTGCCCAACCAAAATAGATAATATTGAAAAGGCTTAATTATTTTCTCAAAGTTCTCGGTGATGAATTGACAGGTCATACCAATCCACACTACTTTCATTTTTTTTAAAAAGATGAAAAACCCGTAATGCAATGGCAACAGTATTCTCATGATACAAAATGGGAACCTGAAGAACCTTACAGTCTCTTAACTTCAATTCCCAGCAAGGAAAGGTATCCAACATGGGCTCCTATACAAGAATTCAATGAGAGGTCTAACTGTGAAATAGAAGGATTAAAAGCATTTATTACATACAAAGAGGAAATGCTCCGGAGATATCTTGATTCGAAGCCTACTTGGAAAGAACACACTACCACTATAATTAACAAGACACGAAATTTAATAAAGGACCTTGAGAGAATGCGAGGCTCAAAGGATGTCAAGGAAGAATGCAATATGTTTTGGCCAAATGTTCATAACGATTTGGCCCAGCTCCAGTCTTTGAAAATGAATTTGTATCATTACTCCCACGTCCATATTGTGGACCAAAGAAGAGAGAGTTTATGCCACAAGTAGATATAGAGGTCGATTGTTTTGTTGTGGTTCAGCCATCGGATGATGAATATGAAAATGTGAAGTTTTGGGTTGCAAAAGTATTTGATGTGCAAAGAGATGACCAAGGGAGAGCTACAACATTTACAGCAGTATGGTATGAGCCAAAGGGTAGGAAGGAGAATATGGATAACAACACATTGTATACTAATTGTATAATGAAGGAGTGGGTCCCAAATGATGAAGCAGTGTCTCAAGTTTCGACGGAGACAATCATAGTATCTTGGCATTCAAGGGCAAAGAAATCAAAGAAGCGCATGGGATATGAGGTAGAAGGAAAAATAAAAATACCATAGCAAAGTATTTTACATATACACGAATTTTTAAGGATGCTCGCCATGGAGGAAGTAGAAGGAGACAGCACAAATGAAGAATATCCATGATTAAAGCTTTGTATTGAAGTCCATTGAAGGATTTTATTTGGGTACTTAGGCAAGAAGCCAATTCAAGACAATTATAATCAGAGTCATCACCTCCTATGTCAAATGAGAGTCAAAATATGCACTGGATGTCACCCAAGGGTCAAGGCTTGGCAAGACAATAGGGAGTTAATGCAGATGGCACCTGGCAAGGGACTGTCGCATTGAGCAATAAGACAATGGGGAGTCAATGCACCCAAGGGGCAAGCTTAGCAAGACAAGTGGGAGTTAATGCAGATGGCAACTGCTGGCAAGGGACTGTCGTGACATTGAGCAATAAGACAATGGGGAGTCAAATTATGCAGATGGCACGAATTGAGGCTCTTTAAGAGCAACAATTTAAATTGTAAACATATGTTCAATCTATATCATTTTGGATACAAAGACTCCACCTGAGAGCAATGTCTCTCAATGTAAACATATAATGATAGCTATAATTGCTATTATAATTCTTTGGTTCAATACAAAACGTGGGTCTTATGGCATCATGTCTTTTTTCTATTTATTAAAAGTTTTAAAAATTTTGTGCATATTGCAAGTGACAATGTTATTTTCATGAAATATTTAAGTCTCCTTTCATGGATTTATAAATTTATCACGTCAAGGAAAAATATTAAAAATAATTAAATTAACAAATAACTTAGGTATAGCTAGAATTTCTAAAATAGGATTATTTCAAATTCTTGCATATTGGTGCAAAAGTATAGATTGAAAAAACAATATTTTTATGTGAATATGATAGTGCCACAAAGTGAACTTTTGATTTGGGAAGAATATCTTCAAAAAGTAAAATTTTGATTTGGAAAGGATATTTTCACAAAGTAAACTTTTCATTTGGGAAGCACAACAAGACAAAGCACCCATAGATGCGCGCACAGACGCGTTTCATGAACTAAATAAAAAACTTACGGGCGCGTCTATTTGCGCGTCAGGAGACCCGTGTCTATTAGCGCGTCTATATATCAGACTTATGCGCGTATAGACACGCTCATACACGCATAAATAGACGTGCATATAAATGCTTTGATAGACGCATGTATAAACGTAAATCGAACAGACAGACGCGAATATAAACGCGTTTGTAAACGCACTGATAGACGCGCCTTTTTTTAAAAAAAAAATTTTACAGAATACTGTGTATGTTGTGTATGCTATATAGTTACAAGAATCCCATATCCACATTCTGTAATTCAATTCTTACAGCCAACCTCATTTTAATTACAATTCCAAATAAAATATTACAACTCCAAAATGCAATAAAATTGAAAGCTCAAAAAGTGCTTGTATATACATATAGCACGAAGCTAAGCCACGTCATGTGGCTCCAAGTACAAAAAATAAGGAAGCTAAGCCATGTCATGTGGCTTCAAGTACAAAAAATAAGAGGAGTCTATATACAAGAGGCACGAAGCCAAGCCAATGGCTTTAAGTACAAAAAAGAATAGTAGCACTACTTCTACGACTAATCCTCGCTGCCTTCCACGCTCCCTTCTGCGCTGCCTTCTGCGCTCCCTTCTGCACCTCCTTCCTCGTCTTCCTCATCGTCTTGTGCAGGGGTGCCCTGTAAACAAGGGACAACATATATCAATGTATGAGAAATCAAATCTTTACTTATAATTTTGGCATTATTTAATTACTTTCAAATACCTGGGGGGCCTGTCCAGTCGCTCGGGTATACTGCTCCTCAGTAATCAACCCGTCATCATAGAAGTGCCTCCATGTATCTCCTCTGCGATGGTGGCGGTGGTAGGCTGTCTCCACTAGAGTAGGGTATCTGCCCACGATCTCAAGCTGCATGACCGCGATACACTTTGTGGAGGGATTAGTACAAAGAAACAACCAACCTCCTAATAAACTACATAAGCAATATAATTTGAGATCGATACTTACAAATTGGGCCTCCCATGATTCAACACCCCCTGCTCCAAAATGCGCGCTCCCATACTCCTCCATCTGGATCCTCCGTACCTCCACGTGCTGCAGACTGGGCTCCTCCCTCGCTGACTTCATTGCCTTCTTCCACTCACGCTTCTGAGCGGTGTGGGGCGAGCCCCTTGGAGGTTGACCTGCCTCAAGTCTGGCAAGCTCCGCTAGTGCCTGCCTCTTAAGGGAAGATCTTTTATTGCTAAGTATCGTAACAATCTTTGACTTCCCCCATTTATCTGTGAACTAGCGATTGGGGGGGTTAGGATATCTAGAGCGAACAGTAGCGAGGGTCTCATCAGCCAACCTCTTTGGGTGGTCTTTATAGTGGATAAAGCAATCTCTATAATTGTTAGCAATTACAGAGCGCATGAAGGCCATTACATCCTTCCCCCGCGCATCCATCAAGATGCCTCTGTCTGGGTGATGTCATAATAAATCGTACCATCACCCAGAGGCACGTCTAAATCATCGGAATCATCATCCTCGGCCTCACCGCCACATGGCCCAAAGCACTGTGCCATGCATCCGCCACCGCTCTCCCTGCTACTACGCCTGCCACCCTGTCATGTCGAGCTCGTACGCTGGCCACTCGTAGCTGGGGACTGCGCGGGACTATGCTGAACTCGTAGCTGGAGAACCGAGTCTCGATGGCTAGGGAGTATGTCGACGGCTCGCTGAGGCAGAAGGACCTCCTGAAGGCATGGGGGAAGGGGCATAAGACGGGATGGCAGAAGGGACATAAGACGGCATGGGGGAAGGGGCATAAGATGGTACGAGGGAAGGGGCATAAGATGGGGCATAAGACGGCTATGCGGACTCCGCTGGGGTGATCTCAAGCGGTGTGGGGTGGCTCGGAGTCTGTAGTGCCGACTCCTGGGGAGCGTTAAGGGTACCCGTCATGTACTCGTATAACTCCGCAGGACTAGGAGGGTGCCCTAAAATATTATATAAATCCTTCCATATCGATTCACACGGATCACGTGAGCTAGAAGCACTTCCTCCCCACATGTTAAACTGGAAAAAAATAAACAAATCTATTACTTTGGGAGCTGAGAAGAAAGGGGGGAAAAAAAAAAAGAGACTCTGTCAGAGCGTGTCTATAAACCCGTCTAATCTTCGCGTCTAATAGAGCATTTAACAGTTCAAGTAAAAGTGCGTCTACCACTGCATCTAACAGTCCGTCAAAACAGCCGTCTAACAGTGCGTCAAAAAGCGCGTCTAACAGCCCGTCCAAACATCCGTCTAAGAGCACGTCTAAAAGCGCGTCTAACAATTCGTTTAAAACTCCATTTAACAGATCGTCTGTTTGAGCGTCTATATACGCGTCTATGTGTGTAACAAGCTAGACGCGCATATAGACGTGCCTGTAGACTCGCATTTAGACGCGCCCTCAGACGCCTGTATACACGCGCTCCGACAGTCGAGAATACTCAAAAGTGGAAAAGGACGTTTCGCCCGACAAAAGAACGTGTCGCTCATACCTAGATGCTGCGTTTCGTGGATGCGAAAAAGTACAAAACTGGAAAGAGCAAGCAAGAACAACTTCAAAAGGACTTACTTGGAAAAAGGTATGGAAGGATCTTTCTTTTCCAAACTTGTTTCTTCTCCTTGTTCGTACTCCTCCTCTTCTTTAGGCTTGGAAGCAAGCTGTGTAGGTACGGTCCCTTTGTCTTGAGTGAAAGCTTGGAACTGTGTATGGGAGGCTCTCTCTTAAGCTTCGAATCTATAGAACTGCTACTAAAGAAGGAAGAAAGCCGCTCGCGAAGTTTAAGTAGTCAAAAGAAAAGCAAAGCGAGCGGCGCACCGAAAAGCAGGTTTAAAAGTCGCGGGTATAGTCGCGTCTATAGTCGCGTTTGAATACACAGAGTAAATGCGTCTATAGTCGCGTCTATTAGCGCGTCTACAGGCGCCTTTAAATACACAGAGTAGACGGGCATTTAG
This sequence comes from Dipteris shenzhenensis, assembly GCF_047967505.1. Classification (NCBI taxonomy): domain Eukaryota; kingdom Viridiplantae; phylum Streptophyta; class Polypodiopsida; order Gleicheniales; family Dipteridaceae; genus Dipteris; species Dipteris shenzhenensis. Next base: position 3,232,940 of record NC_141596.1, on the reverse strand, counting down.
ACGCGCAAGTAGATGCGACATTAGACGCGACGATAGACGCGGTGATAAACACGACACAGAGTTTTTAAGTTAAGCATTTGAAGAAGAGCAAATTTGGTGGGTTGTTTGTTTGTAGGATGTCTCCATCTTCAATAAGCAGCTCCAGTGAGGATGAATCCCTCCGTATCCACCATCGCGAAATGTGGTTGGAGCAAAAAATCAAATGTCTGTGTGATCGATGTCGAGGAAACATGTATCGTGCACACAAGATTACGCTCAATCATATCTCAAAGTATGGAGAATGGGATGTGACCGTAAACAGGGTAAGGATTTGTAAGTTAAGGTTGATTGAGATACCTATGGGTGTTCATATGTTTGAGTTATAATGATCCCGTTTTAATTTGATACAGGATGCAGTGCCACACCCGCACATGTTACCCTATGCCCGTCGTGAGGAGGCGAAGTGTCGGCGATATGAGGTGGGATCTTCAGGAGGGACCGTTACGGATGCATGGAGTGATGGTGATAGTAGCCCTCCACCATTACCTCATGAAGCCGTGGAGGAGGAGGTGTTTGATGATATGGTGCGGGATTTATATGTCCATCAAGGGAGGGATAATAGCATGGAGTAGGATGATCTTTTTACCGCAGCATCGACTCCACTGTTTGAGGGGTGCACATTCTCTGTTCTACGTGCCTCCCTTGAGTTACTAAACTTGCAAACCATCTATGGATGGAGCAATGCAAGTTTGAATGCATTACTCAAGTAAGCTTTAATTTAAAGTCGATTTTGCAAACATGATGAATTATGCGCGTGGGTCAATTACTCGAATGCTTTTCCTCATTTATGGTCTTCATGTGCAGGCTATTGTGTAAAATGCTTCCAAGGGAGAATAAATTACCGACCTCAAGAGATATGGCAAGGCAACATGTGACCTCTCTTGGAGGATTAGATTACAAGCGCATCCATGCATGTGTCAACGATTGCGTTTTGTTTCGTGGACTACATAAGGATGCGCTTCGTGGGCATGGCCATGAAGTTTACAAGCGCATCCATGCATGTGTCAACGATTGCGTTTTGTTTCGTGGACTACATAAGGATAAAAGTGGCACTATGCACGAGCTCTGCACGCTTTCCTACACTTTTACCATTTAAGGTAAAGTGAAAGGACTCAGATATGCCATCCTCCATGACCAATAGGTGTTCCCGCACGTCCCTGAGAGTCCACTGTGACGTGACAGTCACATTCTTGACATCTCCTAAATGAGAACCAATACATAAACTTATCCGTGTATTATCATCATCGTTAGAGTCAAGGGGGAGCCAATTGCCACCTATTTTCTTTCAGCGCCTATAGTGGAAAGCAAAATATAACATTTGGTGGGAGATGTGGTACTTGACAACCATGTTGTCCTTACATACATGGCATTGAAACAGATCACCCTTTTGTTCACCTGACTTGCTTCCCCAATTCACCCCAAGCAATTCCTCAAGGGCATTCTCATGTAGGCACTTGCATGACCACATGGTTTTTGTTCTGTGCTTCTGGATGTTATGAAAACAAGAAGCAAAAATGTGCAGAGGCATAAACCAAGACAACCTTACCCATGTAGAGCCAAATGTAAACTTCATGGCCATGCCCACATCCTTTGTAATCTTTTCCTTGTATGATTGCATTGTTCTTGTGTCCACCATGCTACAATCCATGTCTTCAAGTTGTGGTGTTGCAATGCATTGAAGATGGCCATAGCCTGATGCCGTCCTTGGAGTAATGTACTTGGCATTATACCAATAGATATTTCTGTGTTTCAAAGCAGAGGACTTCTCTCTAGCATGCATTTGCCTTCCTAAATCCTCATGAATGGCAGTAAACTTACCTAAGAAGCACTCGACTGGTTCCCACTCCTCAAAGTTTGAAGGAAATACATCTACTATGCACAAGTGCTATTTTAAAATACAATTTCAAACTGACTCATTACACTGGTTCTATTTCAAAATACAATTTCAAGCTGACTCATTACACTTCAAAATCTTACACAAAATGCAGACTTACAATGCGATGGTATTGTCGATTGATTACTTGATGGAGGAAGGCACATGTCCTTTCCCATGTAGATGTGTTGCACCTTTGCAAACAATCCTTTCTTCCCAAGCTTGAACTTCATGATGCGGCCCTTCCATTCATGCAAAAGATCACCTCTTTTGCTCTTGGGAAGCTTATGTGGACCCTTGGTAGATCCTCTCATGACTATCCAATCATTCAAGCTATAGGTGCAAGGCACCCATTCGCCCAGTGCATTTTTGCTCCTGTGGGACACAGAGTACATGTATGGTCTCCTCACCATGCTTGTACAGAGGTCACAATAGCAATAGTGGACTAGAAAGTGCAGCTTGGGGGGAGAGAGCAGCTTCGATAGAGGGAAAGAGAGGGAGAAGGTATAGAGGGTGCAACTGAAGGTTGAGAGAAGGTCCAAGAGGTGCTGAATGGAGGGAGAAAGAGTAGAGGGGGATGAGCAACTGCTCCAGGAGGTGTTGTAGCTAGGAATGGAGGGAGAAAGAGTAGAGGGGGATGAGCAGCCACTACAAGAGGTATTGTAGCTAGGAATGGAGGAAGAAAGAGCAGAGGGGGATGAGCAGCTACTACTGTAAGAGGTGTTGTAGCTAGGAATGGAGAGAGAATGAGCAGTTGCTACAGGAGGTGCTGGAGAGGGAGAAACACAGTGAACCAGAGCAGGAGGGGATAGAGAAGATGCCAAATGAGTTCCCACATTTGAAAAATGGAGAGAGAATGGAGCTGGACCAGGCCTGTAACAAGCTGAGAGGGGGAAAAAATTTGCCCAGAAGGGCCCACCGCCTCTTGAATGACTTGTAGGTTTGTTTGGGGGAGGTGCATATGGGAGAAGGGTCAAGCATGGGTTGAGGGGGGCGGGGATGGTTTGAGTGGTCCTCGTCGGTGTAAGAGGAGTAGCCAATAGGGGCTCTTTGTAGGTCTGCCCACCCTCCACCTCAACATGGCATTGCCCCACAAAAAGGAGCACTCCCATTGGTACACCTCAAATACCTCACTAATCACTTGAAATTAGGAAACACTAATTGGAGGCCCTTTGGAGACCCCAATTGTCCCCTAATGAACACTCTTGTCCAAAGCTATGTCCATGTCATTTAAAAACATATGTAAAAAATGTATGTACTAGTCTTTTGAAGGCAGTGCTTACAATTCTCTAGATTATGTGTGGTGCATTTGTAGCCCAGTAGCATTGATTCCATCCTTTTATAGCTAGCAAAACTTAATTGATCTTTAGCGATGACTTGCAATGGAATATACCAATTGGGATCATCAAAAGAGGTGGAAGAATTTTTGGTCGCCATCTCGGTTGACTTTCTTTATCAAAGGTAATCATTCACTTACTTAGGTTTGTTTATGTAGGTTTTTTACTTTTTTGGGTGAGCATCTTCCATTATATGTACATTTTGAACAACCTTTTCTTGGGAAGTGTTATTTCCATTTATGGTAGATCATTCTAATTGATGTAGGTAAAAATAGTGTTTTTGTAATCCAAACTAGTACAACGTGAGTAGGGCTCCAATATGAGCTCCAACCTCTTCATGGACAACCACCGGCTTTATTATGACCATGTGAATGCGTTGATGCTCATGGACCTCCAGGAGCATCATTGAGTTCATGAAATGTTGTAGACAACTCTTGGATTCATTGGGAACCTGATATTCTTCTTGGTCATTTCATATAGAGGTGGTGCAATTTCATCAAAATCCTTCGCAAACCTCCTATAGAAGCTAACAAATGACTTGAGTTATATTAGATTCTCATGTTTTGGCATTTGTTGAATTGCTCGGGTCTTACTTGGGCTTGGTTTGAATGCTTTCCTTGAAAATTACATAACCAAGCAATATACTAATCTTCACACATAAAACACACTTGGTTATGTTCAGGGAGATTCTTGCTCGTGTGTGGCAAAAACTTTTCAAGGCAAGCAAGATGCATAGATATTGTCGAGTATACACAAAAATCATCCAAGTAAATGGTGATAAACTCGGTTAAGTAACCTAAAAAGTCTCAAACCATGAATCTCAAATTTTTTGATGATGATGCATTATGTAGACAAAATGGCATTACTTTACAATGATATGTAGCCCATTTTGTGATAAACATAGTCTTTTGTTGGTCCTTGGGAGCCAAAGAAATTTGATTGTACCCAGTATAGCCATCCATAAATGAGTACATCTCGTGTCTTGTAGCTTGGTCAAGTATTCCATCAATGAACGGAATTGGAAAATGATTTGGCATTGTTTGAGCATTAACCTTCCTATAATCCACACAAACTTGGAGTTTGCACTCTTCTTGGGCACCACCACGATTGAATAGCCAATTGCTTTGATCAATTGCATAGATGAAGCTTGCTCGGATCAATTGGTTGAGCTTGGATAACCTCTTGGCATCTTTGAATTCATCATTTTTTTTTTTGGGTTGCATTGGCTTAGAATCAGATATCAATGAAATTCGATGTTGGCATATTTCTAGAGGAACTCCCCATCAATCCATTGTAGCTCTATGGAAACATGTCTTATATTGTAGAAACACACTTTTGATTGCTTAAAGTTGATCATCCAAGAGATGGGCACTTATGATCATTGTACGTGACTCCTTGACCATATCCAAGTTGAGCTCCGAGTCGGTTCTAGAATCAAGTGTTTAGAATTAAGTTGAATGATGGTTATCTTAGGCTCGGTTAGCTCTCATTCACCAATCTCTTCAATGAAATGACCAGTGTACAAATATTATTGTTTTGATAACTTCAAGTCTTTCATTTTTTGTTTTAGCTCGGCAGCCACCTAGTGTATGTCAATTTCCCCCAAAGGCAAAATATGCATTTTCATTAGCCGAGACTCAACATCCGAAATTGATCTTTCACCTCTATGTCCTTGGGTCGACAACTGCTCAATAACTTGATTAGATTAGTAGGATTCACACCTCAATATCCCCAGTCTTGTTTATCATGAACTCGGAGCCCCAATCATGCAAAACCTTGGCACCTTTCAACCATGGTCTACCCAACAAAATTAGATAGGCATTCATTTCCATTGAAATGACACCTTTTAACCATGGTCTACCCAAGAAGATTAGATAGGCATTCATTTCCATTGAAATGACGATCAAACTTAAAGCATAATATACTCCTTTGATGTTGATGGCTACATCGGTGAGCATACCTTTAGGCTCTAGCAGTCACTAATCGACCATGTGTATTGAAAAATGCTTCAAGTTCTTGAGCTTCAGTCGCTTAACCACAGATTTCGCGATAAGACTGACTTTTCCACAATCACATAGGGACATTTTGCTTTTTGACTGATACACACTCAGAGAGACATCGAATGTACGTGGCTAGGATGGAAGAGTACATGCTCTGTGGTAGAAGAGGTTGGTGAAATCTAGTCAACAAAGTTGGTATGGAATCAAAACCAGGAATGACAATCAACAAGGATGAGTGGATGTAAGAGGGACCTGAGAGCTCAAGGATGGAGAAGGCACAGCCATGCATATGGAGAGATGGTCACAACTACTATATTGACACTAAGAGTGAATCTGTTTTCCTGAGTTTCATCCAAGATGACCTGAGGAATGTGACATTTGGCAAGTCCTCAAGGTGGTGATATGAAGAAATGGAGCATTCTTCCACAAAGCACTAGGATTTTGAGGAATCCAACAAGTCCCTTCATGAGTCCATCCATAAGCATGGATGAAAACTTGGAAGGTGTAAATCAAGTCCAGAGGCCAGATGAGCCTCATGATCATTATTAAGAAGAAGACTTGCCTGTGAGACATAGATTGAGATAGAGCGTGGATCACACGTATCCTATTGGTGGAAGATGATTCCCTCAACAAAATACATTAGGGTCTAAGGGATCATCTATGCCATCTCGACCAAATTGTGCTCTATGTGCTCGTCTTGAGATTGGTCAACAAGGAGGCCAACTTCTCCCCTATATGCAAAAAGTAAGATTTTAAAAAATCAAATTAGAAAAAATGACGTGACATGTTATTAAAACTAGAGTACATCAAAAAAAGAGGACATCACATTGTTAAAAGAGACAAAAAGTAAGATTTTAAAAAACCAAATTAGAAAAAATGGCATGACATGTTATTAAAACTAGAGTACATTTAAAAAAAAGCATGACACATTTGTACAAGAAGTAGATCATATAGCTCAAAGCCATATGGTGTTAAAAAACACCTTCCATTAGCTCAGCCTAGAAGATCTCGTCTTTATCTCTCTTGTCTATTACAACTTTACATTAGAAAACTAAAAAGTCTTTGTGGAACTATAGTTTCATTTCTTGTCTATTACAGTTACTTTAGAAAACATATAAGTCTCTATGGAATTAAATTTCCATCACTTGACTATTAAGTCATTAGAGAGAGCATATGTCCTCGAAAGTGCCTACTATGGCATTGGCTTCATGAAAACAAGTAGACTTTAAACTTGCAGGCCATGCATAACTAGGGCTGGCATCGCAAATCTCCTCATAGACTCTCCTCACAACTTGTTTCGAATCTTGCGCCGACTTGTAAGCATTCAACAACTCTTCTTTTCTCTCTTGGCTTTCCTCATCTTCACCATTTTTTTCAATACAGCTTCTAGCCACCGCCATATCCTGTACAAAAATTTAACTCGTTAGCATAAGAAGTACGTGATTAAAAGAAGCAAAAAAGAAAGCTAGGGATATTCACCTCTTCTGCTGAGTTCAAATCAAGCAGCCATGTGCGTAACATATCCTCCTCAAATGATTTTCCCTTCATTGGTCCATACAAAAGAGATCTAAGACAGAATTTGAGTTCAATAAATGAAGTCGGGTAGTAACTAGTCATTGTCTTAAAGGGAAAGTGGGAGAAGGAGAGTGAGGGAGCGATAGCGAGGGATGCACAGTGAGCTGCCCCTCCTTCAAGGGTGATAGAAAGTCAGGGAAGACGTAAAGTGAAAGACGAATATAAGTTAATCAGAAGGACTAGGATGTAAGAAATAAGAGAGTGTTTGTGGAAGGACTACGATGGAAGAATATAAGTGCACTAAGGCACGATGTGTTCGCTATGATAAGGATAAGGGTTGGAATAAGTGAGAGGCGCATTGGAAATGCTCTACTTTAAGTGACTGGAGACTCTGTCCAACTAAATAAAATTTTTCAGAGCATTGGGAATGTTGTACTTTAAGTGAGTGGAGCATTGGGAATTGATACTTTGGAGTGAAATATATTACAAATATTACATCATCACATATTCATATCAAAATTCTCATCACACAAGGTTATATTTCCAAATAATTACATCATCACACATTCATATCATAAAATTGTCTGCATCAAATAAATATATAAATATCATGACTAAATGCCACTTAAGTAATAAGTCACAAATTGGTGTATAATCAACAAAAACTACATCATGATTCATACATTGCAACAAATAAATGTCAACCATAATATTCATGGAATAAACAACACCATGAGAATATGCTCCTCATGCATATATACAAACACAACATCATACTGAGAGTGCTCTCAACAGAAGCAAGAATGGAAGAAGGAGAGAGAGAGAGAGATAGAGAGCCACACAAGTTTGGTGGGTGCAGAACCACCCTAATCTTCTTTTTCATTCATTTATATGTGTTTGAGTATTGTACATAATTGGGGTAAAGGCACAGTGACCTTTAACCCCCACAACCTCCCACTTAAAGGACAATGTGCCTTTAAGGGAGAACAACCAGTGAGCATACTATCCAACGCCCATCAATACACGACAATACTCAAACTGCTGACTAGGTAGACTCTTTGTCAGCATATCTGCAGGGTTATCATCTGTATGAACCTTGACAAGCTCTATGCGCTTGTCCTCAAGTACCTCCTTGATGAAATGGTATCTGACCTCAATGTGTTTGTTCTTTGCATGAAAGACCGGATTCCGTGCTAGCATGATGCATGTGTCAACGATTGCGTTTTGTTTCGTGGACTACATAAGGATGCAAGAGAGTGTCCTACTTGTGGAGAGGCAAGATATAGAGCAGATCTCAAAACCTTGGACGTGCCTCGTAAGGTATTACGACATTTTCCCATAATCCCTCGCATCCAACATATGTTCAAGTGCAAATCTATTGCAGAGCTCATGTCATGGCATTCCTCCCATCGATCAACCGATGGCAAGTGGAGAACTCCCGCGGACTCTCCTGCGTGGAAGCATATTGAAGACACATGGCCAAGCTTCAAGGAAGAACCTAGGAGCTTGAGACTTGGATTGGGTATGGACGGTGTGAACCCATTTGGTCTCAAAAGCACGTCTTACAGTGTATGGCCAGTGGTATTGGTGAATTACAATCTTCCACCCTCTATGGCTATTAAGAAAGGACATGTCATGCTGTCCCTTCTAGTTCCAGGGAAACATAAAGTCAAAAACCCTGATGTTTATTTGGAGCCTTTGATTGATGAGCTAGAGATACTTTGGAGAGGTATCGAGGTGCATGATGTGAGTAGGCCTCCCTCGTCACGAGAATTCAACTGCAAAGCAATCTTGATGTGGACGATGCATGACTTCCCAGGCTATGGCGAGTGTTCTAGTAAGCATTGCATTTTTTAATTATGAATAGGCAAGGACGTGGCAACCTAAACCCACCTTCCACTCTTAATTGCATCTATTGTTTCAGGTCTCACTACATCGGGTTACCATGCATGTCCTGTTTGTGGTCCTTCGCTAGTTGCCTCACGGGCAGACACATTGAATAAGGTCATCTATGAGAATCACCATCGATTTCTCCCACCTGATCATCCTAGATATGTTGCCCCTTGGAATGAAGTCCTCCCACAATCACTCACCGTGGGAGATTGGATAAGAATTTGGGACGGTTCCACGACTCCTCCACCACTTGGCATGAGCCGGTAAGGATTTGTAACTATTGGCTGGAAGTAAAGATTGGCTATATTGGTTGAAAGTGAGGATTGCACGCTAACACTTTATTTGGTTTAGATACTCCATCTTTTATCATTTACCATATTGGTCCCACCTCAAGATCAATCACCTGCTCGATCCCATGCATATCTTCAAGAATGTGGCATCTACCATTTGGGAGCATTTGAATGGGACACGAGATTCGGCAGGCATAAGGGAGGATCTACATACCACAGGGAGGATGCGTGAAGCTTGGCCTCAAGAGAGACCAAATGGGCGTGTTTTTTTACCTCGTGCGCCGTGGATGTTATCAAAGCTAGAGATGGCGACAGTGAAGCGCGCTATTACTACAATTCGTACTCCCACTGGATGCATGAGGTGTTTGAAGGGAGCCTTTACAAAGAGCAAGAAAAGAGGTGTAGAGCAATTATATGGCTTGAAATCTCATGATTGGCACAAGATGCTCCAAGTAAGTATTTTTTATGCATAATATCTTTTTCCTTTCAAATTTGTGAGTGAATAGCTATAAGCAACTAATCAACCACCTCCTCGCAGGTTCAGTTCATACTACCTACTAGCATTTCACGTAGTGCATCAAAGGACGTGAAAGATTGTATTTACAAGATGGGCGAGCTTGTGAGGTATGTGAGCTCAAAGGAAATAGATCCCACCACGCTTGAGAATGCTCAAGTTATGTCAGTGGAGGCGGTTTGTTTAGTGGAGGAGACATTTCCACGTTCTATTCTCACAAGCCGACTACATCTCATAGTGCATTTGGTGGATGAGATTGCTATATGCGGTACTATACATGCACGATGGTTGTTCTTCCTCGAGCGCTTCATGAAGACCTTGAAGGGCTTCGTGAGACAAAATGCAAGACCCGAAGGTAGCATGGCCGAGGGTTGGTTGGTACAAGAGTCACTTGTATATATTTCTGAGTTTCTTGTTGATGTGGATAGCTCTCTCCCACGACTATGGAGAGAAGATGAAGACCTAAGGATGACCTCTATTGTGCCTCAAGGAAGAGGACGCAACAAAGTAATAGACACGGAGTTGCGTAATAGTATCAACCTCTTTTGCGTGCTTAATAGTGATGTGATGAAAAGATGGGTGACAAGATACGAGGATGCAAAGGCAAGAAGACAAGAAGAAAGGGCCCTCTTTCGTACACACCACGGATCTCGTGTGCCATACCCTCAGCGTCTAAGAGCACTTCCAAAGGATATTCATGTGGATTGGCTACTTGATGAAATGGAGAAAGCAGAGAAAGACGAGGGGATGCATATCACAATGGAAGAATGGGAGTATGCTAGGGGATGCATGAGCAAGGTCGGTATATAGAATGTTATGCATAAGTTAGGAGGTTTTTATAATTTAGATTGCTTATTTAATTGATTTTTTCTTGGTGTAGTGCACTATGTTCAATGCTATATGGTGTGAGGGCAAGCATTTTCGAACACAACGGATTGATGATAAGAGAAACACACAAGATTGTGGCATCATTGCTAGCTTTGAGGGAGCCAATGGAGTCATGGATGATTATTGTGGCATAATCCAAGATATCATTATGCTTGACTTTCGACGCTTCTTTGTGTATGTTTTGGATGTAAAGTGGTTTAAGGACGTGGTGGAAAGAGGCCCTAATGCAACAATCAAACGCCATGCAAGTGGCTTTGTAACTATTGACTCCACAAAGTTTTGGCAAAGTAGGAAGGACACACTAATACTACCGCAACAATGTGAACAGGTACTGTGCACACACATAAAAATACTCGCTTTTAAATATTTGATGCAAGAAAAGTAACATGATTGTATTTGTGTTTGAATTAGGTTGTCTATCAACCAATGGTGGATAATAATAGGTGGTGGCATGTCATACCTATTATGCCACGTTCCAAAGTGATGTATAGTACATTTACTAATATGGAGCGTATGGAGGATGATCATGCCCATGGACGTGATGATGACCGTGATACAAGAGAGGAGGACGATCATGAGATAGGAGATATAGATATTGAGGCCGGCATTACCCATGAGGACGAGCCTACCATTGGAGATCTTGATTTCGATGAGCACATGAGTGGCACAAGTAGTAGTGGGTTGAATGTATTTGTAGATCTAAACACTTGTTTGGATTTTGAAGTAGATAGTTTGGCAAGGGTTGATCTCATTGAGGATGAGATTGAACCGTAGCCCCACAATTGATATTGGCAAAACTATTTTACATATTGTCTCATTCTCCTCATTTCCCTTAATTCTTGTATATGTGGGCTTGCAAAAAATTATGTGCTTTGGTAATCATGGGCAATGTTTGGAAAGCAATGATGTACACCAAAATCTCACTTTCTGTATTCTCTGGAGCGCGTCTAACCCCGCGTCTAAATGCGCGTCTGAGTCTCAGTGTAAACACACAAATAAACGCGCAAATACACGCGCAAATAGACGCGCTAATAGACGGGATGTTAGACGGGCCCATATTTTCTCAGGTCTAACGCGCAAATAAACGCAGTGATTGACGCGCAAATAGACGAGCATTTAGCCGCGCTAATAGACACGCCTGTAATTTCTCTACTAGAGCAATGCCTATAGACGCGCTCGCTATTTTGCGCGTCTACCAAGCGCGTCTATAGTTGCTTTGTGTTGTTGTGAAGGATTTTTGGGCTTCGTCCAAAAACAATAGAAAAAGTCCAAAATTAATGAAATAGGTGTTTTACCTAAATCCTGATGAATCGTATTGAACTTATCTATGAATGACTCAACTGGTTCCGACTCCTCGAAGTCCAAAGGGAAAACATCTGCCATGAATAAGAGCTCTTAGAAACCAAACACAAAATTTCCAAATGGACTCATTACACTTATAGGTGAAAAGTGTACATAGATATAAGAAAGGCTCACAGTGTGATGGTATCCTAGATTGGGGTGGTAGCGCGTTTGGTCGCCGATACACTTTTTGTGCTTAAATGCTTGTGCTAAAAGAACACAATTTTAGCACTTTTCAAGAGGTGCTTGCTTGTGACATATCCACCAGCCATGTAAATTATGATTGGGCATTTGCACATGTGTCCCATGACACTCATAAACTTGTAAGCTTTCATGATACCACTACTTTAGTTGTAACTACTGCTTCATCCATCGCATGTTGTCTCCCTTGTCTCACTCGTGCTTGTGAATGAATTGAGCATTCTTTCCCTCATTAGATGAATGAATGGTCTATTTTAAAAATTCATTCTTACATGTGCTTGTAAAGAAATTAGCATTCTTCCACTCATACATGTGGATGAGTGGATGGTTTTAGAAAAAACCATTCTTTAATCTATAATAATTAAATTTAAAAGTCTACAAGGTTACAAACTCGTTACAAATCAAAATTATGTTTGCACTTTTTCAAACTAGAGATACAAAAGTACATCTACATGCATTTTTTTAAATTTTAAATTAAAGCATATGACTGAAATCATGACTTTAAAATAATAACGTGTTTCATAAAAGAAGTATAAATTAAAGCATATAACTTAAATAAAATAATAATAATAACGTGTTTCATATAGAAGAAGCATATAAACATAAATTCAAATCAAGTCACACATGATTATTTGAATGGTCATGTTATTCATTTAGCTTTGAAATACTTATCGTATTTTTGTCCTCTCACATATAAACACGAATATAAGTAAATAAGGAAATATATAAATATATGGAAACACTCTCTATTTCATGTTTTCATAGATACTTAACAAATAGATAATTATGTAGATTTTCTTCATTAGAGATTATTAATGTTCTTAAACACGTTAAAATCAAGTAAAATTAACCAACCTCCCAAATTTATCACAAGATTTCATTCGTAGATCATTGCAGAATACTAAAATTCTCGTGTAAATATCATTGTATCTAAAGTCCTATGTATCTACTAAAGTATTCTGAAAATAATATAGCAAAGTGTATTTCTTGTAAGTTTTCCTAAATGGCTATAAACTTACATAGAAAAACTTGATTGAAAGATTTTGTAAAAATACTTTTCGTTTGAACTACTTATCTGCATACAAAAGAGCCCCCATGTGGCTTTGCATTTGGTGGTAGTGAGGAGAAATTTAGCAGGTCCAAACGCAAGCCGCAAATAGGCCTATAGAGTGCCATCGAAGAAGCAAGCGATCGCCTTCTATCCCCGCAGAAAAACCATCTGGATATAGACTCAGAAGAAGCCTCGCCTGACAGTGGTTACTGAGCGAAATTGGAACGGACTCGAATCCTAGGGAACGCACGAAGCAGGACCAATGCCTGTTTTCAGGATAATCCACCGGATTTTCTGGGACGTGCAAGACTGAACCACCAAACGTGACCGTGCTGATGATGTTAGTTGCAATGTAGTTCCTCTCTACAATTATGCAAGTGTCGTTCTCGTCAGGTAAACTGGCGCCGAGTGAGTCAATCAGGGCAGAATAGTACTGAAGCGAGCCGAAAAAATGATCAACAAAAGGTATATTGCTGCTGCAGCCCAGATCTTCCTCGACAACAGTCAAAACTTTCGGGCAAAGTTTTCTGATGACTTCAAGGAATGTTTGGACCGAGCACTCACTGCGGTATGACATGTGGGGAAGATGTATCATGCAGTTACCTGCTAACGTTTCTCCCTTGACAAGCTTTATCGTTGATGGATGGAGCTGGTCTCCAGGACCAACCTTAACTTGATTGAAGCTGAAGGATAGGTTTATCGAGGAAGCAAAATCTGACAGGCGTCTTCCTGTTTTCGGCAAGGCAGATGACCCATGAGTCCAATAGATGGCAGTTATACTTAAGTGCAGAGGGGCTTCCCCTTTTGTTGAGGCAAAGCTACTCATAAAAGAAGACCACTGACTGCCATCCGATACGTCGTAATCCACAATATGAAGCCTAGAACACCCCTGGGTTGCTTCGAGGATAGCTTGATTAGCTGTGAAATGGCTGAATTTGATATAGGGAGTCCACTCGTGGAGTACAAGGAAAGCGGCAAGGGTCTGTGAAGAGCTCAAGTCCCGGTCCACATTCCATGCCAACCGAGGAATGAAACCGTCCATGCGGCAACGCAATGCATGGCTGAAATAAAATGCTATTCTTTGCATCGGATCACTTCTGGTGGAGGACAAGTCCTCGAGGCGGTCCACGATAATCTCTGCGAGGTCATTGTTCTGGGTGGCCACAGCCTCGGCAGCTGCAGAAAGAAGGTGAAACAACCTCATAGCGTGAAAACAGTGTTCAGATGCGAGAACGTCGTCCATGGCTGCAGCTGCGTTTGGCGAAGGGGATGAAGAAGCAATGGAGTCATTGCGTGCGCAGTCGAGCTGTGCCTGCTGGTTGCAAGCTTTAATTCCGAAACACTCATGGCGATCGGAGGATTGCGACAGAGGTGGGGAAGCAGGAAGGTGATTGCAGAAGCTCTCTTGATCATCAAAGAGGACGCCATGACAGGCAGAGATGAGGCGTGCAGCGATGGAGGATGGGCCTGAGAAGCGGTCGTGCAAACAAGAATCTATGCCTGAGTGTACTTCTTATTGTACACGTTATTTGACCATGCTTTCCCCTAGAGGATGCTCCTGACGACAATCTTTCGTTTTCAATCAACGTTCATGATTTCATTAGTATTCCTTTAAGAGCCTTAGAGGATGCTCCTGACGACGTGCAATCCTTCGTTTTCAACGTCATTACGTATTCCTTTAAGAGCCTTAGAGGATGCTCCTGAGTCCTGACGACAATCCTGAGACAAACATGTGTGACAGTGTGGGTCCTCGGCAGCTATGCCCCTCTACGGTACTTTGGGTGGGCGGAAAAAACCGGGCGTTTGCACATTGAGACTACCATGTGTTTAGGCTAGGAATCTATTTGTCAAAGGACCTTTGCACATGGAGCCAATAAGAATGCCATGTGTTTAGGCAATGAATCTATTTGTCATGGTTGCTCCCACCCTAGACCAAAAGGCCTAACTAGATAACGTTGAACTATTGCCTTCAAAGAGCGTTCAAACTTTGAATGTGTGATTCATACAAGTGATCTATGACAATCATAGGACAATCGTTGAAAATGCAACCCTTCAAAGGCATTACAAACCTTGGAATGTGTGATTTATAAACAAGCAAAATTCTAATTTAAGTGATGTGAAGCATATGCCACCATTGAGGAAAATAAATGTTCTATCAAATGGTTTGAAAAATATGCAATAGAAGTTCCATGCCTAATATTTTAAAGCTTGTTAAATTGTGCATGTAGCCTTCATGTAGTAACCAACAAGTACGACTCTTACCTTTACCACTAATTCTTTTGACAATGTATAAGGAATGATATTTAAAGATTGCTTTCCACTTTACAGGTCCACATTCTATTTTCAAATGTTCTTTTTAAAAATGATAGCCCAAATTGAGATTATAAATTGCTAAACACATACATATGCACACAAACGCGCACGTGCGCACGCGCACACACACACACACACACACACACACACACATACACACACACACACACACACAAACACACACACACACACACACTTCCTACACCTTCCTCTCTTTTTAACCCTGGCCCCTGTGGTTGTCTCTCTCTCTCTCTCTCCTGTTTTTTATATTCCTAAATTTCTCATTATTTTTTATTTTCCCTAATTTTCCTTATTTTTTTATTTCCCCTACTTCCCTTTATTTCTCCTAAATTTTCTCCCTTTTTCTAACACTATATCCCCAATTTTTAAATCTAGTTTCTCAGTGGCTTCTTTATTTTACCTACCTCAAATTTTTTCTTTTTCCTTATTTTTTTCCTTTTCCCCTATTTTCCTTTATTAATGGCCTTTTACCTTTTCTATAAATTTTCTACTTTTTTTCTTTTCCATATAATTTTCGTATAATTTTTCTAATTTTAATGATTTTTTCTAACTTGTTACTTATCTCCTAATTTTTTTAATTTTCTTTATTAATTTTGAGTAATTTACCTTATTACTTTTCTTTTCTTGTTTATTATCCCAATTTTCTTTTCCCCCTATAGGTTTTGCTTATTTTGTTTCTTCTTTTCATTATTTTTGGTGGATCTATTTGAAAACTTTTCCCTACTTCCCTTTAAATGTTTCCCTTTTTAATTTTACTAACCCCCCGAGGGGCCCCCCTCTTATTTTGCTACCTTTTCCTACTTTCCTATGCCCCCCCCCCTCTTCTTAATTATTCCTAGCCACTCCTTAACCTAACCTCACTACTGTAACCCCCAAAATAACCCCCCCTCGACTTTCAAACTCCCCATTTTTATAAAACTGATAAATGATTATTTATAACCCCCTCCTCGTGGTTTTTGCCAGCCTACTATTCATGCCTTTTTGTGCACAACCTAGCCTCCCTAGCTCTCTTTCTCCCCGACTGACCGACCCTCCTACCTATTTAATAGATGCTTCCCTTCTATTCTACCCACCTCTTCTACTGGTTTCTACCTCGTGCGGCCCTACCTACGTGACTGCCCAATGCCCACAGCCCCCACTCACATCTCCTACAGTATGTACTCTGCCCCTTGAACTCCGTTTTCTGCCCACCTCCTCCGGCTTCCATGCTACAGTACTGCCACCAGGCTTTGATGCTAGCTTTGCTCGACGAGTCGACCTCCCAATCGTGCATGCGTAGTCTAAAGAAATCCCCTCTTCTTCACTCGGATCTCACCCACGAAGGATTACCAGGTACTCCTTTCTCTGGCTTGTATGAGAACTACCTTGCTTTTAGTACACTGTAGTACCATTCACAGTATCTCCTCCTCCTTCTAAATCTTTTCGCCCTTTTTCTTTCACCCGGTCTTCCTTCACTTATTGTAAAACTCTCTCTCCTTTCTATGTTTTGGGTTTCCTTGCCCTCCCCCTTTGTAGTTACCTATTCCCCACCCCCCCTTTATATGTGATAATACCCCCCTTCTCTATTTATTCATCCTCTCCTCTCTCTATCTATATTCCCCCCCCTCTTCTAGTTCTTAATGCCTTTTTCTTACATTAATACTATCTAACAAAATGCGTATATGTCCCTATATTTTTTAAAGATTTCTTTCTATAAATACTTTTATCCTATGCTTTCCCTCCCTCTCTGTAGATTTCTCTATACTTTTCCCCCTTACCTCTCTATAGATCTATCTAGATCGATTTTCCCTTCTCTATTTGTCTCTATAGATATATAACCCCTACCCCCCATCCCTAATAAATATTTACCCTTAATTTTCCCCTCATCTCTATTTCCTTTTTTTCCCTCCTCTTTCCGTGCTTCTCATATTCTTAAATTTGTACCGTAAGTTTTTGTCAACCCTTCATCCTAACCCTACATAAATCCTCTTCCTATCCTTATCTTATTTGTGATTCTAGGACAAACCCCCCCTACTTCCCCAAATTTTCCACCAAACCTTTTTTCTCTTACTAATCCTAATACTTCATTTCCCCTTCCCTAGTTCTCCCATTTAATTTCTCTCCTCTCCTATTTTAAGTAAAGATGTATGTTTTCTATCCTCCTTCCACCCTCCATTTATTGTTTACGAACTTCCCCTCACCTTTGTATAAAACTCAAGATTGGTTCACTTCATTCCACAATTTACAAAACATTTTTGGTTTCACTTATTTATACTACATCGAGCAGTTTAAGTTCTTGGAAAAAGCATCTAATTTATTGTGACTCCGATAATAAGGAAGGGGTGTTTATGACATCTGTCTTCCCAACCTAAGCTGAGATGGTTCTTACCATGTTTTCTTGTTGGATGGTGACAGGTATGCAGACCCCCCTCTTCAATAAAGGTGATGCTGGCCAAGACTTATCCAAGCTCTAGTTTTATAAAGTTATGCAAAATCATTTTTTGGCCCACCACCTGGCAACTTTTAGAGGTTCACCTAAGTGGGACCTTGACCTCGGAGCTTGGAATACCTGACAGATTTGTCATTTTTTCACCAACTTTTGTGTTATGAACACCCATATAATAAATAATGTTTTATCCACCCTTAATTGAGTTTCGTGTGCCGTGTTGTTAAAAGGTTTTTTTATTTAAAACACACACACACACACACAATATAGAAGACTGCTACTCTACCCTGGCTACACACACACACACACACATTTTCCTATTTTTGGAACCTCTCATGAGATTTTGGTTCATTTATAAGCTTGGGAATAAAGTTGATCATTCTTACGACTGTTCCATATGTCTAATAATCTCGTAATGGCCTCTTGAAACTTAAGGAATTTTACAATCTCAAAGAACATCTCAAAGAACCAACCTCAAGATGCTTTTTGAAATTTAGTATAGGTTAACCCCCCTCCCCCTTCCCCTTTCCCCTTAATATTCACACCCGTACTAGCCCCACACATTAAATTATTGACCTTTTATCTTTGTACTCTCTCTTTGCCAATCAATTGATGGCACTCTATATTCATAATTCAAGCACCCCTCCTAATTATTTACACTATGCTATGACGCCCAATTAAATTATTGACCTTTAATATCTTTGTAATCTCTTTTCATTTGATGCCACTCTATATCTATAATCCAAAAGAAACACCCTTTCTAATTATTGGACTTTACCCTGTGAACCACCCCCCTTATAAATTATACATATTTAACCCCTTCCCCCCCTCTCCCCTTTTACCTAGCTACCACTTAACCTAAAATAAACCTTTCTAAAATGCAACCAAACCACCTAATGGCACTAAGAGCATCCCAAGTGAATATACCTCCCCACTCTCCTTACACGTGCCACCACTCGTGACATTGCATGGTTCTTTGTGTTGGTTTTTTCTCCCCTTTCTTTATTAAACTACCCCTCCATTTACATGCACGACTGCATCCACTCTTACTAATACTTTTCTTTGTCCATGTCTTCATCTCAGGTTCATGGCGATTTCCCTTATGAAATGATGTTCTCATGTAGCTTTTCATTGTGTAAACTTTGTAAGTTAGGCTGTCCATCTTATGGCCTTCTTTACTATTCAGTTTCTTGGCTCTGTTGCCTCCCAAACCTTTCGTATGCGTCAACTCCCGACTTGATAGCCTCCCACTTGGTCCTGCATGAATCTTACCTATGTTGAGGTGCATACAAATTATTGTACCCATTGGATATGCTTTGGATGGTTGAAGTCACCACAAACCCTATTTTTCACCAAGTGTTATGCACAATCGTCAAAAAACACGCTCTTAGGTGTGTTATTCGAATGTGCGCATACCCAATCGGCACGATAATCTTCATGTGCATCAATCCCACATACTTTGAGGTGCATGAAAATTATCATGCCCATCGAATATTCTTTGGATGGTCGAAGTCGCCATAAACCCTATTTTTCACCAAGTCTTATGCACTTCAAAAACACGCTTTGAGGTATGTTAGTCAAACACGCACATGCCCGATGGGCATGATAATTTTTATGTGCATTAACCTTACCTATTTTGAGGAACCTACAAAGTATTATGCCCATGGGATATGATTATGATGGTCGAAGTCACCACAAATCCTGTTTTGCACCACAATCACCAAAAAACATGCTTTGACGTGTGTTATTCAAAATCGCACATACCAGATGGGCATGATTCTTTTCACACACATCAATCTTACCTATGTTGAGGCACGTGCTGAGAGTGCTCTCAACGGAAGCAAAACGGAAGAGGGAGAGAGAGAGAAATAGAGAGCCACACAAGTTTTTGGTGGGTGTAGAACACCCTAATCTTCTTTTTCATTCATTTATATATGTGTTTGAGTATTGTACATAACCGGGGTAAAGGCACAGTGACCTTTAACCCCCACAACCTCCGACTTAAAGGACAATGCAACTTTAAGGGAGAACAACCAATGAGCATACTATCCAATGCCCATCAATACATGACAATACTCAAACCGCTAACCAGGTAGACTCTTCGTCAGCATATCTGCAGGGTTATCATCTGTATGAACCTTGACAAGCTCTATGTGCTTGTCCTCAAGTACCTCCCTAATGAAATGGTACCTGACCTCAATGTGTTTGGTCTTTGCATGAAAGATCGGATTCCGTGCTAGCTGAATAGAACTCATGGAATCACTATGCAATGTTGGTATATATGTTTATTCCACAAATCTCCCACTAGCTGATCAAGCCATATAGCCTCCTTGCAACCCTCTGTGGCTGCAACATACTCAGCCTCTGTGGTAGACAAAGCAATGCACTTCTGTGTGCAAGACATCCACGACACTGCACCACCTGCAAAGGTGAACACATAACCAGAAGTGGATCTCCTACTATCCACATGCCTTGCATAGTCCGAATCTGTGTATCCAAGTACACGCATGTCTCCTCTACCAAAGCAGATGCACATCTCCTTGGTACCCTTCATGTACCTCATGATGCACTTAACTGCCTCCCAATGCCTCTTTCCTCGATTAGCCATATATCGGCTAACAACTCCCACTGCAAATGCAATGTTTGGTCTAGTAGCTATCATAGCATACATAAGACTCCCAACCACTGATGCATAAGGAACCTTAGCCATCATGGTCCTCTCCTCATCTGATTTGGGACTATCTGTATGACTCAGTTTCACTGCCTTCCCCCCCTCCATATTGAAACACTACAATACTTTTGTAACACATACTCCTTCTGTGAAAGCCAAAGGAGTTTCCTACTCCGATCACGCGTGATGCTGCACATACCAAGAATATGACCTGCAAGTCCCAAATCCTTCATATCAAAGACCTCATGCAACTTGGCCTTTAATGCATCTTGCTCATAAGTATTCTTGCTAGCCAATAGCATATCATCCACATATAGTGCTAGGAGTATCACGCTATTATCCTTCTAAGCCCTTTTATTGTAGAGGCAGTGATCAATTTCACTCCTTCTAAAACCCTGGGATCAAATGAAAGCATCAAACTTCTGATACCATTATCTAGGCACTTGCTTAAGACCATAGAGACTCTTCTTCAGCTTGCAAACTAAATGCTCTTTGCCCTTTTCTTCAAAGCCTTCCGGTTGCACCATGTAAATTTCCTCATGCAGATCCCCATGCAAGAAAGCTATCTTGACATCCATCTACATAAGCTCTATATTCTCTGCTGCCACTAGTCCAAGCATGCACCTAAGTGTGGTCATCTTCACAACTGGAGAGAATATCTCATCAAAGTCCACACCCTTCTCTTGCTTGAACCCTTTAGCGACCAAACAGGCCTTGTACCTAGGCACATCATCACCTGTGACCTTCATCTTGTAGACCCATTTACATGGCAATGCTTTCTTTCCATGTGGCAAAGAAACCAAGTCCCAAGTCTTACTCTTCATAAGTGAACTCATCTCTGATTGCATAGCATACTCCCACTTGCGTTGATCCTCGTGCATCATAGCCTCTCTGTAGCAAGAAGGCTCCCCACAATCAATAAGCATCACATAGTCTACCCCTGGAACAAACCTATCAGGTGGCGGTCTAGACACTCTAGATAATCTTCTCAAGGGCATTTTAGCTTGCTGTCCCACCTGCATATCAGCCACATTTGGCTCATCATTTCCACCAATAGATGATCCATCATCTACCCTTGATTGTATACTTGTGGGAGTACTTGGTAGTACCATTTCTTGCACATTTGGTGCATGGACAGCTTGCTGTCTATCAACATATGCAGGTGATTCACATCCTGGAAAGTGATTCTCCTCATTTCCACATCCCTCATGGGTGCCTTATGCATCTTCTTCTCATTGAAGACTACATCATGGCTGCGTATGATATTCTTTGCTTATGGATCCCAGAGACGATAGCCCATCTCTCCACTTCCACCATAACCCAGAAAGGTGCATTTCCTAGACTTAGGATCTAGCTTCTTTCGAAGCTCTTTTGGCACATGTTCATATGCCTCACACCCAAATATACGCAAATGAGAGTAAGAGGGCTTCTTGCCACTCCATGCCTCTTCAAGAATACCACCATCCAAACTCTTACTAGGTGATCTATTGATCACATGCACTGCAGTCTTCAGCCCAAAAACCACTAGAAAGACTTGCATTAGAAAGCATGCATTGCAACCTTTCTTGAATGGTACGGTTCATCTTTTCTGCAACAGGATGTTGCTCTGGAGTACGAGGGGATGTGAGCTCCCTCTTAATCCCACGTGTATCATAGAAATGCTGAAAGTCATGAGAGAGATACTCTCCACCATTGTCAGTCCATAGGCATTTAAGCGTTCTACCTGGCTGGATTCTCAACCAAGGCCAGCCATTTCTGAAATACCTGGAACACATTACTCTTCCGAGCTATAGCAGAACGGAAGCAGAATGGAAGAGGGAGAGAGAGAGAGAAAGAGAGAGCCACACAAGCTTTTGGTGGGTGCAAAACACCCTAATCTTCTTTTTCATTCATTTATATATGTGTTTGAGTATTGTACATAACCCGGGTAAAGGCACAGTGAACTTTAACCCCCACACATGCAAAGTATTGAACGTTTTTACACCAGAAAGGAATGCTATTAAGTCAAAGTTAGCCACTTTCGCCAAATTCACGCATTAAAAAGACACTCTGATCAACATTAACCTGGTTAACAAGTTCCTGCTTCTCCACGGTAATGATAATAAGCAGATCTATACAGTGCACGATTGTTTCATAACAAATCACACCATGTCTTTGAAGCTACTAGATCTATACAAAGAGACACTCTTTGAGTCACTTGGTCATCCTATAAGCCTGGTAAACATCTTCCTGTTGAAGAACCTAATGCAACTAGTCTGCCCTCACTACATGAACCCTAAGACCATTTCATACAGTGACAATACCTTGAAGCTAACGGATCTCCTTAAGATGGCGTTTAGCCTTGAAGAGTTTGTCGACACTAGTCCTAGCGAGTTTAGGGATGAAAAGTACTCCATATATCCTGGAATGATCGATAAAGAGTATCACAGGGTCTGCCACCCAATTCTGACTGAGCACTTCAAATTCTTCTTGAACTAGATTGTACGGTCTTTGGAGCGCAAGAAGGCCAGTAAGTTGTCGGAACGTGGTGAGGTATTGATACATCACTACAATGTACACGTGATATATCTATGTGGTTTTGTACTCGATAAGGTCCATGGCAATAACGATTACTTGAAGGAGGTTTCTCTCCAACGTGAAGCTCTCAATAAAAAGATGATGGAATTTAGGAGGTTATCCAGTGACTCGAAACATCCTGGGAATAATTATAGATTGACATGAAACAATACCAAACATTTGATCCTTTATGGATCTATTTAATGAAAAATTTCTTTCCTTTTGCTAATGATCATTCAGGCCACCTAAAGTACCTGGGTTGGAAATCAATATATTCCAATCTTCTCTTATACCAAAATCCTATCTGATCAGCTTGGGTGGAACTATTGCTAATAATGGCAGTTACTTTGGTGCTGGGGTTTAGACTTTGATATAATACTCACAGAGATATAACTACACTGCACCAACAAATAAACAAATGTTAGATCATTAGATTTAATTAAAAGATTGAAGTAGCAACCAAAAAAAAGATAGTATCAAACTTGAGGATGGCCAAGATAGCATTGTCATTAACCTATTTGGAGAGGATTGAAACCTCCTCTCTACCAAATCTCAAATATTGAGCTTCTTGTTTCAAAATGGCCCTAACTTCAAAGAGCTTCCCATTTTATCCAATGTAGCGAAATTTGCAGAATGGGTCTATGTCATAGCTTGTATTCTATGTTTGTGGTTATTCTACTTTTTTATCATGTCTTTAAGGCTCTTCTACTCATGGGATTCTTCAACCAAAGTTAGAGGTGATTGCACTGCTGAAGTAGAAGGGAGTGTCTCCATATTGACTTCATCCATTTCTTCTCCCTCTATTGCCTACAAACAAACATGAAAGATTAGATTCATTATCTTTAAAGTTAAATATTATTTAAAAAATGGTATTTAACTGAGAAATAGAGATTTCATACCACTAAGTACTCTGATCAAGTCATGTGAGTCCATTTCTTCATCATCATCATGTGGGACATTATGATCTTTGAGGTCATCATCCATGTCATCAGTCTCCTTGTGCTCTACCTCTTTTTCATAACTTGTGGGGTTAGATCCACTTGAAGTTGAAAATAGGCCATGAAATGCTTGTTTTCAATAATATTTGTGGAGTTTCCTTTTCTGAGGAGATCCTCAAATAAATATCCCATCCTGCATAAGGTGACCTCCCAACCTGTCGACAACAAAGTCTTCACCATGGTAAGCAGGAGACTCCCACTTTTTGCAGGACTTCCGTAGTTGTTTTTTTTATAATGTATGGACTTGGAAATATCTTGCTCTTTTAGCATCAATTGAAAACTTTTTGAATTCCCTCTTATGTTCTTTTGTAGGGAGTGATCAAGGTTGGGACTCCGCATACACAAGAAAATGATTCAAGATATTGAATCGCTATGCCACATTCTCTCTTGCCTCTCTTTGTTGCATAAACACGGTACTATAGATCTTCAAAGCTGAAGAATATGCTCGCTCTAGAGTAACCTACATGGCTTCTTTGTCTTGTTTATCAATAAAAATGACAATGTTGCAAATTGCCACTTTGCTAATGGTAGTATATACTATTCTATCAATGAAGTTATGGATCTCATCACTAGAAACTTCATTGATGAAGAATAGTTATGGCTTGTCCCATGCTGACTCATTCTTGATGAAGTCATCTTCTAAAACTCCCCTATAGTCCACAAGATTTCTAGACTCTGACGTAACCTCTACACTGAACTGAAAGCTTTGGTGCATATTTATTGGCATCCTTATCTCATTGATCAATCTTTCCACATATGCAACCACCTGTTGTGGGATTTCTTTTCTCATGTAAGAGGTTACTACTTGTGACCCATCTTCATCCTTTTTTATCCACTTGTTTGCCCATAGCTTTATCTTGGTTGTTGACAAAGATGCTATATGCTTAACAACATTATAGTCAATGTTACAATGACTAAGTGGGATGTCTTTCTCTGTTAACAAATACTTAATGGCACTATTCGCTGTATCACGCCTCACCTATACATTGATGCATTCCTCCAAGCAGTGGTCTTTTTCTTTCTTTCTGAAAAACCATTCTTTCTTTAAAAGCTTATGGGCTGCCATGGATGCATACTTGTTAGGTAGGTACTTTAGAGGTCTCCACATCCTTGCGGTCAACTCCTTCTTATCCATCACCTTTGACTTTCTTGAGATAAACAAAGGATCTTCATAAGTCAACTCTCCATGCTCACATGCAATGCACACTTCAAGCATCTCCTCATGGACACTTCAAGAGGATGAAAAATGATGGAAGTGTAGTGGACATATTTGTCTCTCACCACCTTGAGGCTTGTCATATTTTCTTCTTGCTCTTGAGTTCCCCTTTGGAAGCATGTGCATAATACAGTTAAAGATGATATGGCAGATGGTGTTGCTCGAAATGTTAAACCAGATGTATGGAAATGCTTAGACAAGCTTTTCTAGCTTTGTGACAAAAAGACATGGACCAAGAGCAATCATCGTGCAGAAGAGGAGCTTAAAACTTTTGGAAAATCAATGAAACAAGCATGGACAAGCTGCAATATATGCATAGTTTGTACTTTCAAACATGGTTTACAAAATAGTGACTTAATATTTTTTGTGATTGTAGCATATTCTATATAACCACCATCCATATTTTGTTAAAAAGTATGGCTGCCCTACAATATGGTCCACACAAGGAATGGAAAAGTCTCATTACACAGCAAGAAATGCTTTTTTTTTACATACATAGCATTTTGGAGGAGCACATAAGGCAAATAGTCTCAAAGAAGTATTTCAATGGTTTTTTAGAGCTATACTTCAAAGGTTGCAAAACCATAAAAAAGTTTCATTGTCAAAAGTTAAACTTGCCTTTAATATGGCACAAAAGAAAAGAAGAAGGCAGATCCTTGATAATTCAACAGCTGCACAGAAACACGCAGAGTAGAGGTAGTCAAAGGTCTTTGTGACTCACAAGTGGATTGATGGAGTTGGAAACCTTGTGGAGATTTATAAACCTTATGGAAACCTTTGTAATATTTTCAAGAAAAAATCAGTACAAATTCTGAGCTATCTTTTCTTGTAGGACTTTGTGTCCTTTGTAACTTTTGACAATACAATATATTTGACTTTACTCTTGTACTTCTTTTACATCGAGCTGCTCTCCTTTGATCTGTTTAGCCTCAGAATCTAGTAGAAGCGGCTCTCTAAACCTAATCAAATGATGCTTTCCATAATTATCTAATTGGCTAGGATCTTTGATTCCAAGTGCTAAAGTGTAAACAGTGCCGGACAATGTCTCTGTATTGGAGATATAGTTGTTCTAAATATGTTTTTAAATCATGTTCAGTTGGAGCCATTGGAACCTATGAAAATACATCGTAATGTTAAAAAACACATTAAAAAACGAAGGGGATGGAAAGGGAGTGAGAGAAAGAGAGAAGGCACCTTCAGAAACTTCGACAGTAGGCCAAACTGGATCACACCTGAGTGAGACGGATTCGACCAAATGAAGAGAATTCCTCCTCTTCCCCTCTCTGTCACTCCACCTCTTTCTCTCTGCTTCACGAACCAGATTCCTCCTCTTTTCCTCTCTCTCTCTCTCTTTCTACAAAAAAATTAGGAGGTGGATCTATAGAAGTTGGAAAGGATTGATGTCCATATCTTGAAAAAAACGAGTGTTAAAGCTGAAGGAAAGTGATCTAGGACATAAATTATACAAAAATTGAAATAAAGAATTGACAAAAAGTGATCGAGGATAGGACTGCCTCAAAGAGATCCTCACTTTTCATCACTCTCAAAGCTGGGGTAGCTCACTGTCCATCCCTCACTATTGCTCCCTCACTTTCCTTCCCAGAGATGGCCAATTACTACATGACTACATTTATCAAACTGAAATTTTGTCTTAAATACCTTTTATATGGACCCATGAGCAGAAAGTCATTCGAGGAGGATATGTTACGGACGTGGCTGCTTGAATTGAACTCAGCAAAAGAGATGAATATTTCTAGCTTTTTTTTTTGTTTCATTGAATCACGTAACTCTGATGCTTATGAGCTAAATTTTTGTACAGGATATGGCGGTGGCTAGAAGCTGTATTGAACGAAAAGGTGAAGATGAGGAAATCTAGGGGTGAAAAGAGAAGCTATTGTATGCTTATAAGTCGGAAGAAGCCTCGAAGTAGCTTGTGAGGAGAGCCTATGATGAGATTATAGATGCCAATCCTGGTGATGAATGGTTTGCGGATTTAAAGTCTGCTTGTTTTCACAAAGCCAATGTGATAGTAGGCACTTTCGAGGACATTTGCTCTCTCTAATGGTGTAATAGACAAGTGATAGATATATACTTACACAAAGACATGTGTTTTCTAAAGTTGTAATACAAGACTTTTCAGTTCTTTAATGTAATAGAAAATGGATCAAAATATATTTCCCTCTCTCTTACACACACACACACACACACACACACACACTCTTTATCCTCTCTAGTCTACCTCTCTCTCTCTCTCTCTATCTATCTTAAAAACATTTTCTTGCTTGTGTGTGTATGTGTGTGTGTGTGACAGTCATAGCAGTGTGTTTCTCTCTCTATCTCTCCCCCCTCCAACCCTCTGTCTCTCTCTCTCTCTTGGTGTGTGTGTGTTATTAACTAGAATTGAAAATGAGGCATGAGGCTAGATGCTAGGCATGGCGACGCTCGAGGGCCATGGAGGAAAAGGGAACGTGAGGGGAGAAGCGTTAACATAGGTGGGGAAAAGGGATTAAGAGGGGTGGGAATGAAGAGGGGGAAGAGGAGTATGTACATGATGGGAGATGGAATGTAGAGATGGAGACATCAAGGGAAGAGAGTCATGCTTTATTTGAAAGGAAGGATGGAGGGAAATCAAAGTACTAGCTAGGTGGCTTTACAAAGAATGAGCGTGTCCCATCAAGGAATAGCCCCCTCCTTTTATAGCCAAGAGAGGGGGTCTCTCCCAATCGGTGCATCCTCCCACATGCATGGTGTATGTGGAAAAGTCTCCCATGTGGGCTAGGTGGGTACGCACTCTCAATTGTGTGCGACAACCCTTTGCCTCATTTTTCCACATAAATCAAACCCCATATCCCAAGTCTAAGATACTCCCTTGGTTTCCTCCCAATTTTATAATACGTTCAAACATCTAGGAGGACAAGTGGAGGGTTGGCACAAGAAGTCTTGCCACCTCATCCTACTTTCCCCATTATTTAACTTGCATTCTTGGACTATCCACCCCCCCCCCCACATGGGCCTATCCTACATGGAGGGAATAATCCAATATAATATCCATCTCCACCTGTTTTATATTACTTCTCCCATGGTCCTTGGGCCATGTCTCACTAAATGCAGGCATGGCACCGCCTAGGTGGAGGGGTGGCACATGGAGGAACCATGCCACCTTACCATTTTATAATATTACTACCATGGATTATGTACAACACACCTTATGGGTCCTCTTATGTGGAAGGGTGGCACATGGTCATGCATGCCCTGCCACCTCAACCCTGGGCCCTATGCACACCATATTTTATTATACTATTGCCACACATACAAGCACACACATATATTTATGCCTTTTACTTTGGTGAAATTTATCCATAATAGTCCCCCCCCCAGGTAGGGGATGCACAACATTTCCATGCCTGGGACCATCACGAACAAAGAAGGGCTTGAGATAACGCTTGTTGATCACCTTCTTGCCATATGGCTCATGCAGCTCCTGTACTTGTACAAACCCATTGCTATGTTCCTTGATGACTTTGTATGGGAGGAACTTTTTATCCATTTGGTGGTCCAATCTGTTATCAAAGCATAGCACAACATCCCCCTCAGCAAAGTGTCTTTCCCATCCGTTGCAAATCTTAGCATCCAAGCGGGCTTTTGTCGGTATTTTTGGGCCTTTTGTCGGTATTTTTGGATCTCTATTTGATGTAGGGCAAGGCATCGGGTTTCATCTAACTTCTCAAGTTGTACCAACCTGGCCTCTACATGTTCATTTTCTGTCATCCTCTATTCTTGTGCCAATCTCAAGGCCGAAATCTCTATTTCTAGTGGTAAAACGGCCTCAGTACCACACACCAACTCAAAAGGAGTGTGAGCTGTAGACATTTTATGAGTGATGTTGTAAGCCCACACGGCTTTAGTGACCTTCTGATCCCACTGGCTGATCCCACTGGCTCTTGTTCCCTGTGGCCATTTTTTCCATGGTTTTACAAAGGAGGCCATTGGTCCGCTCCGTTTGTCCCATGGATGCTGGACAATAGATGCTAGAAGTGCGATGATCAATACCCATGCGATCCATGAGCAACTCCACTGCTTCATTTAAGAATGGACTCCCATGGTTAGATACTATTTCCATGGGTGTCCCAAACCTTGTGCAGATACATTCAAATATGAAATTTGAAACTACCTTACCATTTGTAGTGGGGAGGGCGATAGCTTCAGCCCACTTAGTGACATACTAAGTGGCTACTAACTTCTTTTTGCGGGTAGTTATGGGTAGGGGCCCAACAAAATCTATTCCCCACTTCTGAAACGGATGGATGGACATCACTGGGTGATGTTGCCCAGGACGCAAATCCTTCCTACCAAAGAATTGGCATGGTTCACAGGTTTTGCAATACAAAGTGACATCCTTGAACAAGGTCGGCCAATAGTACCCAACATGTAAAATCTTCTTAGCTATATAGTCATTGGCATAGTGGCCTCCACAAAATCCATCATGATAATGCTTCAGTACCTTAGGTACTTCATCTGCATCAATGGCCCGTCTCAGTACCCCATCCATGCCTTGACGGTACAACACCCCATCAAAGAGAGTGTAGCACCTACTATCTTTGCGGATTTTCTTTCTCTCATAGCTAGTACTTTTTGGAGGAAAGGAGAAAGCGGCCAGAAACCTATAGATACCACTATGCCATGGATCCCCAACTTTTATGGCCGCTACAAGGGTTACATCGAGGCACTCCTCTAAATAAATCAAAGCATTCTTCCAGTTGGAACAACCCTCTTTTACAATTTTGAAAGAAAAATCATATTCTTGTAAAAATGCCAACCATTTGGCCAACCAGCCCAT
This sequence comes from Dipteris shenzhenensis, assembly GCF_047967505.1. Lineage (NCBI taxonomy): Eukaryota > Viridiplantae > Streptophyta > Polypodiopsida > Gleicheniales > Dipteridaceae > Dipteris > Dipteris shenzhenensis. Next base: position 3,202,961 of record NC_141596.1, on the reverse strand, counting down.
GGGATTTGGTGATTGAAGAACTTGCTTTGCAAGACAATTGCTACAGATTATAATGGACTTTCCAACCAGATAATGCTTAAATTTCTCAATGCAGAACACGAAAGGCAAAGCATGCTTGTCAGCCTTAGAGTAGCGTCGTTCAGTTTCGAGCAATTGTTGACAAGCAAATCGAATGGGATACATGAACCGATCCTCCCCTTGTTGGAGAAGAATACCTGCCAGAGTGTGCTCACCAAACCCAGGATTGATATAGAAAGTCTTTGACCAATTAGGATTGCGTAGAATGGGTTCTGAAGCTAGAGCACTCTTGACTTGTACAAACCCATGATCACAATCCTCATCTTAAGAGAAATCAACTCCCATCTTTTAATAGCATAGTCATGGGTCACGTCAAAGCAGCATATTGATCAATGAAGTAGTGATAGTGTCCTGCTAGATTGACAAATGAGCGTACCTGACGTTTGGTTGTTAGCGGGGAGAGCTTGAGGATAGATTCTACCTTCTCGGGGTTAGGCTTGATGCCCTCGGATGAGACAATATGTCCTAGTAACCTCCCTTGAGTGGCTCCAATGGTGCATTTATCAGGGTTGAGGCTGGCATTCGCATCATTGACCCTTTGGAAGGCCAACCTAACCTTCATGACGTGCTCCTTATGTGCCAAGAATATACAGAAATCATCTAAAAACACCTCTAAGAAAACCCCCAAATATGGAGCAAACACCATCTGCATAAATCTTTGAAAGGTGGCAGGAGCATTGGTGATGTCAAATGGCATTACTTTGAATGCAAACATCCCCCAAGGTGTGGCAAATACAGTTTTAAGCACATCCTTCTCAGCAACTCTGATTTGATAAAACCTGGAGTAATCATCACAGAAAGTATACATCTCATGACCACTTACCTTCTCAAGAATGAGATCTTGAAGGGGAAGATGATGATGGTCCCTCTTGGTGGCCACATTGAGTTTCTTATAGTCGATGCAGACCGGCCACTTGTTGTTTTCTTTGGAGTGACTACCACTGATGAAACCCATTCAGTATTGTGAATCGGAACAATAAACCTAGCTTCTACAAGTTTTTGCAACTCTGAGCGCAAAGCATCAGTCTGTAGGGGTCCTAATCTTCGATACTTCTGAGCCACTGGGGCTTTGCATCAGGCTTCAGCTCTATCTTGTGTTCTATGGTAGTCACATGGCAAAGGTGGTGGTAGCTAGTTGCGAAGAGGTCATGGAAATCTTTGAACATTTCTAAGAACTCATCTTTCTCACTTGGAGTGAGGTTAGGGGAAAGCATAGATTCAAGCTGTTGAGGACTAGCTGTGACCTTTTCCGCAAGTGGCGGGGTCGGAGACACCCCCATCATGTAAACTTTCTCCTCTGAGAACTCCTCCACCCCGTCTGACTCTTCCATTGATTTAGACATCGAGGATGAGAGAGTATCACTGTCTTGCTCCTCCTCTTGTTCTGGTTCAGTGGCACCTGGTTGCACCGGGATCTTCTCCTTAGAAGCACCAAAAGACATGTGTCCTATCTTCGAATAGCTAACTACATCACTCTTTCTCAGCCATGTCCTCCCAAATATGGCTGGGTAACTCCTGCCTGTATCTTCAATGTCCACTCCATAGAAACTAACGGTGGTGGTTAACCCATTGACAGTGATGGGCAAATCCTCAATGACTCCCAGGGTGGCAAGTCGTCGACCATCTACTACCTTGATTCGAGTGGAGGAACGCCTTGTGCATTTAAAATTCAATTTCTTCATGATATGGGGCACCATGATATTACATGCAGCTCCCCCATCAACACACACACTTTTGACATGGCAGTTATCTATGATGACATCTACTATATGCAGGTGCCGATCAACTTCTTCAAAGATGGAAGAAATCTCTCGTACCTTTTCCTTTTTCTTGTTCTTCCTTGTTGAGAGGCCTTGTTGTAGCTCACGTCTCACCTTAGGGCTTAATGCTATTAGTTGAGGAAGCATGATGCTGACTTTGCATCAGGCTTTAACTCTATCTTGTGTTCTATGGCAGTCACATGGCAAAGGTGGTGGTAGCTAGTTGCGAAGAGGTCAGGGAAATCTTTGAACATTACGTGCGGATGCACGGGAACTACGAGCAGGAGTTTTGTAGCCACGAGAAGAAGATGCACGGATGCAAAGCATGAGCAGAAGATGCACGGATGCACAGGAACTGCGAGCAAAAGACACGCAGATTGGAGGCGCAGAAAGAGAGAAGTTTTGTAGCCACAGAAACAGAGAACCATGAGCAGAAGATGCCGCAGAGTCGCACATAGAAGATGCACATATGTCACAGATTAGAGGTGTAGAAATAGAGAATCATACACAAAAGATGCCGTGGAACCGCACACAGTCATAGGAGTAACAAATGTCTATGGATTTTATGCCACTAGCTATGGAGACCTCGTATCCCAGCAGCCACACCAATTCTATTAACTAGAAAAGAAATCAAGGCATGCCGCTAGATGCTAGGCATGGCGATGCTTGAGGGCCATGGGGGAAAGGGAACATGAGGGGGGAAGCATTAACATGGGAGGGGAAAAGGGATTAAGAGGGGTGGGAGTGAAGAGGGAGACTATGGCACAAGGGGGAAGGGAGAGGGGGAAGAGGAGCATGTACATGATGGGAGGTGGAATGTAGAGATGGAGACATCAAGAGAAGAGAGTCATGCTTTATTTGAAAGGAAGGATGGGGGAAATCAAAGTACTAGCTTAGTGGCTTTACAAGAATGAGCGTGTCACATCAAGGAATAGCCCCCTCCTTTTATAGCCAAGAGAGGGGGTCTCTCCCAATAAATGCATCCTCCCACATGCATGGTGTGTGTGGAGGAATCTCCCATGTGGGCTTGGGTACACACTCTCAATTGTGTGCGACAACCCTTTGCCTCATTTTTCCACATAAATCAAACCCCATATCCCAAGTCTAAGATACTCCCTTGGTCTTTCCCAATTTTATAATACATTCAAACATCTAGGAGGATAAGTGGAGGGTTGGCACAAGGAATCTTGTCACGTCATCCTACTTTCCTCATTATTTAACTTGCATTCTTGGACTATCTACACCCCCCCACATGGACCTATCCTACATGGAGGGAATAATCCAATATAATATCCATCTCCACCTATTTCATATTACTTCTCCCATGGTCCTTGGGCCATGTCTCACTAAATTCAGGCATGGGACCACCTAGGTGGAGGGGTGGCACATGGAGCACCCATGCCACCTTAACATTTTATAATATTACTACCATGGATTATGTACAACACACCTTATGGGTCCTCTTACGTGGAAGGGTGGCACATGGTCATGCCCTGCCACCTCAACCCTGGGCCCTATGCACACCATATTTTATTATACTATTGCCACACATACAAGCACACACACATATTTTACCTTGGTCAAATTTATCCATAACAATATTTTCATATCCAAGCTATCAGCAGGCTAGATTGTTCATCTAGACCCAAAAAATCATTCTATCAATTTTCATATGTGTTCGAAACATACCTACTGCTTGCTGATTTTATGTCTCTACAAAAAACCCCCCAAAACCCACTTGATGAACTATATTCTTGGAAAAATTCTTGCTTTATGAACAAGTGATGAGGAGAAGCATTGCTTGCCCAAATGATTTCTTAGCTCAACTAGTTAAGAAAACCTTTTGGTAGTGGATTTTAGGTAAATTTGCTATCGGACTTTGAGTTATCTGGACCTAAAAATGTCCAAAGCGACTAAGATGTGCCATAATTTAATCCCCATAATTCAAGGACCTACACAATTGGAATTCAATCGCCAACACAAATAAGTAAATCAATTTATAAGGCCAAGCATCCAAATAAAGCCAAGCATACAAGTCTACTTATCACAAAGAACCAAAGAAATGCTGGAAGGATGATCAAAGAATCTAATAAAATATGAAGAGGGGAGAGGAGAAGACTGGAGATGAGGAGAGAGGGCACAGCTAGAGAGCGCACCACAAATGACTAACTGTACACTAGATTGTAGAATATATACAAACCCATTTAGGGTTAGAGTTAGGGCATCTAACCCTTTCCTTTATAGCAATCTATTGGGTTAGTGCTATGCACATATGATCACATGATGTTGAGGGTGAACTCTCAACACCTTCCCTCAAGATCAACATCATGAAGTAGGCCTTCCCTCAAGATGATGAAGAAATGGTTGGATATTTGTTTGACAACCATGATATAGCACCTTGACCAAGGAAAAATGCATATCCCTATGTGGATCTCCTGGTTTCATGATCTCCGGCATAGTCACAGCCATAGTATCCGTGCAACTGTGGATGACTTCCTCTGTATTCTATCCCAAATTGTCTAGTACCTCTGATTTATCTCAAGACTCTTTTGGCTGCATTCCAGTGAGACTGTTTTGGATTTGCCATAAACTATGCTAGTAAGCTTACCTGGGCTGCCAACTCAATATGTATTATGATACTACCCTCTTCCAAAATCCAGGGTATGGGGGAACAAGGTCCATATAGAATATGCATGGATTCCCTTGAAAATTTTCAAATATGCAAGGGAAAAATATGAAAATCTCATGTCCTCCCTCCCACAAAATATAAGGCATATACCTTGAAAAATATGCAAGATTTTACGATTTGTACATATTTTTCATAATATGTGAGGTCCAGGGGGGGTCTTTTGGATGAGGGGGGGGGGGGGTAACAAAAAATACACTAAAATATGAAAACCCATCTCCTTTCAAATTAATATAACTTTTTCATGTGTTACCTAAATTTCAAGGTGTAAAGACATATTTGAAGCTCTTTTAGTGTAGAACACATGTTAATTTGACTAATTTCTACTAATGGCATATTTTTAAATTCATCTCATACTCAAGATTTTGATAGGTTTTTATTACTAAAGGGACTTGGCACCCCAGGTGAGCTTAATGCATAACAAATATTTGTCCGTGTGATAGTCAGATATATAAGAGATCCTATAAGCTGCCTGTAGTACCTGTCATTAACTGTAGGCTTTTCTGAATCTTTTGTAAGTTTCAAACTTTGTTCCATGGGAGTGGTTACAATCTTGCAATCTACCCTATGAAACTTCTTCAAGAGACTATCAACATACTTGTGCTGACTCAAGAATGTGCTATCCGAATCTCTAAAGAACTCAATACCAAGACTATTAATAATGCATAAGTCCAAGATCTTTCATGTCGAACTCTGTAGATAAGTCTTGTTTTATCTTTTTGATGAAGCTATCCTTGCTTCTTGTCACAATCAGATCATCTACGTACAAAAGTGCAATAGTAATGTCTTCCCCTTGAACTTTGTAGTAGAGAGTGTGATCTGCATTGGACTTCATGTATTCCAGATCAGCAAATCTTGTCGATTCTGCTGTACCAACGTCTGGGTGCTTGCTTTAAGTTGTAGAGACTTTTCTTGAGATGGCAACCCTTATTCTCCTTTCTTGGTTCAACATAACTTGTTGGTTGTTGCATGTAGACTTCCTCATTTAGGTAACCATTGAGAAATGCATTCTTGACATCAAGCTAATACAAATTCCATCTACTGAGTGTCGTTAGTGATATCAAGAACCGTATGGAATCCATCTTTGCTACTGGAGCATAAGTCTCATCATAATCTTGACCATATTGCGGTGCAAATCCTTTTGCAACTAGTCTAGCTTTGTATCTTTGAATACTGCCATCTAGATTATACTTCACTTTGTATACCCATTTGTTTGATATGGCCTTATTTCCTAGTGGAAGGTCACATAATTCCCAAGTATTATTCTTATACAAAGCATCCATTTCTTCATTCATAGCAGTTTGCCATTCTAGATTGTCTACTGCATCTTCAAAGTACATTGGCTCTTCTGTAGCCATGATGGTAGGCATAAGAGCATAGTTGATGGTTTCAACTTGAATCGCTTTTCCTTTCTAAGGATATGTCAATTTGATTGGAGGTTTGCTTTTCCTAGTAGACCGTCTGAGCTGCTGTGGCTCTGCTTGGGGTGTTTTTGGCAATTCTTTCTCTTCACTTCATCAATCTTTTCTGTAGATGACTGTGAAATCGGTGTGTCTATCTCCTATGCATTTGAGGTTTTCCATTCTAATTCCTCATCAAAGATTACATCCTTGGAGATAATGACCTTTCGATTGATGGGATCATACAACTTGTATGCTTTGCTTTCTTCACTATAGCCAACCATGATGCATTTGCATGACTTCGCATCCAATTTCTTGTGATGATCATTATGTATGTGGGCATATGCTATGCAAGCAAATATGTGGAGATGCCCAATGTGTGGCTTGTGTCCAGTGAATGCTTCATAAGGTGTCATACCCTGAATCAGTTTGGTAGGAAGCCAATTAAGCAAATAGTTTGTAGTGGCTATTGCTTCTGCCCAATACTGATTCGGAAGATGCTTCTCACTAAGAATTGCTCTAGCAATATCTGCTAAAGTACCATTCTTCCTTTTAACTCTTGCATTTTGCTGAGGAGTATCTGCACATGTGAATTGTCTTTGAATACTTTGACTTCTGCAAAAGTTCATGAATGCTGAAGACATGTATTCACCTCCTCTATCTGATCTCATGACTTTGATCTTTCTGCCTCTCTGGATTTCTACCATGGCTTTGAATTCTTGAACTTTAGATTTCTCTTTCAAAAAGTAGACCAAACAATATCTGCTATAGTTGTCGATGAAAGTCAAGTAGTAAAGTGAACCATTGATGCCGCGGGTCTGGGCATAACCCCATACATCTGTGTGTATCAAATCAAGAATACCTCTTGCTCGAGAGATGCTTCTGCCAAAGTTGGTTCACTTTTGTTTGTTGAAGCAGCATGCTTCACAAACTTTTCCAAGAAACTGTAGCTTTGGAATCCTGATTGCCATATTCTGATTCCTGAGATCTAGCAAGCTCTTGAAATTAACATGACTATATCTCTTGTGCCATTTTGTGGATAGTGGCATCTATTGCGGTTGAGCTGACATGGCATGATGATTTGGTACTGAAGCTAGCATTCTGTACAAGCATCCTTCCTTGACACCTTTTCCTACTAGTTGAAATCTTCTAGATTTTTGTCTCTGCTAGTGCATTCATCTCCGTCAAAGATGACTCGGTAGTTGTGTTCCATCATTTGACCTACTGACAAGAGGTTCTTGTTGAGCTTTCAAACATAGAGTACATCTTTCACCAATACTTTCGTACCAATGAAATTGTTCATAGGGATAATGCCTGTCCCTTGAACTGGATTCAGTGTATATCTACTGTGTAGATGACATTCTTTTGACCTTCTAATGGTTTCATCTCTGTGAGCCATTCCTGATGATTTGTCATGTGAGATGATGCACTGCTGTCGATGTACTAAGGATCTTGTTTTGCTTGGTCGACTTGGTAGCTGAAATCCTCTTTTGGATTGCAATAAGTGTCTAGGTACACTGTATCAGTTTGCTGCATTTCCTCATTTGCAAGATACATATTCCCATGTTCATTTGCAAAATGACTGTGACTAGAATGTCCACCACGATGATTTCCTCTACCACAAAAATTCCCTCAAACTGCTAGATTGACCGCCTTGGTCGTACTGGTAGCCAAACATTTCAAAAGCTCTATCTGGAGGTGATGATTTGCATGATCTGAATTTGAAAGAAGCATTCTAGCTAAAGAATATGTGAAGGATAAGAAGGGAAGGAAAAGAAACAAAGTGACTTTGAATCTTTTACTGAGATGCCAACTCACTTTCATGTGGAATTATTAGAACGAAATAGTATAATTACTTTTGGAGCAAAATCCATCAATTTCAGCATCCTAGATTACAAGAGAGACCATTGAGGACAACAAGTTTGATCACATGGGTCAATGTTTGCTTGGGTATAGCTGATCATGAAACTATTTTCGGGGCCACGAAGCGATGCAATCTAGGGTGAAATTTTGAATTTTGCATGGATCCGCACTCACGTCAAAAATTTTTCCAGCGTCATGATGGCGCACTGGCATAATAATGAGACGCAATCTATTTATTCTAAACACCGCAGAGCCTTTTGCCGTAGCTTTGCAGACTATCACTGGGCACCGCACCCATGTAGATCATTAAAATTCAAGGTTGTCTTAGAGAGACCATTGCACTGGTTCTTAGTGTAATAATGAGATCCAATCTATCATTCTGAACATTGTCGCTGTAGCAAAATCTCTGGCCTGTGATCACGTAACCTTTTGCTGTAGCTTTGCCCATGCAAATCATAGGTTGTCTTAGAGAGACAACTGCACTAATTTTTGGCATAATAATGAGACACAATCTATCATTCTGAGCATCACCTCCTTAGCGAAGTCTCTAGCTTGACGACCTGTCATCGCCCAGAATTCAAGGTTGTCTAAGAAGGCACACCTATGGAATTGGAAAATGAGAAAGTTTCTATATACCATGCTTGTGCAGATAGTAAACCTTTACAGATGGCCAGCTTGGGAGAATAGAAACTTTACATAAACGTTTCCTGATAGGGGAGTTAGGGGTTAAGGCACAAACACTCTATCCCATCCTAATGGCTGAAATAGGTATCATGCCTCTAGAAGGGAAAGCATTACGTCAATTCATGGCTTACCTCAACAAACTTAAGAAGATGGACGCCAATAGGATACCACACAAGGAGATGGAAGCTATGCAAATCATAGGTTGGCACAGAGAGGGCATAAAATGGATGGAATAACGGGGTATAACAGTCGCTGATATACTAGAAGATGCATGTGAAATAAGGGAGATTGTGACGCTAAAAGTGCTACAGAAACTATGGCAAAACCTGAGGACAAAAATGCAGCTCTATAAACAGGAAATTAATTCAATGGGAAGCTGGAATGCAAAAATACCTTGAGGAAGACATATCAACATTTAAAAGGCATCTAATCTGCAAAATCAGAACTAGTTCACATGATCTCGAGGTGAGAGGGGTTGATGGGCAATACCCAGGATCCCCAAATAGGAAAGAACCTACAAAATCTTCCCCACAAGGGAGGTAGAAAACAAGTAGCAACTACTCCTAAGATGTAGAGCCTATGCACAGATCTAAGAAGGTTATGGGAAGAGCAGAGATAATCTAAAAAATCTGCTAGAGCAGCCAGCCCAAAAGCAAGGAAGCTACTTGACAGAGATATTGGAACACTGCAACAAGGTACTAGGACTGACTTAGGATAATGAGACGATTAGAATTGCCAGAGACGTGGACCTAAAAAAGGCATGGTGGATAACCTTCATATCCACTCACTCGACACATGTTGGCATGGATTTTATTCCTGATGTGTCCTACTCATATTCTTTTTGTTTTGAATGAAAATAATGGAATATCATTGCTTTGAGTGGTATAGTGGCATATGTAACACATACGAAACTAGGTTTTGTTGCAACGACAAGAGATAGAAAAGGATCTCATGGATGAAAAAGAGAAGGCCATTAGAAAGGGAGACATAGTTGATAATTCGCAATATAAACCTGATATGATTGTTAGACATATATTAATCATATGAGCAAGATTTTGGGCGGATGTTGTTTGATCTTTTTGGAAGTGGAAAGATTCACTATATGCCGAGTGTTGTGGATATGGTGAATCTGTGTCTCTATGACTCTCCCATCTCTATCATGTACGAGCCTTGAGGTCTGTTGCAATCGTCTGCTATCAAAATTTGGGGCTACGTGAATTTGGGGCTACGTAACTACCATCGCCTCTGCCTTCAAGGTGCTCCACAGCTCTCTCTCTCTCTCTCTTTCTCTCTCTCTCTCTCTCTCTTTCTCTCTCCCCCTCTCTCCCTCTCTCTCTCTCTCTCACTCTTTCTCTCTCTCTCACTCTCATATCTCTATATGCCTCTCTCTCTCTCTCTCTCTCTCTCTCTATCTATAGATCTATCGATCGATCTATCTATCTATCTATCTATATATATATATATATACCGTTCACATCTCTGTCTCTATGTCTCTCTGTCTCTCTCTCTCTATCTCTCTCTCTCTCTCCCTCCCTCCCTCCCCCCCTTCTCTCTCTCTCTATCTCCGAAAGCATGCTCCCTCCCTCCCTCCCTCCCTCCCTCTCAAGGGGTGCACTACTAAGAAACCTTATGTATCATGTGCATTCAAGGGGTATTTAAAAAATCCCTCAAGTAAAATTTTCCCCACAATAAAAACACCCCTATTTACTTATGAACTAAGTGATTTTTTCCTAAAATTGAATAAAAAAACCCCTCCTCTTATTGTAATTCTGTTAAATTTTTTCAAAAATTGAAATTAAATACCCCTCCTTTTGAATGCACGTGGTATACTAAAATTGTGTGAGGTGAATCCCCCCCGATCCCTCCCTCCCTCCCTCCCTCCCTCCCTCCCCCCCTCTCTCTCTCTCTCTCTCATATGTCTATATTCCTTTCCCCTCACTATATGCCTTTTGCATCAATGACTTTGCAAGCCGGAGGGGGAGGGGGAGGGGGAGTCTTTGCAATGATTAGGTAGAGGAGGTCTCTGTCTCTCTCTTTCCCTCCCTTTTTTTGAATTATGGTTTCAAAATTCAAGTTTCAAATTTGAATCTCACAACTCCAACTCTAGTTTCAAAATTCAAATTCAAAATTTGAATTTGAAATATGAACTTTGGATTTGAATTTCATATGTAATTTCAAAACATAATATGTATATAAATAAATAAATAAATAAATATTATTTACCTACACATGAATTCTTATCACTAGGAAGTCTGTCAAATTTTATTGGTACACATGTGCACCTACACACATATATATTTACACACACACACACACACACACACACACACACACACACACACACACACACACACACATTTGTTCATAGGAATGCATGAGTGGGTACCCTTAAAATCCACGTTTTATTAGTATGCTCCATTAATGTCCTATGGAGAATGGATAAATGTGGATCATAAATCATGATGATGCTTGATTTTTTTATGGAGTGTGTTGACACAAATGCATGAGTATCTATGAAGGAACCCTAAACCTTTGTATCTGTAGATTGGACCCCTCTTGAACCTTTGTCAATTTGATAAACTTCACTTTCTCTACTTTCACATAGAGATTGGCACCAGTGCCATTCTCCATAAACCAATTTGGAGAATGGAACTAGTGCCATTCTCTACAACTCCACATGGAGATTGGATCTGATGCCATTCTCAACAACCCACACAAAGATTGGCACCAGTGCCATTCTCCACAAACCATACCTACACAATGGCAATTGCAGGGCAATTGTCCCATTCTCCACTGACATTCTCTATAATCTCACACCAATATCCATGTGGGCGGGTAGAAAATGGCAGTATTACCAATCTCCATGGGTGTCTGAAATTGCTAGCACAAATGGAGATTAGCACCAGTTCCATTCTCCATAAACCAGCAATGGAGCAAATCTTCATATGGTTTATGAAGAATGGCATTGGTGCCATTCTTCTAAACCCACATGGAGAATGGAACAAGTGCCATTGTACATCTAGGATTATGGATAATTGCACCAGTGCAATTAAGTGCCATTGTACATCTAGGATTATGGATAATCATTAGGGGAATTTTGGACTCAAAAAGGGCCTCATAAGGAGTGGATTAGCAAAATGGATTAAGAACTAATAAGGTCTATAAAGGCTCCCATCACCCCCATATGAGTCTAAAAAAGTACACATCCCTAGGATTTGGTGGTCCCAAAAAGTGCACCTCCCTCTCCCACTTGGAGGATCCCCACCATGTGCAAGAACTCCACCCTCTTTATACCCCAAGGTGGTCCCCGCTCCTAAAAAGTGTCTCATGGGTACTACGCCCCCCAAAAATTTGAAAATTTTCAGAAGTGCCAAAAATGACCTGAAACCCTTCCAAAACTTCCCCCAAACCATGCATATGCACCCAAATCCCTTTCTAACCCTTGAATCCTTCTTCTACTCACAATAGTCACTTTCGAATGCCTTAATCCTTCTTTTTCTCACTAAATCACTTTCTAACCCTTGAATCCTTTTTCTTCTCACCATACGCTTTTCTAACCCTCTCATGGCTCCATTGCAAGATTCTCCTACAATGTGGGGCTTGGTAGTTGATAGTGTAACAACAAAGCTATTTTGTAATCTTTTTTTTTTAATTACTTTCACTCAGTAACTCAAATCTATTTTCTCACATCTCTCATTGTTCCATTTCAATGTTACCAACAAGAAGTAGAAGTGTTCCCTGAGTTACAAGCGCATGTGACAAAACGTCTTCTTGGCAGGTTGCGGTGGAGCAAGCAATCAATCAAAGGGTGTAAGCTACATGGTGCATGAGGGCTACGTCTAGGAATTATGAACCACCTTCTCCCTATAGCTTATTGGATAAACATTATTCAAATCTTTTCAAATATGTGGAAGTAATCTCGATTGGATTTCAAGGAACTTGAGCATGGATGGATAGAACATTGAGGCAATCAAAGGTAGAGGTAAGAATCTTCTTTAACATGATGGAAGTGGTCATTCTTTAGCATTTACCACTATACCCATCAACATTTATCTGTCTTGTATGTGTTCTTTTCCTTTAGAGGACACCTATTATATTATAGTGTGTCCTTTTGTAGACAATATATTTTGGCTCCCCAATGGATGTTGCTTATCTTGCCCTTTCTATGGTAAACGATATTATTTCATTCTAAAATGAATAAATGTTATCATTCTCATGAAATAAAGTAAAATCATAATCTATGTTGTTTTATTATTGTTGTCTTGTTCTTGCTGCTTGTTAAAGTTTACCCAAAACTCAATTTCAAAAAGGCCTCTTGGCCTCAATGTGCATGTGGGTGTGCAATTGGATCAAACAATGTAAGTTTGGTGCAAATGTGTGCTTGGCCAAGAGGACTTTGTTGTGTCTTATGAGGTTACTTCTTGCCCCTAATCAACCCCTTCTTGGTGATTAGCAAGTTTCTCTATAATGAACACCAGTACACCCCATTAGCCACACATCTATACAAAAAATCAGTTGAGCCAAGAAGAACAAGTATTGTGTAAACAAAGAAAGGCAACCACTTGAACTAGGCTTCAACAAGATTGAGCCCCAAATAGTGGTTCCCAATAAATAAAAGAGAAAAAAGATGATTTGGAAAAATATTAGGCAATCTTGACCCCCCCTCCCCCTCCAAAAAAAACTATTAGGCATCCTTGATTTGTTAGGAACCAATATTTGGGGCATGGAGAGACATTCCCCCAAAAAAAATTTGGAAAAAAATGGCCAGATGGCCCCAGGTGTGAGCAGGCGCGACTTTTGGCCAGACGGGGAGGCCAAAAGTCGCGCCTGCTCACACCTGGGGCCATCTGGCCATTTTTTTCCAAATTTTTTTGGGGGAATGTCTCTCCATGCCCCAAACACTGTTCCTCAACATTATTTGGGATTTGAAAAAAAATGGCCAGACGGCTGTAGGTGTGAGCAGGCGTGACTTTTGGCCAGACAGGGACCCTGTGTGGCCAAAAGTCACGCCTGCTCACACCTAGGGCCATTTGGCCATTTTTTTTCAAATTATTTGGGATTTGAAAAAAAATGGCCAGATGGCTATAGGTGTGAGCAGGCTGTCTGGCCGAAAGTCACGCCTGCTCACACCTAGGGCCATTTGGCCATTTTTTTTCAAAATTTTTTTGGGGGAATGTCTCTCCATGCTTCAAATACTAGTCCCCAATAGTATTTGGGGCATGGAGAGACATTCCCCTTTTTTAAAAAAAAAGACCAAATGGCCCCAGGTGTGAGCAGGCGCGACTTTTGGCCAGACAGGGATCTCTTCTGGCCAAAAGATCCCTGTCTAGCCAAAAGTCACACCTGCTCACACCTAGGGCCATCTGGCCATTTTTTTTCAAAATTTTTTTGGGGGAATGTCTCTCCATGCCCCAAATACTGTTGGGAATAGTATTTGGGGCATGGAGAGACATTCCCCTAAAAACAATTGAAAAAAAATGGCCAGATGACAGTATTTGGGACATGGAGAGACATTCCCCCCAAAAAAAATTTGAAAAAAAATGGCCAGATGGCCCCAAGTGTGAGCAGGCGCGACTTTTGGCCAGATCACATTGGGGGCCATTTGGCCATTTTTTTTCAAATTTTTTTGGGGGGAATGTCTCTTCATGCCCTAAATAATGGTCCCCATGCCTACATGCAGGTGCAATTGATTTGATCTAGCAAGTTCTCTCTTTTTTTTTAAAACACTGGGAAAAAACAGCCCGGTTTGGAGGCCCATATCTTCTAAATGGTGCAAGATATGAAAATAATTCATAGTATAACTTTTAATAGTCTTTTGATTCCCTACAACTTTTATCATCATCTCTTTCTCCCAAACTTGCCATCTAAGGCTTTAAATTTGCATTTAGAATTGGGCACACAAATCCAAGCCAAGAAAACACTTTAGAGTGCCTTTTTTACATCTTTGGGCCATTATTTGCCCATCTGAATGGTTGAACCATGTAAATCACAAAGTATCAAAGTTGTAGCTTGGTGTAAAAATACTAACCAACAGATATTATAATTTTTTGATTTGGTAACAAAAGGGATAAATAAAGATAATAAAAAGAATAGAAAAGATTCTAAAAGAACTAAGAAAAATGATGGTTTCAAGGGATCAAGCTGTCAAGTGTCTCACAACACAGTGAAAGAGAAGGCTACAAGGACCAGTGAGGATGAAACAACTGGTGAGATGGAAAAAAGTTTAGATGGAACAACAAACATTAGGGATAAACTAGACATAGAATTTAAAGATAGAGAGACAACTTTAGGAGGAAAATAGGGAGGTAATGAAATCGGACTTGATGGAACAGATAGTGGAGGTGATGAAATGGGGTAGTGGTGGGACACAGGTTAGAGGATATGGTGAGAAGTTATTTGAAGAAACAATCATATAGTATAAGAAAATCTAGCACTTTAAGGCACAAGTATGACATGCTTGATGGGAGTACGCAGAGTAATTTCCATTTGGTCTGGAGTTTGAAGTTTTGATCCCAGTGATGAATTGCTTCATAGTACCAAGGCAATATGTCTATAGGACACTGACGCACAGCTACGTCAGTGAATTGGTCAAGATCTTTGTAATGAATGCAAGACTTGTAGCAACGTGTGCCTATCTTATGTGACACCATACAGGCACAAATACTCCTATGCGCAAGAAAGAGATAAAAGTGAAAAAGTATAAGTATTGGATTCTCGTTAGGGCAGCATTCGATATATGCTACAAAGATGTTTATAACTAAAAAAGAGGGAGAAGCCTTCAATCAACAAAAGGGTTTCTAAACATGGAGGTGTGAAATAATCATGGTCAATGTGCCAGTTGAAGCAAGTTGCAAGATATCATCACTGGCCAACATGGAGGCATAGACCGTTTTGAAAAATCAGCCATACATTGACATCTTGCAACACTTAAGGGCACAGTGGGTTGCATTCAAAAAACTAGCCCAAGGCCTTGTCAAAGGGCATAAAGATCGACAAAGTTGGGATGTGACTAATAAAGTTTGCTTTTTTGCATTATTTACTTCAAGTATTTTTATGACTTTGTAAAAGAAGTGATAGTAGTATTTTTGACATGGTAATGGGAGAATGGCACTAGTGCCATTCTACTCTCTATTACATGATTTGGATTAGAATAATTTCTAAGATGCTTTTGATTTTCCTCAAAATTTTGTAGGAGCCACAAGCGTGTCGATGGCCTCTAGCTTTGCTACCAAGGACACTCACATGGTCACATATGATGATGACATCTACAAAAAGTGGATTAGGATTTTGACCTTGGTTAGGTAGGGTGATTTTGAGAGTCAAATTCGTACAATAACATACATGAGTTGTTTGTTGGGATCGGAAGATGACCATGTACATGCACTTCAAGCATAGATTGAGTTTGAACAAATTGTCTTGGTAAAGTCAAGTAAGGACAAAGACTCCATTGAAATCTCTCAACAGGCGATGGAGATAAGCATTAAAAAACACTAAGAGAAGCACTCATCAAGGAGTTCAACTTATGCCACCCTTTGCCCAGACATCAAACATGGGACACCCTTGCAAGCTAGTTCAAAATTGCTTCAATTTTTTGTCAGAGCTTGAAGGATCATGTGAGTCATGGGTCATAGAGAAGCTGCAAGTTGGTAAGGCCACACTAGAATTTTTGGGGCAGCTCCTTGGAGTCTTGAATAAACTTTATATATGATGTGTTGTCAATGCCTTGGCATTGTGATTGCACTGGGAGGACACACTACAACTTCAAGGTAAATGGATAGGATGTGTGTTTCAGAGCATGGTATGAGATGCATGGAATACCAAGGACATTGTTTTATCAATATTGGGAGCAATTTGAGAGTGGTGTGCAATGATATGTGCATGGGAATATAGGGATTGTGAGGAGGAGCAGAGATCACACAGGTCTGGGTAGGGCTCTCATTCAACACTAAGTCTTTGTGGATAATAGCACAGAGCATATGCATCACAAGAGTAGAACCATGCTAGATGGTTCTAGAGAGACACAACAAGTGTGATACCAAAAGTATATAAGAAGATAGACATCCTGCGTGAGTTCAACACTTCGCTTAATCAACATGGTTATGAGAGCCTATCCACATCCACATTTGGCAAGATTTGGAAATTAGACTTAAAAAATGTAGCCCTTGCTAAGACAAGTGAATTCTCAAAATGTATCTTCTACAGCGAGATTAAGGCTCAGTTAGCAACCACAAAAATTCAAGATGAGCACAATTCACTGATAGAGGAGAGAAATATGCTTATGATACAACAACAAAGTTGTATTGAACCCGTACTATGCATGGTGTGGATACTCCAAGATGGATCCACAAAAATATGTATGCATAATCCATGATAAAATTGACCAAAAAAAGATGGTGATTCCAAGACTTTGGGTGAGGTCCAAGGACATTGACTCCAGATGGCAATTACAAGTTTCACTCATTGGAATGATTACACATGGGCATGGACACAGTCATTGTGAACACTTCACCCTCAATGGTTTATGGCCGTCTGACCCCAACTTGACAATTGTATTTTTTGCACAACCTTGAGAGGATGGATCTGCATGACCTCAGAGACCTTCCTACTAATGAGATTCCAAGAAGCAGTGTTCGCCTTTTGAATGCTTTATGCTCAAGAAATGCTTTGGAATCCAATTACAGTTCTAAACGTGCACATATTGTCACAAGGTGACCTAGCTTGTGTGAAATTGTAGATGCTATGATCACAAGTCTAAATCTAGAGATTGTATCAAATGGTGACCCAAAGTCTACCTACCTAGATATAAGCTATGAGTACCCTCTCACCTTGGAGATGATGGTTATGATTTTGCAACCCTGCAAAGGGGGATTAATTAGATTGGTCAGCTCTTATACTTGCCATTTGTAGGGGTTCAACTTTTCCTCTATAGGGAAGGAACATAGACCCCCTCTCTATTTGATTGTATAATAATGAAGGAACATGTCTATTGCATGATGGAGGAGTGGATCAGCCCCTAGGGAGTCAACATGTGGCTCAACCATGGTAACTTTGCTACTTTCTAGCTAGGTTTCTCCACTGAGAGTCTAGGCATAGGTTATGCCATGGGCATTATCCATCCAGAGACACACCATGGGCATTATTTATCTAGAGACACATTATTCACAGCTCATGCATTGGTCTTTAAAATAGTGTCCAACCAAGTTGGGGTTGGAGATCTCTTTCATGATGCAAAGATAGGTGTGGAACCTGTTATTCCATTGGTATGGAGACACATAGATATGGATTACTTCCCTTCTAAGCCACCCTTAAAGTCTCAAAGATCAGATGCAGTGGTGTTGGCTCCTATTCACAAGAGAGATCTATTTTCTCAGGCCTCTTCTCCATGAGCTAGACATTGTGAGTTGTAATGTGCATATGGAAGTGTTGTTGTTGAGCCACCATATCCAAAGTTGCTGGAGAGCTTGCTACCCCAGCTAGATAATTGTGGATCTGAGAACAAAAATAGATACTTGTTTGTATACCTTTCTCTTTTTGTAGCAAGGGGCATTTTCAAGACCGTTTAATTAGGCTTCTTGATGGTAGGGCACACCCATGAGGACATTGATGTAATGTTTAGCATGTTCTCGGAGAGTTTGCGAGTGGGACAAACATTCACTTTCCCTATTTTGATGGAGACATTCAAAAAATGTACATCATCTTCACGAGTACCATTTGTTCTTACATGTGTTCCTAACTTCAAGGATTATGTGGATGGTACCTATGTGATGGGAAAGAAACCCTAGTTGGTCATGCAAAGCCATTGCAATTTCTATTTTTCATGCAAGGTGACAAACCTATGATGCAATACAAGGTGCTTCCAAAATCGCCAAACTGGATGCCCATTGAAGGGGGAATTGAGTCATGGAAGAAAGATAGCGAGGGATGACCATGGTTGCCAAACAGGTTGTTTGGCCGTATCTCACCCTGGAAACATATCTTGATCATCTACCAAGCTTCCCTTCTCTTTGTGGTTCTGATAACAATATCCTTGCTTTGACTCCACCAATTGATGATTTGATAGGAACATCCTTTCCATTTGAGGACTTCTTGATGTCTATTATGATATGAACATCTCCTCCATGGAGATCCATGTTCGATAATACTTTTTCTAATGCAGCAATTGCTTTTTTCCTATGTTTTTTTGATCGAAGCTTCCAAGCAAATCCAATATATAAAAAGAATAATTTTTTGATGATTCTACATAAAGCATGCAATGTACATATATGTACATTGCACAAAGGAATATCAAAAACTGCTTTGAATTTGGGATCAATCTTGTCCCTATTAGGAGCTTTTCTCCACCATTTAGGATCCATGACATGGGCTGGCTCCTTGCAGTAAAGGCATAGAGATTTTGAATTACCTCCTTTGCTTATGTTGAACATACATTTGAGGGTCTTGAGGTCCCCTGCCATATGCCAATCAACTTGGAAATCACCCTTGCCTTCAACATGAAGTTGCCCTCCTTGAACCTGGTTTTTGATGACTTCTAGTATTTTTGTATGGTGAAACACCCAAAACAAGGTTTGGTGTCCTCTCTCTTTACCTGCCATTAAGAAGAAACTCTATTGAAGCACCTCAAATGAAAGTTCATGCTTACCTCAAATGCTCCCAACCACCAAATGTGCTTCTTTGATTATTGTACACTGTATCAATGCCCTATTCATAAGTGTGATGGTCACTTTTTCAATCTTTTTCTCTTTAACAATTTCACATTCATCCAACTTTATGACAATAAATCTAAGCTGTCCTTGACACTTTTCAAATGTGATTCCATAGCATTCAACCATTATTTTTTGTAATTGTTCAAGATCAACAAAATAATTATTCCAAGGATTATACACAGCGGTCCCCTTACTACCTTCATCCTCAATATGCAACCACTGACCAATAAAATCATCTACTTGTTCGTTGAGTGAAGCTCTTAAATTCCAAACTTCTGTAGGATTTGGAAGAAGCACACGTTTGATCCTTTGATCTTTAAAAGTTGATGACACTGCTTTGAAAATAGAAGAATAACCTTTTTTGCTAAATCCACTCTCGTCAAGAGCCTGTTTACATCAACTTTATTGCTTTCCACCACGAACTATTGCACAACATTGCATTTGAAGGTTTTAAACTTCTTTTCCTCAATCATCCCTTTTGCAATAGTCATTGAAAATGGACCTTTCATTTGTTTTATGGGAAGAGCTCTCGATCAACATTTTCCTTTTGGGGCTCCAAAACTTTCTTATAAGCCAGATGCATAAATAAGAGTTAACATAGGAAGATTTATCATAGCCACATTGAAAATAGCAAACACTTTAAACAATCTCTTCTTGCTACTTGTACTCGACGCTTGCACCCTCCACTTCCTGCTTTCAATTCTACAAGGCTGTGAAGTTTTCTTCTTGTAACCTTATCTCCCAAAGAGGTCACTTTCGATCTTGCTTTACGTAACTTCTCCCTCATCTTTGTATGTTCTTCAATTTCATTATGTAACTGCTCTTTCAATTTGGAGTTGTCGGCTATCTACTGTATTTGTATGTTTGCCTCTTGCTCATAAAAAGACAGACATGTGCGCAACTTGAGACTGATCCATGATGTATCCATGCCTACCTTTCGTCCCATCGCCCACAAATTTCAGAAATGTTGTTGGATTTAAGAATGGCGGTGAAGAACTTTGGACTAGACATTTTGGATAAATCTTCCCATCACACCATAAGTCGATATGTTGTAAACATTCTTTCCTTATGTTTTCTCTTTGCATGGCACCTACGTGTTGTCGTTTTGGAAGAGGCACATACTCTTCAACTAAATCAATATGAAGATGGTGTTGTCATCTCTTGTTGTCTTGTTCTATAGAGTTGTAGTTCGGTGTTGCCATTTTGAGTGCAGTGTTTTTCCATTGCTTCACGATTTCATTACTCTTTCATAAGGCAAAGACTCTTGATGGCGTTAAACTTTGAAAAAAAAGCCTATGGTGAGATTAGTTACGGTGTTCTAATGGAGAAGCTTAACGATCGTGGAGATGGCTAGAAAATGATTGAGAGAAAGACGTGGCTTGTAGGAGTATTGAATGTTAAATCTCGTGAGATATGGGAGTGAATTTAGAAGAATATCTTTATTCTTTCATCCTCTGACATTTTTACAGTACTTATGAATATTTTATTGAGTATTTTATTATTTCCCCATATTTCAGACTCACAAAAAAAGAAGAAATTGTGGATTTCTCTCAGGGCCCCAAAATGAGCTCCCTTTTTTCCTAATGAGAAATGAATTGCAAAAGAGGAGAGAGACTACAAGGGATCTCAGGGAAAATCCCCTAGTTTTTAGGCAAAACCTCTCCTCAATGAGATGATACAACAACGGAAGGGGAGGCCTATAGATAGTCTCACCCTCTTCCAGTCGGTTTGCTATAGTGGTCTAACTAGTTGCCCCAAGGGGGCCGACCAGGCTTCCAAAGGTTGTCGACCAGTTGGTCGGTCCACTCTACCTATGGCCTGGGTCCTTAGCCTTGGAAACCTGACCAGACAAGTCCAATCTACTATCCAAGGGGTCCCACATATGCCTCCCATGTTAGCCCTAACTAGGCATAGCCTAGGGGCTACAATCATGCCAACAAATGGGCCCACAAGAGCCCTAAACAAGAATATGGGCTAGACTAATCTACATTGGAGTGCTAATCCCTTGGCTCATGCACGAGACCTTGGCATGGCCTCTAAACAGTCAGATCTGCACTAAAGGTGCCTAGATCCACCACAAGACTCTAGTAGACACACATGCCTAGGTATGCATCCAACCCCCCCACACTCTCCTCAGTAGGGGCGGTCACACCCACAACAAAGGCCCTCACTCCTACTCACACCTGGTACAACTAGAGGTGCTCAACTCCGATAGGACACTCCGATAGGACCCTAGTAGTCAAGGATAGTGCTAAAGAAACTAGTCAGGAGCATGGTATTTAAGAGCTTTGAACTTCAATGTAAAACAAATATTGGAAGAAATCAATCTACCTTTTGGCTCTAGTTAATGTGTACACACATTGTTTATGAGTTTGATTTTATACTTAAAGGGTGTATATGAATGTGTCTTCCATGTTCTTTAGTTATATTCAATGTCCCTTGAGGAGAATTTAATAATTGTATCAATCCTATGTCCAAGCAGCAACCTGAAAGAAGAGTTTGTTGTGTAGAAGCGGCAAGTGAAGGAGGCACTTAAGAAAGTAATACACCATTAGTGTATCAATACTATGTCCAAGAATTTAATAATTGTATCAATCCTATGTCCAAGAAGTTTATTTAGAATATTTCACTTTGTTTTGAAAGAGAGAATGAGAACCAGGCACAAGATGAGAAAGAAGAAAAGCAGCAAGTGAAGGAGGTGCTCAAGAAAGTAATACACCATTAGTGTGTGATGGATGGCCAATTCATTATCAAATACTTGACCTTTGAATGTGGCATTATCCGCTTCCGTTTCCATATCCCAATCAAAATCTTCACCATATTCTTCAATGATGGCCTCTTCATAATCACTATCCCATTCTATACCTACCATGAAGATCGGTGCATCCACCTCTTCTAATTCTTCATCCCAAATGGGTGGTTCTAGCTGTATCATTGTGCATCCACATCCGGCAACATTGGATGTGTTGTAGTCAATGCTTGTATCCAATTGTTGATGTCGCTTTGGCTATCACCTTCTATGGGTTTGAGTTCATTTAATGTTGAAAGTGATGAGTGACTGGTAGCTCTAGTGGAAGATGTGTCATCAATATTTCTTGGTATAGTGGGCTTGATTTCCCCATATCCCAGATTACTTTCACAGCCATATCCCTATTCTAGATTGTGATCCTGTCTGTACCCCAATCATGGAGTAGTAATGCCTCTCGAAGCCATGGTCTTTCCAAAAATTTCAAGTATACGGTCGATCCTTGGGGAAGATCCAATATGGTAAATTGTATGGTGAACTTGACTCCCGCAATTTTTTTTGGCACATTGTCAACAATTCCTAGTGACTTCATATTAGTGTGATCGGCTAGGCGTATGTTGAATGTGGTGCTCCTCATTGGTGGTAGCCCCCATTAGTGTGGTCGGCTAGGTGTATGTTAAATGCGGTGCTCCTCATTGGTGGTAGCCCCCATTCTTATAGAGATATTTTGCGAGCATGTTGACACCTACCCCACCATACACTATTGCAGAGTATTGGCCAAAGGCTTTATGCTCAAGCGGGATGGTTACATTTTTTATGTCATCCCTAGCATCAAATTTCACTGATATAGCCTTACACAGTGACCACATTCCCTTTCCACATCATCTAGCCACCTAAGGAAAAAGAGACGTAATTAACCACGTGTCGTTGCCACATTATACGTGGTGATAGTTCTTAATGTACACATCATTTGTCACCTGCCACATCATTCCACATCACGTTGCTAGCTAATTTTTCCACCTCATACATGTTAACACATCATGAAAGACATGTCATCAAGGTGCTTCTTGCCACATCATTCCATGCAAGGCCCCACTTGCCACCTCATCTTGCCATGTCATATAAGGTGACATATCATGAGGGAAACACTCTTACAAGCAACTCAGTGATTGGAGAAGCTTGCTGGTAGTTGTCAATGATGCTAGAAAAAACCAACTATTCTTCACATGGTTATATATTTGTAGTGTTATCTTCTATCACTATGCGTAGTGTCATTGCTGTTGTGACCAACTATTTAAGAGCTTGTGTGTCATGAGATTTTAGGCTTTAAGATTGAATGTGTGTTGCCATTGTTGAGGGAATCTTTGTAAGCCTTTGTGGCACGTTATCTCATCTTGTATGCTGGGTCTTAGCATGGGAAGGTGACACAAAAAGCACTGTCTAGGACATTTACTGCATTTAGTGGTATAGGACACCTATTTCAAACCTTAAAAAATTAGTACAAAGATAAAATGTGCTTTTTGACTCTTACAATATTGTAAGTTCATTAAAGAATATTGATATTTAAAAAAATTCATATATTAAGGTACATAATTTGTGCTATAAGTAATGTGCGATGTGCTTTTATAAAGCACAAAAAGCATGTCACCTAACCATGCTTAGACCCTGCTGCAACAAGCATGGTAGTGCTGAGTAGTAGTTTGTCAATTGTCTTGAGTCTGTGTCTAGTCTCCCATCTTGTATAGGAGTTGTCATTTTATGTGAAGTTCCTTCTATTCCTTGCGAGTATAATATTTTGGGTTGAAGAAATGAGTATTTGAATCCTTGCTTGGACAACAATTGCTATTAGAATGGTTCCTCCCTCTATGAGCTTGTGAGTCAAGTGGTGGTGATCCTTCAGTGAAGTCATGACGGAAAGTTGGTCTAAGGCTTCCACGTCACAATCTAGATTGGCAGAAACTTCGGTTGTAAAGTTTGAGAGAAAGAAATTTCCATCTTGGCAATTGTTTGTATGGCTATTACTTATGGACAAAGGCCTTTGGGGAGTTTTTTAAGGCTCAAAAAGGAAACCTGCAAAAAAATTGAGGTGTCCAAAATAGCTGCACAGAATTGGCATATACTAGAAACTTTATTTGGGTCCAAAGTCAAAAATTCATATATAGTTCTGAAGCAGGAATTGTTTGGACTTCAGATGGTGGACATTGATTTGCTGGGGACTCACTTGAACTGGATGCAATTGTTATTGAAGCAACTGCAGGTGTTGGGAGCATGTGTATAGGATGGTGACGCAAAATCCATTTTACTAACCAATCTTCCACCTAGATACTCTGATCTTGCTACTATTCCAAGGATGAACTCAAATTATCTCATCTTCCATCATGTACTCTCGATGCTGATAAGTGAAGAAGAAGGATCGAGCCTAGAGGAGAACCTACATATACAATCAAGGATAAAGGGGAAGGTAGGAAGAGGGATCTAGTCCATGATTACTATGGGAGAAAAAGAAGTTTTGTTACAAATGTTCTTTTAACATTAAGCAGAAGGACTTAAACAAGAAATGTGAAGAAGATTTGGTAGCACTTGCTAAGACGGAGATGCCAATTGTTGACTTGGACAAAGATAATGATTATGTCTTCTGATGTCTACTTGTGGCCAGGGTTTCGTGTTTTGTGGATGGTGACAATTTCGGCTTTCATCATTTTACATGGAATTCTTCTTATCTATGTTTGTCTCCCCCATTCAGCTTATGGAGGGCTATTAGCAATCTTTGGCCTTGTTAAGCCTCATGGAGGGGCATTTAGGTCAAGAAATCATGACACTTGTCGTGTCAACATGCATGCATAGATGTAGTCTACTAAAGGCGCCTTGTGAAGGTTCTAGTCCTCTTTTTCCTTATCGATTCATGGCTTATGTATAGCTTAATGAGAGTCGTGGAGGTTAAGTCTCTTGGCAACAGCTATGGGACACTCTTTTACAAGTAGCTCACTAATTAAAGAAGCTTGCTAGTAGTTTTTAGTGATGCTGGAAAGGACCGACTCTTCTCCACACGGTTATATATTTGCAGTTGTTGGTGATGCTGGAAAGGACTGACGCTTCTACACATGGTTATACATTTGTGGTTGTTCGTGTCACTAAAACAATTGTCGATGATGTTGGAAAGAACCGACTCTTCTCCACATGGTTGTATATTTGCAGTGTTATCTTCTATTAGTATGCATAGTGTTGCTACTATTGATGAGGGCTTGTGTGTCATGACCTTTTAGGATTTAAAGTCGATTGTGTGTCACCATTATCAAGTGGATATTTGTAAGCTTTTTGTGGTACATTATCTCATCTTGTACGGTGCAACAAGCAGTGCATCTCTGTGAGCCTTTTGTGGCATATTATCTCATCTTGTATGCTATAACAAGTAGTTTATGAGTCATCTTGAGTCTGTGTCTAGTTGCCATCCTTTATGAAGTTACAATTTTATGTGAAGCTCCTTTTTCATGTGAGAATAATATTTCGGGTTGAAGATTGAGTATTTGAATCCTTGAACACCATAAGTACTTTGAGATTTTAGTAGAGCTGCTTTTGATGTAATGAAAAAACCCCATTTATAAACTTTGGTCTTGAAAGTTATCTTTAAAAAGTACATTAGCACCTATTCATTATTAGCATAGTATTTATCATAGAAAGTATTTTAGTAAGTATTTGGTCTTTTCACTAAAAATTTTGAGTAGAGTATTTATGATCTAGTTTGGATATTAGGAAACATACATATATGGTATTTTAAAAACATGTTGTAAAATAATAAGCATTCTTTGCAAAATGTTTATATTACTCAAGGTCTCCTTAGAGTTGAATTCAAAAGAGTGAACCTTTTGTAAATAGCCTCATGATACCAATGAAGGTGTAGATATATTAAAGGCATACCATTTACATATGATTGCAAGAAATAGCATGGAAATGTATTCAAAAATAGATTCATGTTAAACTACTACAACTTAAAGACTAATATCAAGTTGTTTAATGATTTCTTCTTAGTAATTACTACTACGTCTCAAAGAATTGCTACAATGTACCCTAAGAACTTTATATTTACATTCCAAAACTAGATTTTGAAATGACACCTTTTTACAGATTGTTATAACCATATATTTGAAAATTAAAGAAGCCTAATCTAATTCCATTTATATAATATAGTTTCACAAACTTATTTCAACTAGCTTTATTTTTAAAACTAATTTTATTGAAAAGTGAAACACTGCTAAAATTCAACATACAAAGCTTGGGATTTGAATTCATGGATCTAATGGAGGGGGGGGGGGGGCAAAAGAGGAACATGGGATGATATATAAGAAGTCCACGTTTGCATTGCCACTTGGTTTGGACAAAGACAAAGCAAAGCATTTATCAATCTTTAACATAGAAATGCTACCTTTTTTAATTTTGCAGTTAAGAAGACACATATAAGTATCACTTCTTTATCATCATGTCTTTGGTCTCACAAAGTAACACAATATCTTTAAATGATGCTTTGTGCTTGCAATTATGAGTGGTGCAATGATAAGTTGCATTTTGTAATGCTCATAGTGTCTGGACATCAAATTAGCAAGAGAGAACATACAAGTGTGTTAAAAAGGATCATTTTTCTGGTATACATTTACAATGGCCAATACTCTTATGTCCTTCATAACTAAGGTCTTTCAGATAACCTTTTCAAGCCTTAGTGATGCTTCATGATTTTTCATATTTTAGTAGAGTTTGCCATTTTGAGTTTAGTAGTAGGTGGAAAGTAGTTGGAATTACTCTCAATATTGTGTGCACCAGTGTATCCTCTAATTACAAATTCCTTATGCTATTTTGCAAACATCATTAAACATAATCATTGGTCACATCACACATCAATGTAGTTGTAACTACTATGGTTAAAAAAGAGTGAGGCACAATATTTATGTAAAATTGTGATTTGTCCCTAAGCTATCAAAGTTAATCTTTGATAGTTAACTATCAAGATTGATAAAGAGAAACAGAATTTTCCTGATACTGTTAATGATGTGTGTCTCTCACTTAGCTCCCTCAGTAGACTGAAGTGCGCATGTGCACCGCGTGTTGCTTGGATGGGGAGATGGGAGGTAGCCCCCACAAGCGCCGTCGAGCATGAGGTGATCCCCATTCCCTGTGAAGGAGATAGTGTTGAAGCAATGAGTGGTGAACCCGAAGCCAATGATGAAACAAAGTGGGAAGAAAGACAATAGGAAAGTTCTCCTCCTGAGGACTCTAGTAAAGAGGATGATGCCGCCCTTCCCTCATACGTGCAAGTCTTGGCAATAAAGCTGCAAGCTAGATTTTCCCCACTACCTGATGAAGACGCATAGAGGATTCTGAGAGCAACAGTTGAGCAAAAAGCGAAGGAAGTGGAGGGTAAAGGCTAGGCAACCCTCCTGCGCCTGCGAGCTCCTTGTGGACGATGCCAAGCCATAGTTGGCCAAACTGGCTAGAGGAGGCATTTATCTCTTCTTCATGGGGAGGATCCCCTCTGTAGATGAACTAGTGCAGTTCCTGCTCTTCGAATGTGAGCTACCCCAGATTAGCTACTACACGGCTAAATACGTGGGTAAAGGTTTCTTCCTTCTCAAATGCGCTTCTCAATCTATCCGGGATGAAGTGGTGGGAAGGTCTTTTCTATTTTCAAGCACATCGGTCCTGGTTATTCCTTGGGAGCTTGCATTTAGTGTGGATGAGTTCTTATTTCACGACTGTCCTGTATGAATCAAATTCCCGAATCTCTCGTCTTGGCTGAGAGAATCAGTCGAAAAGGTGGCTACCTCCCTTAGAAAGGTTCTGCTTGTGCCGCATGCCTCCTGTTCCCCCTCAGGTCAGAGAAAAGCTTGGATCCTCTGGGACCGCAGTCAAAATATGCCAGATTGCATGGAGATCAAGCTCCCGGAAGGATTGGCGCTGGTACAACAGGTCAAGTTCGGGCCTTTTTCTGATACATGTTTTATCTGCAAAAAGCAAGGTCACTTGGCCAGAGAATGCCCGTCAAGATTGACAAACACCGCCCTTGCATGGGGTGATGCTAAGGAAGGATTGGAGGACGCCCCATAAGAATCTCTTCCCTCGCCTAGCACAAGTGACGATAAGACTAAGCAACCAACCCCCTACTGAATAATGAAGAGAGGAAGAGTGGGGAACTCGAAATCATTTCCATCAACCCCCCATACTCAGAAGATGCATGGAAGAAAGTCGGCAAAAAGGGAAAGGCCATCCCGGACTCAAATCTGTCAAAGATGTATGCAAGGACGGAGATCCCATCTCTGATTGACAACAAAGATGACAAACGAAAGACCCACTGAGTTGACATGCAAGGTGAGGGAATGCAAATCCAAGATACAAGTTCCCCAAGGCCATCAACCCCCAAGCTGCTCACCAAGATGACGAAGAAATTCTAGATGCTACGGGGAGGAAGAGAACCCATGAAGCTAAACCCTCCATGGCCCCGCAGGCTAAAGAAAGGGGACCCAAGGAAAAATCATCCGACCGCAAGTCGTAGTCTCACTAAGAGACTCAAGGAAGTGGCACGCCATGCAGATGGAGGTAAGGAAAACTGCTTTAATTTCCTTAAAGATGCGTATAAAGCCATTTCGCAGTATTATAAGGCCGAGGATGGAGATGATGTCTAAGGTTTCCATAGTTTCGTGGAATGTAAGAGGGTGTTGCAATCTGTCTAAGAAACAAGGATGTTTAGCAGTAATAAGAAAACTCAACCCGACAGTAGTGCTCCTCCAAGAGCTAAAGTGTGGTGTTAGCGATAACTTTGTTCACCGTTTGTCAATTGGTGTTTGATACATTCGTAAATAGTCCTATTAGAGGCTTAAGTGGTAAATAAGAGGCATGTAGTAGTGAAGGCATGTGGATAGCAGTCTCTGTCAGAGTAGAAGAGCTTAGATTCAAGGTGGTAAGTGTTTATGCCTCGAACAGTCTAGCGGAAAGGGTAGATTGCTGGCAAGACCTCCAAGACTCGATGCATGAAGGGAATTGGATTTGGGGGGGGATTGAAACTTCACAGAAGGTGATCAAATAGATCTCATCTAGGCAGGGGTAGTCAAGGAGTTGAAAGCGAGGTTTGGGAAAGAGGATGTTTGAAATTTGGGCTCATTGACTACGCTGAGCTAGAGCCTCAAAAACTCAAATATTTCACATGGAACAATAGGCACAAAGGTGAAGATTTTTGAGCCAGCAGGCTTGACCACTTCTATGCCTCAAACGAAGGCTAGTGGATGAGGGGCCCTTTCAAGGGGGAAGTTCTTACCTCCACAAGCCTTTCAGACCATCAACCGGTTCGGTGGGAATTCTTTCTCCCAAGGAAGTGCACCAGATCTAAAGATGTGCCATTTTCATTTAATAAAAAATTTCTCGCCTATCATGACTTTTGCAGGGACATCAGGATAGCGTGGAGACAAGCCCATAGCTCCAAGTCTGATCCATGTGCCGCTTGGGATACCATAATCCGTAAAGTCATGGTCTTGGCTAGAGACTAGGATAGGGAAGACAGGCAGATGAGGAAACGCAAAGAGTCTATGCTTGAAGCCGTGAAGAAATCATTGAAAGTCGCCCAGAAGATGACATGCACCTCAAGATTCAATTTTGGCCACGTTGATCATCAAAACAGACCAAGAAATGATGAGATGGGAGCTCGAGGTAGTAGAAGAGGCAAGGCTCAAGATCTGGCTGGAAGTTAGCAACTGCTCATCAAAACTCTTCTTTCAATTAGTAAAAAGAAAGCACTCGCGTGAGCTAATCGACAAAGTCCAAGATGTAGAAGGTAATATAGTTTTTGATTTCTGGCACATGGCTGACGTATTTCGATGGGAGCTAAGTCTGATAGTGGGTGGGCCTACTGTAAAGAACGTCGCCTAGACTAATAGCATCAAAGACATCACATGCGACATGACACCTAGAGTCTCCGAGTACCAAAGAAAGCGGCCCGATAGATAGTTCTTTGAAGAGGAATCAAAGGAAACTGCAGAGGCCTTGGCCAAAGAAAAGTCTCCGGTTCCTGACGGCCTTACAACCGAATTCTTCTACGCATTTTGGGACGAGATGAGAGAGGACCTTATCTAGATGGCGAATGCAGCAGCGACGCAGGGTACCATGTCAGTGGATGTTAATGTGGGCTTAATGAAGCTTTTCCCCAAAAAACAAGATCGCCTTAAAGTTGCTGACTGGAGACCAATAACAATGCTCAACACGTCCTACAAGATCATCACTAAGGCACTAGCAATCAGAATCAGTGATGTTTGTTCGAAGATCGTGGACAGAGAGCAAAATGGATTTGTTAAAGGCCGGGATATCTTCGAGAATGTTCTAAATGTCTCAACAACACTGGACTATGTAGTATCTTCAGACC
The DNA here is from genome assembly GCF_047967505.1 of Dipteris shenzhenensis. NCBI lineage: Eukaryota > Viridiplantae > Streptophyta > Polypodiopsida > Gleicheniales > Dipteridaceae > Dipteris > Dipteris shenzhenensis. Next base: position 3,172,646 of record NC_141596.1, on the reverse strand, counting down.
AGAAAGCTTTGTTCATCGAGGTCGACCTAGAAAAAGTCTACAATAGGATCCGGTGGGACTTCCTCCTAGGAGTCATGGCGTCCCTAGGATTTGGCACTCCCTTCCTCCAGAAAGTCTCAACGCTTTTCAAGAATGCCTCAGCAGTGTTATGCTTGAACGGGGGAGGTGTTGGCAACTTTGAGCTCCACCGATCTGTCCGTCAAGGTTGCCCCCTTGCCCCACTCCTCTTCACCATTGGCACTATTCCTTTGATCCACCAACTCAAATCGGCCATCAGCCCAGGCGAAATCAAGGCCTTGTGGCTTCCAACTGGAGCTCCATTCAACATTCAACTCTTTGTGGATGACATGATGGCGGTAACTCAAGAAGACAATCAAGCACTGCTAAATTATTCGACATAATCGACCAATTCTGCCTCGCATTGGGGCCCAGATGTAGTTGGACCAAGTCTTACTCCCTCCGCTCCAACTATGGCCCACCCCCCAGTGGCTCACAAACTGTCAACTCCAATGTATCCCCAGAGGAACAATAGTGAGATACCTGGGTGCTCCCATAGGCCTAGGTATTATCCTTCACCAAAGATTCAACTGGCGCAAAGAAAAGATGAGAGAGAAACTCCACAGATGGAGTGGTATGCCCCTAGGGTGGAATGCCCGTATCTTAATTGTGCAACACATTCTCGCAGTAGCCACAACCTACATAGCCACTACTAAGAACTTCAAAAAGGCTCACTGGATGGAAATCGAGCGATTACTGCGAGCCTTCATTTGGGCCGAAGAAAATGGCAAAAGAAAGAGGCTCTCAAAGGCCCTAAACTTCAGGGAGGAGTCGGCCTCCCCGATATTAGCAAAGCATTGCCCTAGCCAATAAGTGGCTTCCTGCTCTATTCGAAAAATCAACTCCATGGGTGACGATTGTCAAGGATTTTGTTACTAGAGGGAAAGGTAAAGGGGTTGGTCCATGGAGGGACTTGTTTTGGTATGATAAGATTTGCTCTGCATTCCCCATCTCCATCGGCGGCTCTGACTTTGTTACTTGGTTAGTGACAGCCTAGAAAACCACGCTGGCGGGGGTCACCTGGAAAGGTCGACTAGGACTCTGCAGTGATGCCAGTCTACTTGAGAGTATTTGGTGGAGCACAGCCTCGCGAGATGAAGCAAAAACCCCTACGCTAGACTTGACTTGGCCAAAGCCCATAGCCTCTCCACGAAAGGAATCCATGCTTGGATCGATATTTGGGATGCCTCTAAGGTAGACTGGATCCCGGTCGATAGTCTCAAAACCCAATTCAAACTCATGCAAGGCGAGACTGACCTCATAATGGCCATCCTTGATAGCATTCTGAATTCCTGGCCTTCTAATACCTGCCCATCCCCCAGCTGGAGGTCAAACCAATGGGTGCTTAGGAAACAGACTCTTAGTAAGATTTCAGCTAGAGGACGGTGTATAGGCATCTTGCTCATGACTTTTCTACCATCCCCGTGCTCAATAGGAAATGGAGGCTATGGCGTGGAAGGCAGTGGTGGACTAAAAGACTCAAGAGTATATGGAAAAAAGGGGCCTCGGGCAAAGCCCGCTTCTTGCTTTGGAAAGTCATAAATCAATGGCTTCCATTGAGAGGAAAACTCGCCAAGAGAATCCCGATGGACTCATGCTGCCCCCTTTGTGGTAAAGCAATAGAAGTAACAAATCATCTCATGTGGCACTGTGTCGTCTCCTATGGGATTTGGTTCAAAGTAGAATGAGCTATTCACACTTCTGGAATCATGAAATCTTTCAAGCTTGGCGCTCAATGGAGGGTTTCCTTACTAGGAGACGACCTACAGAATGCCGTCCACGCTCTTAGCATGTTGGGCCTACGTCAGAGCAGCGACTATGCTTGCCATTTGGGAGACCAGAAATCAAGTTGTGTTCCATCACAAACCTGGCACAGGTCAACGAGAATCAGCCATCACCTCGCGCATGCACCAGAACCTGAGAGACTTCAGCTGGACTACAATGATGAAAGTCTCACTAGTGAGTCGCCTCCTTCTTGAAATTTGGGACTGCATTCCCGTCGAGTAGATACCTTAAGACTCTAAGTTCCAACTTCGGGGTTTTTTGATGTTGCTTGTAGCACAGGTCGAGGGTGGCAAACCCCTAACACGACCAAATTTTGTTTTTTTGTATCAAAGGTCACTTTTGCAGGGTTGACTACCCACTATAATGTATTTGGCCTTTTTCAAAAAAAAAAAAGATTGATAAAGAGAAAATATGTGATTCCCAGTTTCCTCCACGCCTCGTGCATCCCCCCCCAAAAAAGATTGAGGGTTTATATGTCGCCTCATGCCAGATAAGTGCAAATGTTACTTATCTTGTACTCTTTAGTAAATATAGATATGAAAAGAGAGCAATTGCTTTGTTAAAGGAATAGAGAGCAAATATTGGGACATGTGCTTTTTAAATTAACAAAATGACAAGGTGGAAATCACAAGCTATTGTGGGGAAATGCATTCGAATGACTTGAGCCTCTCCACATGAGAGTAGGAGAGAAACTATTTCTTTTGGGTAGATGTTTTAATAGCCAATACTCCAAGTCCTTCATAATTAAGGTTGTCTAGATAATGTTTATAGCCTTCAACGAGGTTACATGAATTTTCCTAGTTTAGTAGAGTTTACTTTTTTTTATAAAAAGTAAAGTAGAAGGTCAAAATTATTTGCAAATTACCTTCAATACTGTGTGCCAACATATCCTCTAATTACAAAAATCACTTACCCTAGTCATCTCACAGATCACTGTAGTTGCAATTATTATGGTTAAAGAAGAGGTAAGGCACAAATATATAGGAACTTGTCATTTATGCCTAAACTATCAAAAGTCAAGTTTTGATCATCAACTATAAAATTAACAAAGAGAAAATGTGTGATTCCACTCTCCCCCACGCCTTGTGCGTTTGATCTTGGATAAGTGCAAAGGATAGCTACCTTGCACTTTTGAGTAAATATAGATATGAAAAGAGAGCAATTGCTTTGTTAAAGGAATAAAGAGAAACTAATGGGACATGATGCTTTTTAACATGAAGAAAAACGAGAAATATAAATCTGACAAGGTGGAAATCATAGCCTACATATGGGGAAACTATTTCTAAAGACTTGAGCCTTCTCCACATGAGACAAGAGAGGGAGCTAGTACTTTTGGGGAGGTTTACAATGGCCAATAGTCTAAGTTCTTTTGGGGGAGGTTTACAATGGCCAATAGTCTAAGTCCTTCATAATTAAGTCTATCTAGATAACGTTTTATAGCCTTAACGAGGCTACATGAATTTTCCTAGTTTAGTAGAGTTTCTTGTTTTTGAATTTAGTAGAAGGTGGAGAGTAATTGGAATTACCTTCAATGTTGTGTGTGCCAACGTTATCCTCTAATAGCAAAAATCCTTCAGACTATTTCACAAGCATCGTTAAAATAATCCCTAGCCATCTCACAAATCAATGTAGTTGCAATTACTAACGTTGAAGAAGAGGTGAGGCTGCCCCCATTTTTTAATGCAAGTCGGCTTTTTATTAAAAAACAAAAAACAAAAAAGAAAGGAGAGGTGAAGCACAAATATATAGGAACTTGTCATTTATGCCTATTATCAAAAGTTAAGTTTTGATGGTCATCTATCAAGATAGACAAAGAGAAAATGTGTGAATCCCACTTTCCCCCCATGCCTCCTGCATTTGATCCTAGATAAGTGCAAATGTTAGTTATCTTGCACTTTTGAGTAAAAATAGAGCAATTGCTTATAAAGGATTAAAGAGCGACTATTGCAAATGTTAGTTATCTTGCACTTTTGAGTAAAAATAGAGCAATTGCTTATAAAGGAATAAAGAGTGACTACTATTGCGACATGATGCTTCCCAAAATAGGAAAATATGAAAAAAATTAATCATCTAAGGCATCTTGGTTTCAAGGGAAGATAGGCTAGTGGTGAGACGAGACAAATTGGAAATCATAAGCTAGCTTGTAGGAAAACACATTATAAAAGACTTGAGCGCTCTCCACATGGGTTGTGCGATAGAGGTTTTGGCTACCTACACGGGTTGTGCAATATAGGTTTTCCTACCTACTACTCATTTAATGTGCATGCTTTGACAAACTCCCATACACTAGGAAGAAGAAGAAACTAGGTGTGCAATTCTATTTGGTTTTCATAGATGTGGCGGGTTGTGCGATAGAGGTTTTGGCTACCTACACGGGTTGTGCAATATAGGTTTTCCTACCTACTACTCATTTAATGTGCATGCTTTGACAAACTCCCATACACTAGGAAGAAGAAGAAACTAGGTGTGCAATTCTATTTGGTTTTCATAGATGTGGCCATGCGTTAATAAGATTCCCAAATCCATGTACCCAATGTGGGTATCTTTGTAGGCAAGATAGCCTATGATAATGAGTGGTGGCTAAGGTTTCCTTATGGCACATTCTTTCTTAGCCTTTGGGCTATATGGATGAGCTTGTGTCCATGTGCTTTTGTGTGGATATAGAAAAGACGTTAATTAAGTGTGATTATAGGTGTTCCGTGAAAGTAGTCCAAAATATTTTCGACAAGCTTGGTCATTTGACTTTTGAAACAAGAGGCAATGCACTCCTTCTCGAGCGAGAGTCACTTGGGCAAACACGATTCCAACTCTTGTTCTTCTTGAGGGAGCTAGTTTGACTGCGCTTGCATGTTGCATATCTAGTACATTGCACAACGAGGGTGCCTTGTGCCGCCTTTTCTAAAGAGAATCGAAGGTAAAAAAGGGGGCTACACACAAAAAGCAGGGGACAAAAAGTAATTGTGGGACTAGAAGTCGAGACCTAAAGGAGGAACTCAAAGTTTCCATCAGCAGTGCATCAAGGGCAGCACAAACAACCTTGCTCTAGGGATGTTTAGTTGGACGAGAAGAATGATGTGAGCACGAAGGGCTAATGCATGGATATGAGGGAAAAACGAAGACCACAAAGGAGTGTTCATGAGATCCGGTCACAAGCATGTGGTGTGTGCACACGGGTTGCGCACTGATGAGCATCAATCTGCTTGTAGTTTATGTTGCTAAGGTTCGCAAAGGAATCGAACGCAGGCAGCCAGCTCAGATGAGGTGATGCCCCAGACACCCAGGCTCCACGACGAGGGGCACATCCGCCTGGGGTCTACGCCGAAGCGATTCGAACGTAGGCAGCCAGCTCTGGAGGCTGGTTACTGGTGACTGGTGCTGTAACTCGGTCAATGGCCGTTGACTGATGTGGTGTTCGGCTCTCTGGTCAACCGACCCTTCTTCTCCGTCTCCTTCATCTTCTTCGACTACTAGTTTGCTTTCCCGACAACTATGGCTTCCATAGCTTCTTCTCCCTGTCCTCCTCCCATTATTATCCCTCCTCCCCCCTCCTCCCTCCCTCCTCCCTTGCCTCCCCGTTCCAGCAATCGGCTTCGCTCCACTTCCTGGTGAGCCTCTCATCCCCACCATGAGGACCGTACCTGTCGCCGCCTTCTTCCTGCTTTTCCTCGTCTCCCCAGGTAACTCGTGCCTTCCTGTCTCCATGGAGGCATCGTTTGAGGCCGTTCTCCATTTGAGAAGGTGGAATGGCAAGTCTTATACGAGGAATAATAGGGATGGGGAATCGATAGCGATTAGTCGACCGAACAAGGGAGCGAGTAGAAACAGTCAAACAAGTGTGGCGGGAGAGGCGAGTAGTAACGAATCGTTTTGTAATGGCGAGTCGTCGGCGTTGAATATTGCTTCGGTAGCGTTGTCACAAAGGGCTTTTGCGTCGGACCAGAATGTGATGCTTGTTGAGTGTCCGGACCTTCTGAATTAGTTTGCGATTCGCCTATTGCGGTGTTGCAGTCCACACGATCAGTTCAGCAGCAGACGAAGAGTACGATAGATGCAATGTGGCTTTGGAAGCTTGGGCTGAAGAAGCCTTACAGGAATTGGCGGATGTTCCAGAGAAGGACTCGCAGGAATTAAAGGAGCTCTTATTTTTTTTACATGTGCCAAGGACAGGAGGGCGCACGTATCACCAATGGTAAGCCTTTGCCAACCTAAATGCTCGTTATGAAAGTCCTGCACAGTGCTTCATTAAGCTCTTATCTTGTTCGTGGTGTGCAGCTTGCTGCGTCATCTATTTCCGCTAGAACAACACTGCGACCGCTCCTATGACAAGCTCAGATTTAATTCAAGGTACAGTACATTAGATTATGCTGGAAAAATTTTTAATCGCGTTTCCGTTCTCGTGCTCACCCGAGTTATGTCAAATTCTTTTTTGTGAACCCCGTCCATATGCAATCAGATAACTTCTTGTGAAGAGAGACATAAGGCACGAAGAACGCACCGCTAGATTTTGCCGTTGGAGCAACCAACACCAGTCGGGGGCTGACTGGATCAGGTCATGTACGGGAGTCTCGCTGAAAAGAAGCTCAACTAGAATTAAAACCAGTTCAAAACGGCCACGGCAATTTAATTTTGTCCACGCTTCCCTTCTGATAAGAAGGGCGCAGTGTTCTAAGAAGTATTTGTTGTACTGTGTATAATTTGTAAACTGAAGTGGAAGAGCCAGAAGGACCCGATGTGGTGCCTTGCTCTCTTTTAGTACTCTCATGCTACGTGTTGATCGCCATCGGCTTCTGAAGTTCGCCATCGTGCAAGTAGAGCGGATGCTCACATGCTTGTTATAAAAGATAAATTGCTTGGGAGGATTGGCAACACTGGCTCAAGCAGAGTCTAACCTTGTTGCTTTGAATTGACTGATCATCCATTGTTAGACTGTAGAAGGACCCTTCCTGGTTTGTATAGATCTCCCTACTGTGTGGAGGAGCGGCTAAGTGGTCGGCTTTAAATGGGAGCAAGTAGCCTTTTCGGAGGTGGATGGCAGTGCTAGATCTGGCCTGACTCTCACCTGCCCCCACACCTGATCTGGTGGGCGTGGCTGCCTGGTTGGCCCCTTAGTTGGCCTATTTGGGCTGCTGATTTTGCTGGCCCATTGGGTCGGGGCTCCTATCAGGTTGGTGGCTGTCCCCAAATTTGGTCCTGCCCTGGGTTCACAAAATTAAGCCTCATCTCTACTATATGCACTGCATGATGGAAGAGAAGGAGCATGGTCACTCCATTCATACAGTTCATAAACTCGTAAATTTGTATATATCCATCAGCAAAGGTTTTCATGAACGCACCTTTGCTTTGGTGACCTGCTAGGCTTGTGCGACGGTGTTTAGTAGGTTCCAAGATGAACCAGGTGGACGTGCATAGTAGGCCAGGTTCCAAGATGAACCAGGTGGACATGCATTATCCAAGCAATGCATGCTGGTTGCCATGAGCCTCACCTAGCTCGAGGTGAACTCCCCTTATAACTTTGAAGATAAACCAATTTGCCTTTACAAAGTTTTTAAAACTGTGCAAGTTTTTGTCCCCACCTCGGGTGCAACGTAAGACATGGCTAGGATAGTACATGGCAATGCATCCTTTGTGAATGCTATCTGTTATGATCCCTTTGAAAGTAAATCCTTTTACAAGAAGGAATATGAGTGGAGGAGGAGAAGGAAGAGCAGTGGCTGATTGCTGCAAATACACACAGAAAGTTTGCAAACACCCTTGCTGTAGAAAGAATAGAACTCAGCGCGAACCTGAGTTGAATTGGGGTCCGCCTTTGTTGAGAGGGATTCCTTCCTTCTATGTGAAGAGCTAGGGAACATGTGCTATGATACCATGCTGGAAAATGAAGGAAAGAATCACTCAATCCTCACACATGCAGCGGATAACCTTCAACTCTTCTCAACACACAATGATCTGAAGACAGCAAAGAATAAAGAGGAAACTCAGGCTTTATTCTTCCACAAACTGTGGGCAAAACCAAGCTCAAGATTAGCACAAACACTCAGCCAAAGGGGGCTGCCGAGAACTCCTCAAAACTGGAACGCTGCCTAGTGGAAAGGCTTCAGTTCTGGATGAGGAAAGTGAGAGGGGAGGGGGATTTACGTAGGGAAGGCAGCCCCCCCAACCTTGGTCAGGTTTCCTGGGGCTGGACCAACCAGTCCATGGTTGGCTGGCCAACCAGCCAGGTCGGTTCTGGCTGACCCCAACGGACCTCTCGCGGGCAACCTATATAAGGGGCTGTCACGGGGACGTGAATTTATAATCTTTAGGAATTTACGGTGACTACCCTAGCCTCCAACTGATTAAAACAGTTCAAAGGACACTTCAGTGAAATTAATTCCATGGGCCAAGGCAAGTGACTGAAGGTTAGAGAGGGGTAAAAATCCCTTTCGCTAAAAATAGCACGTTTAGCTAGCTGGCTTGGAAAGCAAGCAGAAAAGTCAAAATTTGCTTTCAGGTTGTTTTCGGGCCACACAGACGCAAGTCACAGGCTGGAAAAGTGCTCCAGGACTATTCTATGACATTGCCTTGCTGATTTCAACTACGAGGACCGTATGTGAGCTGCTGGTGGGCTGCCAGGGCTGCCAGAAGCTCAAAAACGAATTACGAAATTCGTTTTTGTGCTAGGAGCCTCCAGATCAGTTCGTTTTTGCTGCATGCTTGCTGCTCATGCCTTCCTAGAGACCCAAATCTGATTTGCATTTCTTCTAGGAGCCTTCTAGGCTAGGCAACTCGATTTGGAGCTTCCAGGCAACTCGATTTGCTTCTAGACTTGGTGGTTCGCTTCCAACAGGTTTTCCAGATCTGCTTTTGTTGATTTTCACCTGCCAGGGTGCTAGAGATCTTGCCAGGGAATTTCGTTTTTCTATGCTTGCTGATTTTCTCAGGGTTTCTTGAGCTTTCCAGGAGCTTTCCTACTGCCTCAGAACCTTCAGACCTTTTTCTTTGTGTAGCTGGCCTTTCTGTTTTCCAGGATCAGCCAGGTGTGGTTGTTTTGCTGGTCTCTGTCTTGCTAGGACTCCCTTGATGGGTATTCAAGTCTACCGTAGCACTCCCCCTCTCAGTCTAATGTCCCCTATGTCCTCATATGGGGGTTCACAGGTTGGGGCATTGACTTCGAACACTGCTGTCATCGGAAATATTTCTGGTTTTCTCCAAGAATAGCTGCCTGTAGTGTGTGTCAGTCTTCTTTGACACAGGTTTCTTTGTATACCTTTAAATAGGAAAGGCTACTGTGCCATTTTTGCTTCTGGATATTAATATGGTACTCATACTGCACAGGTCTGGTTATAGGTCACCAGAACATTACTTTGTTTGATCTAGAAGGTTGAATATCATTATGTTATGCTTGGAAGCTGCGCCCTCAATCTTAAATTTCCTCTTTTCTGTACCATAGGTGCCGTTTTTGAACGTTTCTGTTGGATGAGAGTGGATCGTCGAAGTTTTCCGTTATCATTGTGGGCAATAGGAATAAGAACGAATAGGACAACAAATGGATTTTGTGTTTCTGATAGGTTTTAAGATAGCATTGTTTACATTGATGAAAATGCAAGGACATAGTTCCTAAGCTTTGCTACAAGTTCTAATGTGTGGTATTTTGGATCTGTCACAGCCAGCACTGTAGACTTCTTGTCACTCATAATGATTACAGTGTCCTCGCAAAGCTCCCACTGGTGTCAACATCAGTTATCACCAATGTGCGTCATCCTGTTGATCGTATTTTCAGTGCTTATGAATTTTCTGTTGAGGTTGCTTCGCGGTTTTTGGCAAGGACTACACAAAGAAAAATTGCAACTCTAAGAGCTAATAAAAGAAATGTGGGATCAAGTACACTGGACATATGGCCATGGGAGTTTTTGGTCCCATGGATGCGTGCAGATCTTTTCAGCCGTGTAAGTTAACTTGCTTTTATGGGGTTTTATGCTGTTATCCTGTGTAGCCTGTGTAATATGGTTGACTTGTGAGGATTGTGGCTTTAGCTTTTAACATTTTGTGTGCTTATCCTCTGCTTTGTTTTGCTTGAATCAAGCTCTGATTAATTGTTACTGTTGAGGCGAATACTTCAAATACTGAAAGGAAGGCATAGGGCCACTACCTTATGTGAATAAATCTATTTAATACCTTTCTATTTCTCCATTGCAGCGAACAGCCAGGCAATCAGGAGAGCTATCGCCTTCATTGGGAGATGTCCAACATTATAATGTTAGCTCCTTTGTGATGCCATTGCATGAGTTCATAGACCAGCCCATAGTCATGGACCTGTTACATAATGGTGCTACATTCCAGGTAATCTTTAAGTATAGATTGCCAGGTCTTCGTTCTTTTGCTCACTACTTTTGGGTACCAACTTGACATAAGAGTGCATGGTATGGCATGTCACAAAGAAATACGTGCTAATATGTTGGTTGGTTCATGAATATTTCTAAGGGTGCTGGGAATCTGGTTGTTTGTAAATATGTCTCAGGTTGGTGGCATCTGTTTAAGAATTAATAAGAGCTAGGTGGATGCGCTTATTGTTCAGCCTGTCCGCTTGGTTAGGCAGGCCAGGTGTAAATGATGTTGTAGACTCTTCCTCAAAGCAGAGTGGCCACGGAGTAGTTTACATCCTGCATTACAACTTATTGGACTTGTGTTCATCTTGACTTCCCCAACTGTAAATTGAGTTTTGTTTTGCTGCTGCAAACTTGCCTTCTAACCCCCAGACTGACACCTTTGGTGACCAAGTTTCTGATGGTTCATCCTCATCTTTGTAAGTCTCATGTAACCCAAAATTGGGTTGCTGTTTCAAAACAGCATGACAACACTCCACTAAATTTGAACGGTTGGATATATTCTAGTCTTTCAAGGGTATATCTTTGAAAATGATGCTCCTCAGAGCAGGGTGGCCACGGAGTAGTTCACATTACAACTTATTGGACTTGTGTAGACGGTGTTTACTTGGCTTCCCCATCTATAAATGGAAGGTGAAGATCCATAGCCATCTTGTGGATCGGAAATTTTGGAAGCTTGAATTATGCCACTGGCCCAAGCTTTCTCAGCTCCTTGCCCCGACCTATAGGGCATCTCGTTGATGAAAGGCTGGAGGACATACTGGATAGGAAGGGAAGATTACTCATGCCGGTAGATGCGGATGACCTCACAGTGTGGGAAGATAAGGATGCCCAGGCCGTAGCCATGCTGATAGGGACGACGGCAGACACGGTGGTTTCCCATATTCAGATGGTGGAGACGTCTGCAGAGGCGTGGGCCATATTGAAGGATATGCATAAGACAGACAATATGTCTCGGATCCTCACTCTCCAGGACTAGTCGTACAATCTGGACATGAGTGAGGGAGACAATGTACATGACCATTTGACAAAGATCAAGATGGTGAGATACTACTCGCTTCAATTGGTTAGAAGATACACTCGAGTCAGTTGGCACCGCTTACACTTCACAAGCTACCTAGGAGTTTCAAGAGCTTCGTGATGACAATCACTGTGGGATAGAGGACCAAGCCTCTCACGTTCGAAGAACTTGGCCCTTTGCTGTTGCAGGAGGCGGCTCGGGAGAAATTGTTCAATCAATTGGACGAGAATGCACTTGTTGTGAGGGACAAACCTGGCAAAGGCAACTCTAAGGATTCCAAGACCAACAAGACCGAGGATGTAGGGAGGAAGAAGAAGATGAAATGCTTCTATTGCAAAAAGCTTGGTCATTCAGCCAAGGAATGTAGGAAGAAGAAGGTAGATCTAAAGCGGCAAAGGGAGTCCAAGAACAAGGAGGAGCCAAAGATTGACTCAGCCAACGACAAACTTCTCTTGATTAGTGAAAATTGTTCAGCCTATGTAGTGAGCGATGGCAAGGAAGGCTGATATGTCGACAATGGAGCCTCAAAGCACATGTCAAACAAGAAGGAATGGTTCAAGACCATGGACTAATCACTCCTACACTCAATTCAATTAATTATCTTGCCTATTCACTACTAATCCATGCATTAAACTAAGCTAAAAGGCCCCAATTAACTCAAAATTCATCACGACTGCAGGAGACGAGAAGCTGATATCCACTGTACTCTATGTACTGAACTTGTGCAAAAATCTTTTGTCTGTCCGCTAGATGGAGTCTAGACAAACACAACATGTCGGCACTGTTCGACAGTAGCAAAGTCACTATCACATCTAAGGAGAATCGACAGGTAGTGAGTGGCTCATGGTGTCGAAGGGCATGGGCTTGGGACAATGCTTTGTTGGTACATGGGGACCATGGAAGATCAAATTATGGCATGAGCTATTTTGTCATGTCAATTATGGCACTCTGGCTGAGATGCAGAAGTCCAAGATGGTGGATGGACTTCCACCGATTGCAAGCAATGATCGTGTCTGCAGGGCTAGCTTGGAGGACAAGCAACATAGGGACAACAGGAGGCCTTGGTGGACCAAGAAGCTGCTAGAGTTGGTTCACTCCGATGTCTGCTGCGCGATGTTGACAAATTCATTTGCGGGATCCCACTATTCTTTGTTATTTGTGGATGATTTCAGTTGGATGATGTGGATATATTTCCTGGCCAAGAAATCTCAGGCTTATGAGAAATTCAAGGAATGGAAGGCCAAGGTAGAAAAGGAGACCGAGGAGGAAGTCAAAGCCTTTTGCACGGATAGGTTCACTTCTACTGAATTCAATGGTTTCTACAAGAAGCACAGGATCAAGCGGCAACTTACTGCAGCCAGCACATCATAGTAGAATAGAGTTGCTGAGTGGAAGCACAGGGAGGGCTGAACATAGGCCTGACAGCAGCAGCTCATGTGCCCAGCACATGGGCCTTTTATAGGCTAGGCTAAGCCAAGCAGGTTGGCCCAAATAGCCGACCCAGTAGTCTGCTAGAAGGTGGCCCAAAAGTCGGTGCAGCAAAGGAGCAAAGCCGGCTCCCCTAGTCGACCCCTAGTTAGTTGGTTTGGCCCTGGACTGGGGCTATATAAACCCCCCCTCCCCTCATTTTTTTCTCATCGAGTGCTTGATCAAGCCTCCACCACCAAGCCTCCACCACAGGTAGCACATACACACTAGTGAGAGGCTAGTTTTGGTAGAGAGACTTAGACCTGGTTTAAACCAGCACATGGTGGATGTTTTAGATGCTTGTTTGGGAGAGACTAAAATGAAATTGTTTAGACGTCACAAGCAGTTGTAGCTTGAATGAAGAGATTTGGACTACTTTTTGATTAGCCTTCTCCTTTAGTGCTAGCCTTCGTCATGGCTGAGTTTGCCCTCCACCTCTGGAGTGTTGACAAAAACATTGTACAAAGACTTTGTCTAAATGGATACTCAAGTATGTGTGGGTGTGTGGATTTGTATGTGTGAGAGCATATTTTTATACTATGGTGTACACCCACTGTTGGGCGCTGATGACGTCAGTGGGGATGTCATAGTAGCTAGTCCCTGCTATGCGTGATGGAGTTTATGGTTTTCAATCTTATGAGTGACTATCGTGAGATTGAAACTGCACTATGGTGTGTTTTTAGAGGATGAGTTTGGGAATGCTCCTGGATTCATCTAGGTATATGCTGGATGTTTTGTTGAGCTCATCTTGAGCCTGTTTTCCCACTGATTGGTGGATGTATCTATTCTGAGTTCTCTCTCATCTCTATGCTGTCTTTTGTGAGTGAGGTTTGCATCATTGTGATCATCTGCTAGAGTGTATACTTGGAGCTGAAGGATCCGGAGGTGTGAGTGATTCTATCCTCCTATTTCCAACATTATTATCTTTGGAGCCAGGCTACATGCACATTCCACATTTAAGATACGTTTGGAGTTTACTTGGATGCCTGTATTTGCTGGCCAGTCTAATCTGGACATGTTACTGCTGCACAGAGCATGTGATGTGCATAATGCATTGGTTTTGAGTGTGCATCGTAAAACCTTTGCAATACAGGATTGTATTGATTTTTCTTCGTGTGCATGGTCTGTTGTAGCTGGCTGGGCTCACGAACAACTCGTATACCAAAGGGGCTGGGTATCTCAGGAATTGTGTTATTGATCATCAAGAACTTGGCCATCACGTCCTGCATGTTGCAAAGGTGACTCGTTAAAAAGCTGAATTAAGGTCTCCTTTTCTACAGTCATATTGTCTATTTCCTAACCAACACGAGTCTTCCTTCCACAGCGGCGAGTTGATAGGATGATATTCGTGGGGCTCACAGATAAGCAACAAGATACGGCCAAGCTCTTTGCACATACAGTTGGAGGACAAATACTACCACTCGGGCAACCTTCAATTAATTCCTCTTCGAATGTGGCACATAACATGACTCCTGTTTCTTTGTCATCTGGAGGTGGTATTTCCAACTCAATTATTGGTTTAATAAATTGAAATGTTTGAGGTATGCTTTCAAAGAGTTGTGCATTGTAGGTTCGACTATTTTCCTTATTGAGAGCACATGTATTAGGATGATCTCAGATTCTTTAAGTAGCCTCTACAGTGGAAATACCATGCTATGGTTACTGTGCAACCTATCACTAAATTTGTATCTAGATGAATAAAACTAAAGATCAAATCTAAGCTCTAAGGAACCATTAAGTAGCATGATTTGCAGTAATCAGGATTCAGCCAGGCACAGAGTTTTAGTCCTTCAGCTGTAGCTTCCCTTTTTTCTGCTGTTTAAACTCAACCTGAGAGCATTTAAAAGATGTCAGTAGTTTCCACTGTTATTCTCATCCCATTGGTAAACTTAACCCTTACCGCAGACTTCTGACACCAAAGGACCGCGTCTGCTTTTGGAAGTTATACTGTTGGTCAGAACACAATCTTTTATAAATGTGATCATACATTCATGTTCATTTCTTTTAATTTAAACATTGTACAAATGTGTATAATTCTCCTTGATTTCATAAAAGTTGTAGAAATATTGGATGAATAATGTGACTCTTGGCTTTGTTCATTTTGTGTATTAGCAAGCTGTACTATTGAGATGCAGGTAGCTATAAACCAAACCCTTATTCCTTTGTTTGGCTCATTTTTCCATGTGTAGATTTGATGAGTCCGCCCAGTGAGACATCTGAACAACTTGTTCCTCCCAACAACAATGTCCCTACTGCTCAGGTGCCTTTGGGCTTTCTTTAGATTCTTTACTGATTCTTGAATGTAGCATCGTTTGCTATGTATCCTTGATTGTGTGCTGTTTGCATTCAAGTTGTCCATAACGTTCTCTAGAGAATGATGTTTGTTGTGACGTAGTGCAGGTTGGTTCTAAAGAGTTGTTGAGAAGGCCACCTTTAAGATATTACATTAGTGATATCACATTAGCAAGAATGATGTTTGTTGTAACATAGTGCAGGTTGGCTCTAAAGAGTTGGTGAGAAGGCCACCTTTAAGATATCACATTAGTGATAGAAGAACATTCTTTTGTTTGCTTGCACTGTGGGTAGTACGCTTGCCTATAAGATGAGCAGGAATAGGTTTTTTTCCTGCAGCTCACAGTATATGGTCTCATAGAGAAGTATGAGAACTGTGTGGGCCATTTGCGAGAGACACAACGCCACCGGCGTGTTCTTTCACTGCAGAAGGTTTTACCGGTCAATTTTTCTAATGAGGTATGGTCACATTCTCTGCCCTTTCTTATCATAGAAGGATACTTTAAATTTTAAGATGCCTTAATATGTTCTGGGAGCTGAAACAATGTTTTTATTGTTCAACGATCTGAACCAAAATCTGCACTATGCTGCAACTTTCTTCTCGACTTTGCTTTGGTGCTGCTTATTGCTCTCCTTCCTCCTGTTTCTGTTACAGAATTTTAGTCATGTTTTGTTTTGGAATTGACTAGTACATAAAAACCTATGGCATGAGTTTGCTAATATGTTTGCAAGCTCGTAATAATGTAAAAATTTGCAAGAACTCCAAGTTCATCCTAGGCAATATGTTATTGGATTTCTGATATTTTATTCGTATATCTCAAACAATTAGATCATTCATCCACTAGCTCGCAAGGCTCGGATACCATGTCAAAACAAGAGAACTTTGAAACCAGCCTCAACAACGTAAAGGGTGGTAGGATCCACTTAATAATTATGCACCACAGATCAAATCATAGGGGAGCTAGAGCGCTCCTACTCAGAAACAAGGACACCGATTGGCCCCAAACATTGGCGCCCCTTGCGGTATTTATTTAATATTCATTTGAAGCCAAGCAGCTGATTACAAAGGTCTGTGGGAAGCTGCACAACAAGCAAACCAACGCCTGCAGACTCCCCGTCCAGCCCACCCTGTAATTCCCTGCTCAACTCCAAACGATGCATCCAATTACTAGACAATCCTGTATCCTCAGCCAACCAAAGCATGTAACAGAGACCCCAATAGCATCCACTGTCTGTGCCACACCTGCAATTGCACAACCAAGTGTCCAACCAGCCAGACACGGCTGAACAACTGCCAGACAAAGCCTTCAACAGCCAAAATCTTGTGCAATCAATCGACAAAGCACTCCCAAACAGGTTGCCTCAATCTATAGCCTCTCCAACCACTGCCCTTTCTTCGCAAGGAAAGAAATAACTAGCCAGCAACCAATCAGGGAACGGCAAAAGCATGTAAAGACAAGCCTTCTTCTACCCAGTATCCACAGAAGTAGATGCAGGGCACCGAGAGAAGAGCATCCCCTTCTTTCGTTACACGGTCAGAAATGCCAGGAGATTCCAGCTCAGTTGTAGAGGTTGGAGGTCCCTTATTGGGATACTTTTCAGATTTCTATAGAGATGCAGGAAAACTTTTGGAGGAGACTTTGGAAATCCCTCAGGAATAGGAAAATCACGTTATTCATCTGGCTTACTATTCATGGAGGGATTGCAGTGAACCTGTGGAGATCCAGGTTCGGGGCTGAACCTACATGTCCTCGATGCACTGAGCAGTTGAGTCAGTGCAACACTGCCTTTGGGAGTGCACTCAGGCGAGGACGATTTGGAAGGGTGTTGTTAGGATACTTTGCATTTTTCATAGAGCATCCTTCTTCATGACCTGGGGATCAGTTGCTTGGTTGTCACTCACTGGTCCACAGGCTTTCTTCAAGGGACATGACATGGACACAACTTTCTTTGTTCAATGACACCTTGTGGAGTCATGCTCGCTTTGGGATGTTCTGTTTACTCCATTCAGATCTCCCTACGCTTCTATAGCCACATCTTGGGAGATTCTGACTAGTATTATAGCATGGCATATTTGGAGAGTCAGATGTACAAAGGCCTTGGAGGACTCCTAGGTTCACCCTTCTTAGATTATGGCCAGTATCTGGGCAGATACTATACACACTTTGATGGCCATTTGGGCGAACATACAGGGAACCTCTAGGACTGCTACTGCTAGGAGGGTTGCCTAACTCAGAGTCTGGAAGAATTGTTCTTCTTGTTTGACTCTCCTTCAGGGATGAGGTGGCATTTTCAGCCGCCACCTGGGATTTTTGTTTGCTCATTCTGAGCTGTTTTTTCTCATCCTTGACATGTACTACCGCACTTGAGCTTGCTCTGCAGTTTTTATTCATACTTAATGAAGTACTTTTCTTGAAAAAAAAAAAATCCACAGAAGATAGTCACGGGGCTGGAAAACCCTAGATACTGCATAGAAAAGCTGATTCTGCCCTGGCATAGTCCCAAAAGCAGCTTAGAAGCGAACACCCACGCCTAGAAAGTTACCAAAATCAGCAGCAACACCGGGAATGCTCCAAAAATCAAATTGCAAGTTTCCCTGCAGAGCCTGAACAGCCTGGAAGCAAAATCACAATCTTCTGTAGCAGCCTGGACAGCTTGGAAACACTTGGAACAGCTTGGAACTGGACGTAGTCACACGGCACAGCCCGGAAGACCTGCAGATGAAATCGCAAACTGCAAGAGACACCCTGGCTAAAATCGCAATCTGCAATAGGCTCCTGGATCAGGTGCGATTTCCTCTGGCAGGTCTTGGATGCACTAGAATTGGCCTTGGCTGATGGCGTTTTTCCCTGGCAGGCTCTGGAAGCTTCTGGCAAATGACGATTTTGCTCAAGCAGCACTTGGTAGGCTCTGGCAGCTCACAATTGATGATCTGGCTCTTTTGGAATTGATTTTGGTCTTCTACCCCAAAAAATAGAGCACTGTGCTCTTTTTGGACTCCTATGCTAAAATTAGCAAATTTTAATTGCACCACTCTTTTGGCCCCTCTGTTGCACACTTTGGCCATAGGAATTAATTGCCTAGTAACTGGGTGCACATTCACAATTTGCAAGGGCCCACGAGGGAATTTTTATTCCCCAAGTCCCCCCCCATGGCCGGACCCTCGTGCCCCAGAGGCCCAAGGCAGTCACATGCAAATTATGAGAGTCGCAAATCAAAAGTTTGATAATTTCATGTCCTCGTGACAAACCCCCCTCTTGAAAGAAGGCAAGCGTCCTCGATTGCCATAAATTACCTGCAAAAGAAAACCAAGTGGAAAGACTACAATGTTTATTAGGCAAAAGATGAGCACACATTCCACATACATGCTACATGCACTCACAAACAATATGCTCCCCATGATGTCTGATCCACCTCACCTATGGCCACCCCTAAGGACCCACTGCCAGTGGTACATCATGAGCATATGTAATCCACTGTTTGTGCCACACCTGCAATTGCACAACCAAGTGCCCAACCAGCCAGACACGGCTGAACAACTGCCAGACAAAGCCTTCAACAGCCAAACTCTTGTGCAATCAATCGACAAAGCACTCCCAAACAAGTTGCCTCAATCTATAGCCTGTGCGGCCACTACCCAACAGCATAAATCAACCTTTCTTCGCAAGGAAAGAAATAACTAGCCAGCAACCAATCAGGGAACGGCAAAAGCAGGTAAAGACAAGCCTTCTTCTACCGAGTATCCACATAAGAAAGTCACCGGGGCTGGAAAACCCTAGATTATGCAGAGAAAAGCTGATTCTGCCTTGGCACAGCCCCAAGAGCAGCTTAGAAGTGAACACCCATGCCTAGAAAGTTACCAAAATCAGCAGCAACACCCGGAAGGCTCCAAAAATCAAATCGTAAGTTTCCCTGCAGAGCCTGAATAGCCTGGAAGCAAAATCACGATCTTCTACAGCAGCTTGGACAGCCTGGAAACACCTGGAACGGCCTTGGAACTGGAATCAGTCACCTAGCACAGCCTGGAAAACCTGTAGATGAAATCGCAAGCGAGAAGAGACACCCTGGCTGAAATTGCAATCTGCAATAGGCTCCTAGATCAGGTGCAATTTCCTCTGGCAGGCCTTGGATGCACTGGAACTGGCATTGGCTGATGGCGATTTCCCTGGCAGGCTCTGGAAGCTCCTGGCAGATGACGATTTTGTCTAGTAGCACCTGGCAGGCTTTGGCAGCTCACAACTGAGGATCTGGCTCTTTTGGAATTGATTTTGGCCTTTTGTCCCAAAAAACAGGGCTTTGTGCTCTTTTTGGAGTCTTGTGCTAAAATTAGCAATTTTTAATTGCACCATTCTTTTGGGCCCCTTGTTGCACACTTTGGCCCTAGGAATTAATTGCCTAGTAACTGGGCGCACATTCACAATTTGCAAGGGCCCACTAGGGAATTTTAATTCCCCAAGTCCTGCCCCATGGCGGGACCCTCGCGCCCCATAGGCTCAAGGCAGTCACACGCAAATGCAAATTACGGGAGTCGCAAATCAAAACTCCCATAATTTTATGTCCTCGTGACAACTTAGTTGGTACAGCCAACTCCCCGCAGTAGAGACTTTCTTGAGATCACACAGTTAACATGAAATAATAACTAACTCTTTGGGCATGCATGTAATGAAAGAACATGTCAGATCGTAAAGAAGTACAATCAGATGTATATCCTAGTATAAACATGCCGCAAGAAAAGGCAGCATGGAGCAAGAGAAGTTTACAAGGGCCTGCTGCCTCCCCCTATCTCCTTGCCTTGTCTTCGCCCTCGCTCCACCTCGTCCCTCCTCCCTCTCTGGCTCCGCTCGGCCTTTCCTACTTCACCTCCGCCCCCCGCCTTGCCTTCTCCCCCGCTCCACCTCCGCCTCCCGCCCGCTGCCTTCCCCGCTCTACCTCCCCTTGCTGCTTCCCCACCCCTGGTCCCTTCCCTCCTTCAGCCTCCTTGCCTCCCCTCCTTGCCGCCTCGCACCTCCTCCCGCCCTTCTGCCCTCCCGCCATTGCACCCCCCCGACATTTCGCCTCCCCCACCGTCTTCTTCTCCTCTTTCCCCGCCTCTCTCGCATCCTTCCATTTCTTCATTCCTTCCTCCTCCTCCTCCCCTTGCTCCCTCCTTCCTCCCTTACCCTCTCCTTCTCTCTCCTCCGCCTCTCCGCTTCGTCCTTTTTCATTTGCCTCCCTGTAGCGGGAGCATTCGTGTTTGTTACGATGAAAGAAAATCTTGGTGGTGACCTTTGGTCTGGCAAGAGGGGTTCTATGGCAACACCCTTGACTCCCACAGCCATTAAGGTTCTTCTTTCCCCAGCTAACAAGCAACAGGTATAGCAGGCAGTTCAGTCCCTCTAGGACAAGGCACATGTGAGCCTCACGCCTACACGGATCCAGGTGCGAGAATGGATCCAGGTGAGCTTGACATTAGAGGCCGACCACATCCAGGAGGTCACTATCTATGGATGAGGCGTTTTCCTCATCAGCTGAGCACTCCTGACACCGCCTCGACACTTGTGGAGCAGAGCCCCATACTCCTTGGCCCACACCTTGTCTACCTCTTTCCTTGGTATCATGGGTTCACAGTGGAGGACATGGATACACCACATCATGTTCCACGGTTTTCGGTTACACTCGACTTCCTAGGGCTTTCCAAGGAGTATCGAGTCATCCTCCCTTCCATTGGTTGGGTATATGGCACAGTGCTCGAGTCCCCGCCAGAGACAGCCGCCTCTGTTCTAGCAGATGATGGAGTCTCCAGGATCAGAGTGGTGGTGGAGAGCCCGGAGTCCCTCTCGGAGTTGATC
Organism: Dipteris shenzhenensis; assembly: GCF_047967505.1. NCBI lineage: Eukaryota > Viridiplantae > Streptophyta > Polypodiopsida > Gleicheniales > Dipteridaceae > Dipteris > Dipteris shenzhenensis. Next base: position 3,151,833 of record NC_141596.1, on the reverse strand, counting down.
CTTCTCGAGACCCTGGAAGGGGGCACACTTTGCTAGAGGGTGGAGATCTCTGGGTTACTAGGCCAGTGTCTTCGATGCAGACAGATGGGTCACCTCGCTAGAGATTGCCCCCGTGACCTCCCTCGTGCGCCTCCCTCCCCTCCTCCACAGAGTAGGCAGAGTCAGCAGGTCCGAGTTCAGCGCCCTCTCAGGCAGGAGTAGTAGGAGTCTCAGACCCCATGGGTTACTCCCTCGGAAGGGAACTTGACACAGGTTAAAAAGAAAAAGAAATCAAGCAAGCAGGTCCACAAACGCCGTAGACAGAGGGCCAATTGCAGGGAGAGGGATAGGAATGACCAAGAGGCCTCAAAAGAGGAACAGCAGGAGCCACCTCCCCCAGCAACAGAGGCCACTGTCCATCCAGCCGATCCTTCAGCTTCGGAAGTTTAGCCGCCACACCCACCCTTGCAGCAGCCGAGAGCACCAGGAGCTCCAGATGCGGCAATGGCAAAAGCCGCAGACGCTAGCCCGACGAGGGTCATGGAGGAGCCGATCCAGAGCCTCGGCGAGCCTGATCAGCAAGGGGGCCTATGGTCGTCCTTTTCCCTCCTCCTTCCCCTCTAGGATTCCTCGGGCCCCCTCCCTCCCCCTCAGCCCCCCCTTCAATGGTCACTCTCACCACCCGCTCCTGCCCTCCATCTCCCGCGCTCCTACCTCTCACTCTCCCGTCACCCTCCTCTCCGCTTCAGTAGCAGCTTCTTTCGTTTCGACACCCCTGCCATCAGACAAGGGAACGACGACGTTCCCTTTTGCTTCCTCATCGCAGCAGTAGGTCCGCTTAGAGAGGGATCCTGAGGGACGAGGCTCGTCTTCTCGGCTAGCAGCAACTTTCAGCCTGGGTGTCCCTTACCGCGGGACTTCTGGAGGTTAGGACCCTGGAACTATTTAGAGATTCCGGACTCATATCCTCTATCATTGGAGGTCACGCTCATGGTCCTTCAGCCCCGAAAGGGGGGTTGATCAGTGCAGTGGGCTCTCAGACACACCCCGTTTGGAGACTTTCGTTTGCCTCCACAAGTTGGAGAAGTGGTCCCTGGAGGTGTTTGATGCTATTTTGGGTAATCAGATTATGCTCATGATGGACGAGTGGATGGGACCACAAGGACTAGATCTTTGGTACGCCCATGGCGCGGAGGTGAACTTTCAGTTGAGCTTCATGCGCGAGGAGCCGGTGTGTGGTTTGGTGACAAGAGTTATCAGATTGCTGATGGAGGCAAAGGTGGAGCAGGCACATTTCTAGCTCCTCCTGATGTGCGCGGAGTTGTTCGGGGTGGAAGCCTCCTTCATGATGAAGTGGGCACGGAAGATCGGTATTGAGCCGGTATCCACTCTAGTACGACGCCGCACAGACACTGACTATTCGTCCTCCAAACCCTCGGCAAAATCACATAAGGCAGTCTTTCTAGGACAGGCACCCACTCATAGGAGAGCCTTGTTCCCGACTCCCTTGTCCTCATGAGCTAGACCATAGTGAGCTGGAATGTACATGGACTCCACGACTGTGTTCGTAGTTAGCCGCAGTACCTGATGTTTCGGCAGGAGTTGTAGAGGGCAATGGTAGGGTGGGTAGTGGACATCCTTATGATTGAGGAGCACATGTTTTCAGCAGTAGACATTAGATGATGCCATCACCTTCTCCCAGGGAGAGGTCCAGAGGAGTGGTCTCCCGTAGTAGGATGGAGCGGAGGGGTTTGCATCTTAGTCTCACAGACTTTGGCTTCAGAGGTCTATGATCAAGGCGAACTCCTAGGACGGGCAGATTGGATGGGAGTTCGGATGGGAGAGTCTAGGATTGGAATCTTGAACATGTATGCTCCAATGTGTAGACAACACCGCCCGGTCTTTTGGAGGAGGCTGTTAGAGTGTCTTCCGGATGTTGACTCCTGGATTGTTGGAGAACCTAGAGTTTGGGGAAGACAAGCACGGCGGCGCCTCGTTCTCAGAGATGCCAGCAGCAGAGCGTAGTACGTGGGAGCAGTTCATTTTCATGACCAGTGGTAGAGACCCGTGGAGAGAGTCAGAGTTCAGCAGGACTCCTGGTAGCCTTCTCTTCTCCTTTGGATAGAGGAGACATGATGGATTGCTCGAGAGATTAGACCGCTTCTATGTTGGGGACTAGGCATTACACAGAGGCGGTTCCATCGGGATTCTGGCAGGTACCACGATGTCCGACTACTCTCCAGTGGTACTTCACTTGGATCAGCCCCATCGAGGTCTCCTCCAGAAGGGGGTCTGCATTCCAGAGGACCTCTTGCAGGACGAGGAGATTCATCAGGTTAAGATGGCACCGAGTGAGGGCTGGGCTATGTGGTGAGTGTTCGGCGCAAGCTTCTCTATTGGAGCTTGGCCAAACTTTGCCTCGCAGGTCGCGCCTTAGTAGCAAACCAGGTCCTTCTTGCCACTGCTTGGTATATTGCCTCCTGTTGGTGCTTTCACAGAGGATGCATTGGGCAGCTTCGACGGTTGGTACGGAACTGGGCATGTTTAGACGGCACGAGGAACACTAGGGCCCGAGTAGCTTGGCAGACGGTGATCATGCTGCAGGCATTGGGAGGCTTGGGTATCATTGATCCGGAGATGCAGAGCAGGGCCCGTTTGGGCAAGTTGGTGGTTTGTGGCCTCACCCCAGGTGCCGAGCCTTGGAAGCTCCTCTTATAGAGAGGGCTTCTGAGAAACACCCCACGCACTGGGGGACAGTGGCAGCCTTCACATAGATGGGATCTTCTCAGAGGCCCTCCTTATGGGAAAGGGCTCCCCCTTGATGAGGAGTCTTCACAGGGTTTGGTAGAGACTCGTAGGGGGTCTTATCCGTGCTCCGTCTAGATGCAGAGAGGAGTTCGAGCGTCAGCTCCTTATGTGGCACCCAGAGGTCAGAGATCAGGAGGGATCTATGCTTGGGCAGCGGACTCACATTGGTTGGGCACAGTGGGACAATGGTCCAGCAGGGTCATTTGGTCGTTGGAGCAGACTACCTATGGAGGCAGAGGCGAGGCTTGACGTCCTAGCACATTTGAGAGGGGAAGGGCAGCGGATGGGCGACATCGACTTAGCCCTCCTCGAGGATTTTGATGCAGCGCCTGACCCTGAGATGGATGGGAGTCTTGATGGGATACACTGGCATATGATCAGAGTGGTAGGATGCTTGGGGAAGGAGTGGCACATTGATCCTGCCAGTATCTCAGAGCAGGAGATGGCGCCTCTGGCTATGGGAGGGTTGACCCCTGAGGGAGGTCTAGTGGGACCCGAGGGAGTGGTTCTAACTCTCCAGGGGCGGCCTAGCTGAGACGATAGATGAGGTGCCTTTCTTTTCCTACACCACACGGATTGGTAGGAGACTTCAGATGGACTCGTCGAGATGGACTCCCTCGAGGGAGAGACATCGGGTGACCCAAAGAGTGCCCCGGGATGTTCGCTCCAGGTTTTGGACGTGGTTGTGGTCCAGCTTGCGGTCGAGGAAGATTTCATACTTCTTCTGGCTGGCAGCCTACGGAGGCTTGCCCATTGGCCCATGGTTGGAGCAGATGCGAGTGGAGGGGAAGTGCCATTGCTGCTCAGATGGTGTCCTAGAGACTATCCCACACTGCTATGGAGCTGTCATAGCGCATTTGGATGAGAGCCCTCAGGATCATGACACGTATGCAAAGTCTTCACAGAGACTACAGGGATGGTGGCTTGGTTGACAGAGGGAGGAAACACGTTTCAGATTGATGAGATCTCCCTAGCCTACCGGATATAGGGTCAGAGCATTCAGAGGATTGCACTCCATGAGGCAGCCCCCCTGACACCCTAGTTGCATCACGGGTTGGAACATTTGGGTGGCTCGCTGCAGTTTTGTGATGGGAGAGCACTTGGTTCCACCCTCGGCTACCTTGGTTGCCATCTGGCAGGATATCATTTACACTCTACGGGCCACTTGGGAGTGGGGCTCCAGGGCGACTATTGAGAGGCATGCTCGTTTCTGCAAGGCTTGGCCTGCAGGTGTTTTCTACATCTTCACTCTGCGAGGGATTCGCTGGCTGTATAGTACCCCCACTTGGTTGTTAGCCCCAGTTCCAGAGATCCCTTAGGCAGTGAGCTGGGCTTCTCTGGAACAGGCCGGTTTTTCTTTCAGCCTTTTCCGGTTTTTTCATACTCAGCACCTTCGGGGCTGTTGTCTTGTATGAAATCTTTCAAGCATTAATAGAAGGTTCCTTTCTTTGAAAAAAATAAAAATAAACGAGCTGCAAATTTTACCAACACATGTAACATACTAGGGCTGAGGTACAGCACCAAAAATGCTCCCCCCCACTCCCACCCTCCGCGCCCTCTTTCTGAAGTGAAGAGCCCTGAGCTCTAGATAAGTTCATGAAGAGCCCTCATTCTACATCATTTTCAGAAACACAGCTCGGATGCGGCCTTAAAACCAGTAGGGCTTGCATAACACTGCTGTCCTTGGGTCAATGACTAGTACTTGTGGCCTTGTTGCATGTCCACGTTATCAAGAATCTGTGCACCATAATAGGCTCTTCTACCACTGTGTAGATCTACCCCTTTTTTGCTCCTAGAAGGCCTTCACTTCACAAAAACTGAAGTACTCAACTGCCCCCATGGGGGGGCCTTTTACAGGGGCTGGTCTGTCCCCAATCAGGCCAACCTGCACCATAGGTTAGCCGATGGACCCCATCTGCTGCTGACTGAATCTGTCCACCTGGCAACCTGCCATGGCAGGCTGACAGGTCTATGACTTGTATCCGTGCCAACCTGCTGCTGTAGGTTTGATGCTTGCCATGCTCTGGTACAGTGCATCTTGTTGACATTCATAGAGGATACATGGACAAGCTGAGGCGGCTGATGCACAACGTTTTGTAGGTAGGATCAGATGGCACATGAGACCCCACAGTATGTGGCCTCACTTAAGCTCAGAGCCCTGGAAGCCCCTTTTGTAGCAGGGCCTTCTTCAGAATACTCTGAAGAAAGGAGGACAGTAATCACCCTCGCACAAATGGATATTCATGGATGCTTATCTGACCAGGAAGGACTCCCCATTGACACGGAGTCTCATCAAGGTGTGGTATGATCTTTTGACAGGCCTCATTAGGGCCAGCGGGCTGTGCACAGAGGAGATAGAGAGCTAACCACTTATTTGGCATCCGAATGTCCAAGATTTGAGAGACCAATGGTCACACACATCTAAGCGCAGTGGGATAGTGGACAAGCTAGATATGTGAGAGCATGGAGCCAGAAGCAGAGTGCCAGAATGAGGAGATAGAGAAAGCCACCCCGAAGGCATGGAGGAAGGGATTGAGATGGCAAGATGAGGACACCAAAAAAGTCCTCTAAATGGGTTAGATTTTCAGGATTGGAGTCTCGCATTGTCTCCACTTTATGGCCTTCCACTAGGTGCAAGGATGGGGTCCTCCACAACACGTCCTCACTTGTCTTTTTTAGTACGTTTTGGGTAGTGACCAGCCCTTCATCTTGCGCCCTCGGCAGCTCTTAGTGACCTGTTGGATGACCATGTGTTGGACTCCCTACAGGGGCATAGGATTAGAGTGGTGGGATGATTAGGGAGTATGCCTAGTGGAGGCTCTGGCATTGGGAGGGCCATTCCTTGAGAGAGCTGCAGTGAGAGCTGTTTTGGTCTGTCTGGATTGGGCAATCTAAGAGGACAATGCAGATGTGGATTGGGCAATCTGAGCTGCTTGTACATCACCCCATCGATAGACATGAGTAGCTAGTTGGATCTCCTTGGAACCCCTCGAGGGAGACACTGGTTAGAGCTGCAGTACCTCGTGTGGTAGTGACTAGGTTTTAGTCTTGATTGTGGACTACCCTTCTGCCGTGGAAGATTTCCTATTTCTTCTAGTAGGGTGCTGATGGTGGCCTCCCCATAGGTCGATTTCTTGATAGATGACAGATGGTTCATACCATTGTTGTATTCTAAGGGCACCAGAAGACAATTGTTGATCGCTTATGGAGAGCCCTTAAGCACAGGATATGGTATTGCTCGCTTATAATTTTTACAAGGATGTGGTAGATTTCGGCTAGTGTTCACATGGGGTATGGTAGCATGTTTGGCAGAGGGGTGGCATGCGTTATCCATAGAGATGATGATGTTCCCTTCATACCTAGATACGGGGAGACAGTTACAAGCTGGGAAATCCATTACTCCAGCCCATCCTCCCGACAACGTCTTAAGTGATTTATGGAGGGCAGCCCTGCGTTTTTTGTGGAGGATAGTGTGTTGTATACATTGCTTGAAACATTTGGTCACCATTGTGGCTTCATGATTTTGGGGGGCAGCAGATCTATCTGGCTGCAACCCTGGTCAACATCTGGCTAGATATCATCTACACCTTGTGCGCTTTTGGGAGCAAGATATAGAGGTTTGCAAGAAGAGTACTGAGTTGTGTGATCGTTTTCACAAGGCATGGCCTGCAAATATATTTTATGGTGTCTTGGATCAAGGAATCTGTTGGTTTTATCTAGTCCAGCACACTAGGATTTGGCACTTGCTTCTAGGGTATGCTTCTGCTGTATTAGCGGACATGCAAATTTCACCTTGTGAAGTTTTCGTCCAAGTTGTGGCCTGCGTGTATTGCGATAATTCTTTTTATCTTAAATGGTGCATTGCCCTATCAGCTAGATTTAGATGCTCGTTTGGGAGAGACAAAAATGAAATTGTTTAGACTTCACGAGCAGTTGTAGCTTGAATGAAGAGATTTGGACTACTTTCTGATTAGCCTTCTCCTTTAGTGCTAGCCTTTGTCATGGCTGAGTTTGTCCTTCACCTCCGGAGTGCCGACAGAAACTTTGTACGAAGACTTTGTAGAAATGGATGCTCAAGTATGTGTGGGGGTGTGGATTTGTATGTTTGAGAGCATATTTTTATACTAGGGTCTACACCCACTGTTGGGTGTTGATGGTAGCTAGTCCCTGCTATGTTTGATGGAGTTTATGGTTTTCAATCTTATGAGTAACTATCGTGAGATTGAAACTGCACTATGTTGTGTTTTTAGAGGATGAGTTTGGGAATGTTCTTGGATTCATCTAGGTATAATCAGTGAGTGTGGACTTGGAGAAGTAGGCTGCAGGACGGCAAGCATAACTCTTAGGGTTTGATAGTAGTCAAGGGTTCTATCTAGAGAAGAATTTACATAATGTCTGTCCATGGGAAAGAGTATTATGATTTGCAGTACATATATTGGTTTTTATGGATCTTACATTCTTAACGACAACTCTTAGAGACTCAATAGGTTGGCCTGCCTGATGTGTTAGAATTGGGAAAGTAATAATATTCTTTTTTTCCTTTTTTCCTTTTTTTTCCTTTTTCTAGTGAAGGCACTAAGCAGGGAAAAAGGGAAGAAACCCTATCGTTTAGTGATATGTGGTGACATTAGAGCCTGCACCTATTTATGAGACTCGCATGACATGGACACATCATCTTTGTAAATCATATGCATTGGTAATCTCACGTGCTCTCACTTTTTTTTTTTTTTTTTTTTTGGGTAAATCCATGAGAGGTATATTATCAGTCATGCCTGGAAATAGTTTCTCTTTGCTTTTGATTTCTTGTTGAGGCTCTCTGTTTTTTGAGACCCTCATGTAAATCTTGCTGATAATATACCTCACGTGCTCTCACTCATGCGCATGTGCACACGTGCATGTAGACACACACACACACACACACACACACACACACACACACACATTTTTTGGTGAAATCCATTTGCCACTATATTACAAAGAACAGTCCCATGAAAAGGGATGCATGCATGCGCGCGCGTGCACACACACACGCACATGCATGCACAGACCTACAGGCTACCTATCTACCTACATTCATCCATCCATGCATCCATCCTGGCACGCATAGACTTTAAAGATTATTTTCAGCCATGTAATCCAAGTTAATACTTCCATTTTGGTTGAACAGCTGTATACTTGTTATCGGCTATCAAAGCTAAGCATTTTGTCTTCAATTTTTAAAGTGAACTGTCGTATTTCCAACAAATGTGTTTGAATGAGATTGTAAGGGCGTCTTTCATGGGCTTATCTCTTGGATGCTAGCAGGCTCGGTTGCAAGTTGCAGAAGAGACTTTGGAAGCCATAAGGCGGCTGAATAACCTTGACCTGGAACTCTATAATTATGCTCACGAGGGCTTTTCCAAATATCAACTTCAAACGGAGAAAAATTCACAATTAGTGATCCAGGTTTGCTCCTTATCTTTTTATTCTTAGAGTAAGAGCTTGGGGAAGAAAAATATAATATAAAAAGATAGAAGTTGTTCGTAAAATTTATACCATTTCTGGAATTTATTTGAGAGCGTTTGCGGCAGCGGTAAACTATCTCAAGCTACTGACTGTTGTGTGGTACATGCTATGATGTTGCAGGGACGGGGGCCAAAATATACAGAGTTGAAGATGGATGAAAGATTAGATGGGTGGTTATCACCTTGGTCTGGTTCAAGGAAGTTGATGTTGTTGATGCTTCTGTCCACTGGTGGGGGTGTGGTGACTGTTGGTGTAGGTTTATTTGTATTTTTCAATGGAAGCAGAATCTTGAAGATTCATGCACGACAGAACTATGCTATACATGAGAAAAAATAATTTATCATTCTTTGTCATTTGGTTCAGATTATTCTGGAATATATCTGTATGGATGTCAGTGCATTGCAAGGAGGAAAAAGCTGATATGATTATATAGTGAGTAGCTGATTCCAATACTGATATGCAGTACGAGGCCAGCTCTGTTGTTGAGATGGAAGTGGTGGCTGCAATGGCATTCGTAAACATTGACTTCTTGGTGATGCTTCTAGCTTACCAAAACCCTGACCTGACACAATATTCTGTGGCCTTGTGACATCCTACTTAAGCTTCAAATGCTCAGCCGCAGAGATTCTTTCTGGAGACCCAACTTTGGAACTCTGGGGTGCTGAGCTTTTGACGCAGGTTGGAGTTCCCTACACAGGGCTTCATGTTGATTCCAAGCGTGAATCATTGTTCTTTGCTTGTCCAATATATACGAAGTTAAGCCGTGATGTTTGGGAGGATGTAATAGTAACTAAATTCCTGCTATGCTTGATGGTTTTCTGCACTGCACACGTTCGTTATCACATGGTTCATGGTACATCCTGTAGTCCTTGTCAATTTACCTATTGTTTCTACAGGAGGGGACCACTTTTCTTAATGAGTACAAGAGCATCTACAAGATTTGTTCGTAGCAATGGGCACTCTTTTTCCATGCAACAAATCCCTACTATTAGTGTAAATTGACACTTGTAAGAGAACTAGAGCACATGGCATCACTGGATTATACCCCCACTAAAAGGAAGGCGAGATAATTGCTGCCAGAAATCAAGACTCAGCCGATTATATTTTAATAGATTTTTATTGTGGCAATAGGTGGGTGAACTCTCTCTCATGAAATTCTCTTAGACATCAATATGTTTTGTCCGAGATTGAGGTTGAGCTGAGTGAGTATCATAGTAGAATGTGATTGGTGTCTCATCGCAAGGTAATTTGTTTTTGACAACAGTCTTTTGAGCTATACTGCTTCACATGCTCCTGTGGGGCAAGTGATCTATATTTTGCTTTTGTAGGAGACATAAATTGTTTGTTGTTTGTTGCATAGCCATGAAATCGCTCACTGTCCAAGGAAGAAAGCCCAACTTGCATTGATTTTCTTGTATTCAGATCACCAGCATAGTCACTATCACAGTGTGATTTGGCTTCCTCTATATTCTATTTCAAACTATCACAATAGGATATGTTTATGTAATCTATTTCAAACTGTCTTGTATTCTTGATGTACATTAAGACCTTTTGGGTGGCATTCCAATGTGATTGCTTTGTGCGTTTGACATAGGTTGTGCCAATGAGCTAATGGCATAACATATATTTGGCCTTTTGGTATTAGATATATTAAAGGACCGATGAGTCATAGTTGGCTATTCTTCATCTGATGTCAGTTCCAAATTTTGTTTGAGTCGAGAGTGGTGTAATCTTACATATGAAACTCTTTCAGGAGGTAGTTAACTTACTTGTGAAGGCTCATGAATTTGTTATATGCATTGTTATAAAATTCATTACCAAGACAATAATGCATGAGTCCAAGATTCGTCATGCTAGTAGTCAACATACTTGTGTTGACTCAGGAATGTGTTATCTGCATTGCTCCAAGACAAAAATGCATGAGTCCAAGATTCTTCATGCTAGATTGTACAAGTGAGTCTTGTTTGAGCCTCGTGATGAAGCTTCTTTTTACTATTAGATCATCTATACGTAAAAGTGTGACAATGATATCTTTCTCTTACTTTGTAATAAAGTATAATTTGCATTGGATTTTGTTTGATAAAAGTGAGCAAGTGTGATAACCGTCAATAGGTTGGCTTTTATAGAGTTTGATCTCTGGATGGATGTATGAAGCTCATGTAGCATAATCATTCATTAATTCTTACGTCAGATGTGTAGAAAAATTATCGTAAATATAGGAAAAAAAAGATGACATGGGAGTTCTTTTAATATGTAGGGGTGTACTAAGATACCCATGCTTATGGAGCATTGTGTGCTTAGTTGGTACAATCATGGTGTGTATTGATGATGTGCTATGTGCTAATGTGGCATGGCACTAGGTGCTAATGTGGTATGTAGGTGACAGGGTAGTTGATGTGGTAGCATGACCTAGTGCTTATGTGGTATGTAGCTGACATGGTAGTTGATGTGGTAGCATGACATGCAGAAATTGCTAGTGGTTGGCACGTGTAGGCGAGTGGTAGCTTGAATGGGTTGTACAATACAGGTTAACAACATAGTATGTACATTAGATGCAATGGCACATGTAGCAATTGGTTTAGTTCATGGAAAGTGTGCTAGAGGTGCAAAAGTCAGATGATAGGGTTTGCAAAAACTGGGAAAAAAAAAGACATCAATTTTATTCCCGCTTGTGGCAATTATTATTGGCAGCATGATTTTAGTAATTGGCCAACATTGAATGCAAGGAGGTAGGTAGATGTCAAGCCGTAGAGGAAGTTAATAAGTGAGGAATGATCGCTAAATGGTCGATAGTTGCTATTGGTGAAGGCATTCAGGTGTAGGCATGCAAAGATAGGGAATGGAGTGTCGGGTTACTTCGAAGTGTAAATGCAATAATTACCATAAGCCTTTGTAAAAATTTATGAACTTCAACTTAAAAATGTTTGATGAGCCATTATGACCTAGGCCTATTAAATTTGATGTTGAAGGATAGATTAGAGACAAATACTATTCTTGGAGTGGTTTCTTAGGGGTGTATATAGGTAGGATGTGGGGTGATCTTAATCAAATTGTACATCCAATTATGTGTATATTGATGAATAGGGTGGTTGTCTTAGTCCATGGGATAATATTATAAAATGGAGAAGCTATGATGATGTGGCATGCATCTCTCCACTTGTCCTCATAGGTACATTATCATTTGTATAATTTTTATATAACTATCAATGCATATGAGTCACCCAATCTTGACATAGGGTATTGGCCTTGATTTATGTGAAATAGGGGCTAAGGGTTGTTGCACCCATTTGAAGTTATTCAGCCATGACCCTCACATGGAAGAAGCTCTCCCCCACCTTGGAGATGTGAAAATGGAAGACACATATGAGTCACGTAATCACACAAGATATTGGGCCTTGATTTATGTGGAAATGGAGTCTAAGGGCAATCAATGCCAATTGAATATATTTAGCCATTACACTCACATAGAAGAAGCTCTCCCCTACCTTGTACATGTTGGAGGTCTCCTTATTGAAGTAAGTTGGCTAAGAGGATGCTGTGCAAGCCAAGAAGGACACACATATATGTCTTCTCCCATTATCTTGTCTTGTTATATTTACGCACTAATAGATTTCCCCTTTAGCTCCACCATGAGCTCTCATCTCTTCCCTCATACTTGCTTTCCATCCCCTCCCCCCCTACCACCATGCTCCATCTCTCCCCCCCTTGAGCAATACTCTCACCTTTCAAATCTTCTCATTCTCTTACCTAGACACACTCCTTTTTTATACACTTTGAATTTAATCCATGTGAGTCATGATTCCAAGAAGACTCACAAAAGTCGGCATGGCTATTGTTGCGATGAAAATTACTTTTCAAAAATGGCGTCATATCCTTGGCCTTCTTTTCTTGTAGGGGGACTTGTTTCATTTCATTTAATTACGTACTCTCCCTCATCCTATGTTTTGAATCTATCCCCCATCCCTCCATTCTAATTTATGTCCCCCTCTTTCCCATTCCCTTCCCTCTCATGATTGCTCCTTTTCCCATCGCACACTCTCTTTCTATCTACATCATCCCTATGCATTCTCAATTCCCCCCTTTTCCCCATTGGCAACTACCCCTACTCTCCCAAGACCTCTCATCCCACCACATCCCTCTACACTCTCCCTTTCTTTCCTCCCTATGGGCTATTATGTGCCACTTTCCTCTGCAATGAGTTCTCTCCCACAGCACCCCCTCTGCAAAGAATTTGATTATGCGATAGTAGAGTGCTTCATTCTACATGCAACTAGTTTGGTGCTTGGATATATAGGATTCCCTTGATGATTTGTCTTTGGGAATCCCTTGATGATTGGTCCTATACCCTGTTGATATTTTTCTTGATTATTCCATGAAAGTTTGGGAAATTGAAAACACTAAAAACATCAAAGGGGACATGGGATATGTGTGCAATGTTGTATAAATCCAATAATAGTTATAGGATTTTGACATCAAGATGTCAAATCAATTAGATCTTTTATCAGAGCAATGAATAATCACATGCATATGTACTAAGGATCATTACACAACTTGCAACAATAGAAGGAAATATGAATTCTAAAGAATACAGCAAGTCATACTCAATGGTGCAACAATAAGGAATCTCTAAAGTCTAAAGAAATAGTGCAAGTCATCCTCAATGGACTTGGAAAAAAAAAAAAAGAACGAACCTTAAAGATTAACAATTCAAAAGCAAGTACTAACATTGGAAGAACTAAATAAATCTTATTGGGTGAAGAATTAACGAAATAGGTGATTCTAGGAAAGGTTAAATTACAATCAAGTGAAAAAGCTTTTGGCTTCCAATAAGGGTAGAGGAAGGGGCATATCCACAAAACAACAAAATAGGAATCAAGGAAATTATTAACATCAACATGCAAGAGAATATTATCCAAACAGAGGAAGAAATTCTAATAGAGGAAAGGACATGCAAGTGCAAAAGATTTTGCAACCTCTAATAGAGGTAGAGGAAGGGGCACATCAACAATTCAAAGTAGTGGACATCAAGATCAATATCAACAACAAAATGATATAGAATTATCTCATCATAAACATTCAAAAGAAAATTATCAAAACAGATGAAGTAGGAGAAAATTTCTTTAAAAAATGTGTCAAAATATTCAAAGCAACTACTATCACAAATTTGAATGTTATGAAAGAGGATTACAAAAAATTACAAAAAGAAGCAATATGATTGAGTGATTAAAACAACAACAATAAGGGAGTTTTTTGAGGGACAAAGTCATACTCATCATGAAAATTAAGAAATGGAAACTTATGGTGGACCTAAAAGCGAAAAACATCTATATTTTCATTGAAAATATGGATGAAGAAATGTAGCTAGTTACATAATCAAAAGGTGAATGGAGTTACCATGCCAAGAATGCAAAAGAATGGTGAGGATCAATGGTATGTTGAGAGTTAGAGCATCATTTTATGTGAAAGGCATAAGGAATGGTTTACAAAAATGTAACCATTGGAAGTCTCCAAGATTATGATCTACACAGCCAATATTACACCGAATTGTATTTAAGGAAAAGTAGAGTATCCATGTATAATTGTATAGGACATAAAGGATCTTTTCCAAACAACCCTCATAAAGTTGTTTCATTGTATACCTCTTTGGGAGATTTTTTGATGGTTTGGGTTCATACCATAATGCTGTGAATGTGCTATCCGAGCAACACAAATGCAACCACTTCATTTTTTCTATATAATACCACATCTAAACCCTCTTCAAGAGTGAAATCCTGCATTGGAAATAAAGATCATTTAATTTAGTAATGAAAAAATATATTTTTTAATTTCTTCTAAAATAATTGAAGTGTTTAGGATCTAAACCCTAACCCTAAACACTAAGACTAAAATAATATATTTATTTAATATATATTAATTTAACAAGTATTTAAATATAATATTTATTACAATTAATTAAAATAATTTAATGTTTTAATATATTATGATATATTAAGATCCAAAATATATATTGTAATTAAAAAAAAACTTTCATATAAATTAAGATTTAAATATATTTATTTAGTATCAAATATAGATGTTTATTTTCAAATATATTAAGATTTTAATATATTAGCATATATTAACGTTTAAAACATATGGCATTTGGAACTCTGACACTCTGCAACTGTACATGTTGACCTATAATCTCACACGCGGGGACACACACACACACACACACAAAGAGAGAGAGAGAGAGAGAGAGAGAGAGAGAGAAGGAGAGGGGATTATATAACCTATTATGTATTATTACATATTATATATATATATATGTATATATATATATATAATATACATATTTAAAAATTATATATATGTGTGTGTGCACTCGTGTGCATATGTGTGTGTGTGTGTCTGTGTGCATGTGTATATGTGTGTGCACGCATGCATGAGCATGTGTGTGTGTGTGTGTGTGTGTGAGAGAGCGAGAGAGAGAGAGAGAGAGAGAGAGGGGAGTTAGTAAATGTGGCTTGACACACTATGAGAGAGAGAGTATGAGAGAGAGAGAGAGAGAGAGAGAGAGAGAGAGAGAGAGAGAGAGAGAGAGAGAGAGAGAGGGAGTTAGTAAACGTGGTTTGACATACTATGAGAGAGAGAGTATGAGAGAGAGAGAGAGAGAGAGAGAGAGAGAGAGAGAGAGAGGGGGGGGGGGGGAGGGGGGGTGAGAGAGAGAGACAGAGAGAGAGAGAGGGGGGGGTTGAGAGAGAGAGAGAGAGGGGAGGTGTGTGTGTGTGTGTGTGTGTGTGTGTGAGAGAGAGAGAGAGAGAGAGACCCAGTGGAGCGCATCTCTAACTCATCGTAGTAGACAAGTCCTAGTATTCATCTTTCTTTCCATGAATCATGCAAGGGTGTATTTCTAACCTATGTATGTATCTTTGATGGACATGATGCTTTGCACAAGCCTAACTTTAGTGAGATTAAGGCATGTGCAACGTATCAGACACTTGTGCAAAGGATCAGACACCTGGAATATCATTTACACAAGTTGACATGCATATTTCCTTGCTCACTTGAACCATGGATCTTGCATGAGTATTAAAAGCATAAAACATGCTTCTTGTGTTTTGGATGTGCATGATACTTTGCATAGGCCTCCTTGCAAAGAATCATACCCTTGGAACATCATTTGCATGGTTTGACACACATGTTTCCTTGTTTTCTTTTTGAAACCCTATACCCTAAACGCTAAACCCTAAACCCTAATTTAATGGTATAAAATTAGAAAAAAAAATTAAAGTGTATAAGTATTTAAAAAAAACCCTATCTTTTTTAAATTAAATTGAAAAAAAATCGAATTGTGAAGAATTCTTTTAGTAAACCGCCATTTTGAGCTATCAAATTGAAAAAAAAATCCAAATGTGAAATTATATTTTTTTGAAAAAAAATGCAAAAAAGTTCAAAATTCGTAAACGTTTTTTGAAAAAAGCTCATTTTTGCTAGTAATTTAGAGAAAAAATAAAATATCTAGAAAACCCCCATTTTGAGATATAAAATTGAAAATATCCTTCAAAAGTGAATTTATGTTTTTTGGAAAGTAAAAAAACAAAGTAGAAACGTTTTCTTTAAAACCCTCATTTTTTGCTATTAATTTTTTTTCTCAAATTTAGAAATTTTTAGATGAAGGTGTGGCTAAAAGGAAGGCACACCTTCAAAGAAAGCCTTCTCTAAAACAACATTTTTTGCTATTAATTTATTTTTTTCTCAAATTTAGAAATATGTAGATGAAGGTACTTTCAAAGGAAGCCTTCTCTAAAACAACATATTGCGTACGCCATATGTGAATTAATCATTTTGCTCAGTTTTGTATATTTTCTCTAAATGAGCTACATGTTCAAAAGAAAGAGGAGATGTGACATATGCCATATGTAAATTCATCATTTTGCTCAATTTTGTATTCTTTCTCTAGATGAGCTACATGTTCAAAAAAAAGAGGAGATGTGGCGTACACCATATGTTTCACATTACCTTCATTTTGATTTTGGACTTTTTTCTAGAATCTTACAAGAAGTTGAAAGCCTTCTCACTAGCTTGTACTTGTGAAATATATTCCTAGACCTTTCAAAAAAACTCTTCCCGCCCATCTTTCCCTCTCTTTACACAAAATTTTTAAATTTAAAATTTTTTTCTCTTAAAATGGGCTCCTGAGCATTGAAAGGATCTCAGACCTGAGCACTTTCTTGGATCATAGATGTGAGGGCTTGCAAAATCGTGTAGAGACGTAAATCTTTTCACTCGATCTGAAGATGATCGCACAACGAGCCTAAAAATTTGTCCCCCGGTTGAGTCGTTTGCATGCTAGTGAATCTTTTGCCTGGATTGACGGAAGTAAAAAAGAAATTTCTCGTTCTTGGCGGATCCAATCTCTAGTAGTAATCCAGGTGGCGAAGGCAAGAAGAACCAAAATGTCTGGAGTGCAACATCGTTCTTCTTTTCATCAGCTTTTCTTTCTTCTTCATCAATCGATCAAATCCTCCTCATCCATCGAAGCTCCATCTTCTCCATCTAGCCATTCTGATCTTGTGGCTTCCGGTAGTGGGATTTTTGGGGGCATTGTTGAAGACATCCTCTACAGATTCATAGGGGAGCTTGGTGCACGAGAGATGCAAGAATCATCATGGAAGGAGTCACGCGATGATAAAATGTCATTGCGAGCTGAAGCGAGCTGATTATCACTCATGATTGGAGAAGAAATCAAGCCGGATGGAGATCTCTCCTTGGCTCTCATTCTCTCTCGAGTCTCTGCTCATTCAAATTTCATAGTTGAGTGTGCCACAGCTAGGAAACTTGAGCCAATTTCACTGTTGAGTTGGCCTTCGGCCTTCCTCAAATATCTGTCGTTGGGTTTCTCGCCCTCCTCGTGCTTGCCTCCCTAGTCCACTATCACTATATCCTGCTCTCTTTTGTCTCCCTCCTGCAACCCCTTGCTCTGCTTTCACACGGCAGGCAGGCGGCTCAACCCACCCCGCAAAAGCGCTCTGCCTCCTTTGCAGCCCCTCGCATCACGCCAAGCGTGCGGATACCTCCTCTCTTGCCACGCAATTCAATTTTCTCAATCAATCTCGGTCCCGCGATGTGCAAGTCCTTCCCGCGTAGGAGCCCAATGATATGCTGCGATGGCGAGGATCCCACAGCGAGGGAGGCAAGGGGAACCATGGCTGAGAAGGCTCTTATGGACGCTGCAACGAATCTTGAAGCAAAAATAATGACAAGGAGAGAGTTTGTCAAGGGAATCGCTTCTGACGCTGGCAGCAACGTATTGTCACCAAGTTTGGATTTTACACAAAACGTATTTTCAAGGGAGGGGGGGAGAGATGCGGTTAGGTTAGGGGTTAGGTCACAAGCGAGGTTAGGTTAGCTTACTGGTTACATTAGGTTAGTAGTTTGCTTAGGTTAACCTTGCGTTAGTTTAGTTTAAATTAGATTAATTAGATTCACTATATTAGATTTAGTTTAATTGAGTTTAGTTACGTTAATTAGATTCATTTAGTTAGTTTAATTAGATTAATTAATCTAGTTAATTTAGTTAGAGTTTGTTTAGTTTAGTTAGATTTACTTTAGTTTAGTTATATTAATTTAGTTCGATTTAGTTTAATTTACTTTAATTAGATAAATTACATTGATTTAGTTTAATTAGATTAATTAATTTAAGTTAAATTAATTAATTCAAGTTAATGTATTTAAGTTAATTAACCAATTAATTCTATAATCAATTTAATTAATTAATAAAAAAAAATTAATAAATTATTAGATTAAAAAAAGATTACTTACATATTAAATTAAGATGAGAAAATTTAACCTATTTTAATTAATTTAATCTAATGAAATTAACTTAATATATTTAAATTAAACTATTTTTATCTAATTAAATTAAGTTAATTTATAATAAAATTTAGTTAATCTATTTCAATTAATTAAATTAATCTATTTAATTTAAGTTAATCTAAATTAAATTAATTCAAGGAGATTAATAACTCATTAGATTAAATTAGATTAAGATTACTTACATATTAAATTAAGATGAGTTAATTTAACCTATTTTTATAAATTTAATCTATTAAATTTAATCTATTAAATTAAATTTATTTATTTAAATTAAGTTAAACTAATTGAATTAAATTAAATTAAATTAAGTTTATTTATATTAAATTTAAGTTAATCTATTTAAATTAATTACTTACTATTTTTTAAACTAATCTAATTAAATTATATAAATTTAATCTAATTGAGTTAAATTCAATTAATTTATAATAAAGTTTTAGTTAATCTATTAAAATTAATTAAGCTAATCTATTTAATTTAAGTTAATCTAAATTAAATTAATTCAAGGAGATTAGTAAATTATTAGATTAAAATTTAAAATCTAATTAGATTAAAAAAAGATTACTTACATATTAAATTAAGTTGAGTTAATTTAGCCTATTTTAATTAATTTAATCTATTAAAATTAATCTAATTTAATCTATTGAAATTAACTTAATTTAAATAGATTGAATTTTTATAAATAAATTTAATTTAAATAGATTAAAATCGGTTTAAATGGAATAGATTAAGTTAAACTAATTGAATTAAATTGAACTAATTTAAGTTTATATATAATAAATTTAAGTTAATCTATTTAAATTAATTACTGACTATTTTTAAATTAATCTATTTAAATTAATGGAAAATAGTAAATCAATGAAATGACTCTATTTATGTTGATCTACTTAAATCAATTTATTTAAATTAGTCTATTCAAATTAATTAAATCTATTTAAATTAATCTCTAAGTAATTTAAGTAAATCTATAATTAATTTAAGTGAATCTATTTGAATTAATTAAATTAATATATTTTAAGTTACTCTATTTAAATTCATTAATTACTATTTTTAAACTGATCCATTTTAATTAATTAAATTAATTTATTTAATATAAGATACTCTATTTAAATTAATTAATTACTATTTTGAAATTAATATTTTTAATATAATCTTTCTAAATTAATATATTTAGTTTGAAATTAATATTTTTAATATAATCTTCCTAAATTAATATATTTAAAGTAAGATTAATTAATCGCTTAATCTATTCAAAATTATTAATATATGGTATACTATTGAATTAAATTTATATAAGATATATAGGTCAATTGAATATATACTAAGTAATATAAGCTTGATTAGTTTGATTTAGATTAATTAACTAGCTAGATTAATATTAGATTAGCTTGTATGTTTTGATTTAAATTTATATAAGATATATAGGTCAATTGAATATATATTAAACTTATGTTGATTTTTAAAAATCATTAAAAAAAAAATCTTTTAGGAAAATGTTTTGGAGAATTTTTTATTAAAAAATCAAAATTTTGGGAAATTTTTGAAAATTGGAAATTTCGAAAAAATTTGCATTTTTGAGTTGAATAGATATCAAATCAAATCATATATATATATATATCAAAAAGTTCTCTCCGCTACATGCATTTTTTGCTTCCACTTGGATTCCCGAGTGACAATATAGGGGGACAAGCCCCACCCTTCATCATAAAGTTGGTCGAAACAAGCAGGCATCCAATTATAATTGAGAATGGCCTACACTTAAACAATGTATTTTTACACCAAGAAGGTGTATATGTACACCATCTCTCCAAGAGAACAAGTCATCTTGATATACTTACGACTTTGGTTCAAAACTATGTGGTGTCGACCAAATTGTAATTATTTGGTTAATCATAGAAGGTACTTTTGTAAGCTTATCTAGTATTTGGTAATTTGACTAAATTTGGGTTTTCAAAGTTTGCTAGAAAAACTGCCAATGGTTACTCTATGTAAGTGGGTGTGTAAAGTTTCAACCAATATTGCAATATTTGATTTGAAGTATATGGAAAAAAAACCATGGGACTATGATATTTAAAAAAATTGGACTTGTATTTAGTCTAGTTTTGGAATTGGACTTTATACAAGTCCAATTTTTTTGAATACAATGTTTGTCTCTTTCTCTCTCTCTCTCTCTCTCTCTCTCTCTCTCTATCTCTCTCTCTCTCTCTCTCTGGCCTACAAATATATATATATATATATATTATTATATATATTGAAGGTTTGTCCATAATTTCATCTTTTTCTCGAACATTTGTAATTGGTTGACTTTCTTCAATCCATATTTTCTTCATGGCACCGCATGATGTCTTGAAAATCGTTCCTACACCTTCATAACCATCCCAAAAACTTTAATTTGTGCTAGCTTTTGTTGTGGCTTTGCCCATAAGTTTGCAATATTGTATCAACCAAATTGCCTCATCTAGCCTTGCGAGACTTCTCCTCTACTTATCTTGATTGCCCCCTTTTGACGCTTATGTGTAGAATGTGGAGCCATACATTCCCAACTTTGACAACACAGGCTGCCAATTGTTCAAGCTCCTATAACACAAATTGTAAAAGCTAAAGCATGCCCAAATAGGAATAGCATAAAAGCTCATAATGTTTTTGTAAAGGCTTTGCCCGAAGATTGAAAGAGTTTAGATAAAGGTTCATAAAGGTCTTTTGCAAGCTTTTCCCGAGCAAAGGAAAAAGAATAAGCAAGAAGGTTTAGATATCACCATGCTTTCCTTGTCGAGAATTCTTCTCACCATCAGCTTGCAAAATGCATTAGTGTTTCCCATCGTCTACTTCAAATTCTTCTCCTAGTTTATCGTCTCACTACCAAGTGCTTAGTAATACACTACACGGAGTTAATTAGTGGATTTCCCCCATGGGAGTCGACTCCGTTCCTCTTACCCAAATGGTTAGAAATTAGGACCATTCCAATACCCAATAGTTAGAAATAGTATGGGTCATCTTCCTCATTTGGCGAGTCATTATTTGTCTCTCCATTGTTTGTCACTCCATCTGAATGTAGCGGGAGAACTTGAACTCGCTCCCATGTCTTCACAGTTGCAATGTTCTCACAATTGTCATGATCCGCTATGATGCACACGCTGCAGAAACTTGAAAGTTTTTATTGTTTTGATCAGGTGGTTGTTTGAAAAGCCCCATATGATGTGCAAACCACGAACTCCTTTAATTTTCTCGCAATCATGTCGGCTTCTCCTTTGTACTTCATCCACTTTCACTTCATGGAACACTCTGCGTACTACACTATTCTTAAGTCTTTGTTTACTATATGTTGAATGTGCGCCTGTGCAGAGGTTGGCTGTAAGCCATGTTACAGCATCATGGGCATCATTGAGCTTTTCTTGGGGCATGTTAATTGGTATTTAAATAGAGCTTGCTTAATAATGGCACCACATCCATCATGTTCACCCTTGCCATGGCTAGACCCAAATAAATTCCACATCATGTCTAGATCGATCAGAGATTTGAAGCTTGAGACAAAGTAGAATCCATGAGTTGATTTAAATTGAGAGGTGAGCTGATTTAAATTGAGAGGAAGCACCATCTGACCACACCCAATGTTGTATATTTTCTGCATGGGGGTTTTACTTTTTCAGCCATTCTTGATGCAATAGAAAAACATGCTGCACAAATAAGGTGTCATGTTCCCTATCATCTGAAATGTAGAAATGGTATGTGCATTACATTGACCTGGACTCCTATGAGTTAGCAAGCATATTGGCATTAGTCATAGAAGGATCAAGCAAATTATTGTACATGATATGCACAAGAATTGTTATCTGCTTGTTGTACCAGTGAGCACTGTATCTCATCTTATTCTTGAAATGAATAATTTTTAGCGAAATCTATGATAGAGACAATAGTGCCATGGGGAAAATTGGCAAGGCACTGCTTATTCTGCTGGTTGGCCGTGAAATTGTGAAGCACATATTTTAGGATGGATTGAACCATGTGACCTATAAGCTCCCTCAACTGAGTGCTCTCATATGATGTTAGCCATCTCTTTTTATCGGCTCCTTCAACATTGACATTTTCAAATCTCCTCCATTTAGAGCAACATGGTTGTCTTCCCTCATTTAAATTGGATAGACATGAAATGTCTTCTTCTTCATCTTCATACTACAATGCTTGCATATGCCACGATTGCATTAGATGCAGTGCCACTCATGGTTTCCCTTTGGACAAACCATTGGCTCCCATAGAGACCTTAAGCTACAAAACCTAGTCTCCCTTGCAACACATGATGAGGATACAAACTGCGCATTCATCAGGGAGACATGGGCATTGATCCCCATGGAGCAATGCTCCAACATGATCAGATCTCAAGTCGTTCATAGCTTTCCAGTGTCTATGTGTGTTTTGCAACAGCAAACATTCTTGTCTTTGAGTTCCATGATGTACCAGGGCTTACAATGTTCAAATCTCCTCTACCCAATTGAAGTGTCAAGATTATGATCCATAAACTTGAGATACAACTCCGTCTGCTGACCCAACATGTGGGAACAATAGTACAATGAGCTGTCTTTTGAATGGAACAACAGTACAATGAGCCCCCTTTTTTCACTACTATGAGGAAATCAATACAAAACACAGTACGCACAAAAATGTGGTCTAATTAAACTAATCAACCTATGAGAAAACAAAACAATTTCAACCCTCGGGCTAGTTTAACACAGTCACATATAATGAATTTAATAATTGAACTAATCATTAGGATAGTCACAATTTCAACTATCGGGCTAGTTTAAGACAATCACAATTTCAATCACCAGGCTAGTTTAGGTCATGGTCACAGTTTCAACCACCGGCCTAGTTTAGGATAGTCACAATTTCAACTACCGAGATGTTTTAGGACAATCACAATTTCAATCACCGAGTTGGTTTAGGACATGGTCACAATTTCAACCACCGAGCTGGTTTAAGACATGGTCAGAATTTCAACCAAAGGCCTGGTTTAGCCTGACAGTATCAACTTCACATATTAGACAATAACAACTATATTGCTTTTCATTTCTGAATTTCACGATTAGAAAATAACAATATATTTCTTTTCATTTCTGAATTTCACAATTTCAATCAGAAAACTGTTGTTTGTCTTGAACTAGCATCGAGATGGTTTAGGACAATCACATTAAGTCCAAGCCGTCCTCGTCTAGAAATTAAGTGGTATATGACCCGAATAGTAGGAAATTAAATTTAACTAATTTAAGTACTAAGAAATATAGTAATTTCAACTGTTGGGCTGGTCAACTACTAATATTTGTTCAACAACACTAGTTTTAGCCAATCGCATAACTGGTGATTGAGCTGAACTAGCCACAGTTGCATGATGTTCCAACCATCGGGCTGGTTTAGTAAAATAAAAATATATTGGTGTTCTATTGCGAAATATATTGCTGCTAATTTCTACTCAACCATGTTGGTTCAAGACAATCATCACATAACTGGTGTTTGAGCTGAACCAGCCACGGTTGCATGATGTCCCAACCACTAGGTTGGTTTAGGACAATAACAATATAATGCCATTCTATTGCAAAATATATTGTTGTTAATTTTTGTTCAACCATGTTGGTTCAAGACAATCACATAACTAGTGTTTGAGCCAAACTAGCCACGGTTGCATGATGTTCCAACTACCAAGATGGTGGAACAACCACCAGGATGGTTTGGGACAACAATCACATTAAGTCCAAGCCTAGTTTAAGAATGAAAGAAGTAAACTATCCTAAAGCTCAATCACAAACAACCACCAAGTGGGTTTAGGCACCACTGACCTATGTTGTATCAAGTGCTCGTCAAACACCTTTCGTCCCATTAGCTTTTTATAGATGTCCTTTCTATTCTAGAGCTGATTGAGATAACAGATGTGTGATCCTCATGGGTTAGTGTCGCTATGTGTTGCGCCAGTCAATTTGGCAATTGACCACCCAGTACCGAGTTTTGTCGAGAATGACTTGTTCATCCACCATCGCACCTGCATGCATAACATAACATCTACTCGCCACACAAAATGGTTATTTTTTGATATGGTAGTTCTACCCAACCTATTGCGGGTGATATCCTTCCATTCACAGTGCTTATAATGACAAGTGTGGATTCTAGGGGGTTGCCTCAAATTTCAAGACTTCAGTGCACATTTCATAAGATATAAGGTTGTGGCTCACTGAGGGTTGATGAAGGCCTTTGCTGAGCAAATTGTCTTGGAGCAACTTCTGATGGTGGCTCAACTATCTGTAGAGGTGTTTCCTCTACTTTTAAGGATCCTAAGGGAGCCCTGACTCTATCTAGCCTAGCTTACTAATTATTTAAGAACTCATGGTGTGCGATGATAGCATCCATGTACCTTAACCAATGGAGGCTCGTCGTCTTCACTTTTTGCACCCCTTGGACCTCTTCTGGTTCCCTAAGGATGTTAATAATATTTAGGGGGACTATATTTCTAGGCACTTGGGGATCGTGGGCCACCATTTTTGTCCCTATTCCTCTCAACCATATCTATTGTACGTGAGGAAATGCATCGAATTTTGTGAGAAGTAGGGCTCATGCAATAGAGCATACCAGTGCTCATCTCGATCCTCACCCAGGTCCTTCTTGGAGTTGGTTATTTGGGTAGTATCTGACTCAGTGGGGAAAATGAGTTGTTGGTCAAGGAATGGGCCTTCCATGTTTGAATGTCAACCCAAACGATTGGATCATCCTTGTGCAAATAGATCCTATTTGAGGACTACCATTCCATCCACGTGCATGAAGGGCCTTCCTAGGACAACATTGTAACCATCTGGCTGCCCATGGAAATCCATTACCACAAATCAAACATGGTGGGTGAGTCCAAAGGTTTTGATCTTAATATCCCTCAACACCCCTATGGCTGTTGCTCCCTCGGCTAATTTGACAATCAAGTTGGTGTTTTTGAGGTCAAGCCTTCCCCATTTAGCCCAGCATTGTTTAGTGATGATGCTGAAACTAGCTCCTCCATCCAATATTGCCATGGAATTCGTGCTTTGGGAGCATGGCGTTGGTGTCGTTGTTCTTAAAGTATTGCCCTAGCTTATTAACTAGAATCTTTAGCGGGCCTGGTTCCTCTGTGGGGACTTCCACTACCTCGGTGACCACCTCTTGGGGTGTGACCATCAGTACATCCATCCAATTGGATAGGTCTCTCCAACGGAAAAGATTCACCTCAATAGAGTTGCTATAGACATTTTAACTTTTGTGGACAAGAAGGAAGCGGCAAGCCCTACTACATCTCGAGGTTGGTGATGGGTTCTTGTCCTTTTGATTGCAGTTCCTCAAATCCATTAAAGGATGTAGGGTCCTCCTCTTCTGCAGCCTTGTGCCACCTAGTGTCCTAACTCAAACATCTTGTGCCTTAAGAGAGACTTCCTTGCCGAAGTTCCCTTCGAGCCCTCTTCCTCTACCTTATCTAGTGTAGGGGTGGTCTTACAGGCCCTGCTTTGAGTTTGGTGGCTTGGGTGTATGGTATCCCTCCCCCTACCAGTCCTAAGCCTTTCATCAAATCTTTCCTAGAATTTATGGACCAGCTGTTGTGCCTCTTCAAGGCATTGCTTCTCAATTTTAAGGTCGGGGTATTAACTACGCACCATTGAGCCTAAGCCTTTCTCTCATGACCGTCCACCGATTATATTGTTCTCATCGTTAGGCTAATGGTCACCTCATCCTAGCATCAAACGTGTACCTATAGACAAGGTGGAAGTGGATACGGTGGCGATGTCCTCATCTGACCCACTCTGGATGATAACCATATCGAATCCCTTTCTGATCTTGGTGGCTCCTGAACAACTCTTTCCCTTCGATGGGGTCAAAGTTGCCTTATCTCTTTGGGCCTATTTTTTGAGTCCCCAAGCCTTTGCTTGTGCCCTAGTGATCACATTCAAGGGTACCAACAAAATCTGGCCCCTTTCAATGCTCAATAAACTAATACTAGTTTGAAGGTCTGGAGTCGCCTTTGGGGCTCACCTCATTGGGCATCCTTAAAGAGGCGATCCACCCCATCGCTTGTGCTTAACGGTGCATTTGTGCCATACGTAGCTGCTGGGGGCAAGAGTTGATCATCTTTATAAGGGAAGTATCTAAGTAAGTGAGGTCCTTGGCACTTGAAACAGGCAATTGGCTAGTTGGGTTTATTCTTGCAAGGACACTCATTGGCCCGATGTGTGCATTAAGGTATTCTTATCCCTACCCGATTGAGGGGTGGGACTACATTAGAACATACTATTAATCTTGAAGGATGTAGTGACTTATCCGGCCTACTTGGTATGAGGACCCTTTGTATGGACCAAAGTCACCCGCTGGTGGGGGACATAATCCGGTTCCTCCCACTCACTTGGAGGTTCTTCAATAATTACTTGGCTCATAGGGCTAATCCGAGGTGGTGGGGGTTGAGGGCCCAGAACCAATGGTAGCAATGGTAGATTTTGGGCCTTGTATTGCCCTTGATTGGTAGGAGGGGCTCCTTGTATAGCAAGTTGACCTTGGTTGAACTGGTTGGGTGGGGGGTTAAGGTCAGGGGTTGCCTTTGCTGGTACATGAGTAGGGTGTTGACCCTCGAAAAATGACACTAGGAGGTCTAATGATTCCCCCATCTAGCACATTGGGCACAATAATCTAGGAAACATGTGAGGATTGTTGGGACCTTCTCTTACTAATCATCCCTTGAGTTTTAGGGCCACTCTATGCAAGAGATCAGTGGCCATCTCATCTATGTTTGCCCCCTTGTCCATAGGGATGCCTCCTTGGAGTCCCCTGGGATAGTTGCCTTACTAGCATGAGACACTTATGAAGGATCGATAGGGGACTTTACAAGTGGATCCTTATCCTTCATATATTCATCCAAGAGTAAAGAGGTCTTGCTGCACAACTCGAATGACGTGACGTTCAAGGTGTGACAAAATATGAAGAGGGGAGAGGAGAAGAGTGGAGATGAGGAGAGAGGGCATAGCTAGAGAGCACACCACAAATGACTAACTGTACACTAGATTTAGTTGAAAATGTAGAATATATACAAACCCATTTAGGGTTAGGGTATTTAACCCTTTACTTTATCGCACTCTATTGGAGATAAGTGCTATGCACATATGATCACATGATGTTGAGTGTGATCTCTCAACACCTTCCCTCAAGATCAACATCATGAAGTAGGCCTTCCCTCAAGATGATGATTCTAGGGAATCAAAGAAGGACTGAGCATTACATTCCATCACACCCCTATAATGGGAATGTCCTTCCTCTGCATCAAACCAAGACCTAGTCGATGTTTCTCGAAAAGCTCTTTACCGAGAGGTTTGGTAAAGATGTCTGCAACATTCCCTTTGCTATCACAATGCTGCAGTCAAGTAACACTCTTTCTTTGATGAAGTGCTCTCTTACATCAATGTGCTTTGTCATGGAGTGATATATTGGATTCTTGGCCAATGCTCCGATTGATTATCATAGTAGATTATTGTTGGCTTTGACTCATCAAAGTAATCTATTTCTGACAATGGTCTTCTGAGCCATATAGCCTCACATGCACCTGTAGTCAGTGCTCTATATTCTGCTTCAGTCAAAGACAAAGAGAGTTGCATGTTTGTTTGACAACCATGATATATCACCTTGACCAAGGAAAAAGGCATATCCCTGTGTGGATCTCCTAGTCTCATGATCTCCACCATAGTCACTGTCACAGTATCCATGCAGCCATGGATAACTTCCTCTGTATTCTATCCTAAACTATCTTGTACTTCTTATGTATCTCAAGACTCTTTTGGCTACATTCCAGTGAGACTATTTTGGATTTGCCATAAACTATGCTAGTGAGCTTACTGCATAACAGATATCTGGCCATGTGATAGTCAAATATATAAGAGATCTGATGAGCTGCTTGTAGTATCTACCATTGACTGTAGGCTTTTTTGAATCTTTTGTAAGTTTTAAACTCTATTCCATGGGAGTGTCAGCAATCTTGCAATCTGCCATATGAAACTTCTTTAGGAGACTATCAACATATTTGAGCTGACTGATAAAGGTGCTGTCTGAATCTCTCGAGAACTCAATTCCAAGACAATAGTGCATAAGTCCAAGATCTTTCATGTTGAACTCTGCACATATAAGTCTTGTTCTAACTTTTTGATGAAGCTGTCCTTGCTTTCGGTCACAATCAGATCATCTACAAACAAAAGTTCAACAGTAATGTCCTCCCCTTGAACTTTGTAGTAGAGAGTATGATTTGCATTGGATTTCATGTATCCCAAATCAGCAAAATACTTGTCGATTCTACTGTACCAACATCTAGGTGCTTGCTTAAGCCGTAGAGACTTTTCTTGAGATGGCAAACCTGATTCTTCTTTCCTGGTTCAACATAACCTGCTGGTTGTTGCATGTAGACTTCTTTGTCTAGATAACCATTGAGAAATGCATTCTTGATATCGAGATGGTACACATTCCATCTGCTGAGTGTTGCTAGTGATATCAAGAACCGTATTGAATCCATCTTTGCTACTGGAGCATAAGTCTCATCAAAATCCTGACCATATTGCTATGCAAATCCTTTTGCACCTAGTCTGGCTTTGTATCTTTGAATACTTCCATCTGGATTGTACTTCACTTTGTATACCCATTTGTTTGCTATGGCCTTCTTTCCTAGTGGAAGGTTGCATAATTCCCACGTATTATTCTTTTACAAAGCTTTCATTTCTTCATTCATTTTAGTTTGCCATTTTGGCTTGTCTACTGCATCTTCGAAGTACACTGGCTCTTCTGTAGCCATGATGGTAGTCATAAGAGCATAGTTGGTGGTTTCCACCTGAATTGCTTTGCCTTTCTAAGCATATGTCAATCTGGCTGGTGGTCTGCTTTTCCTAGTAGACCGTCTAAGCTGCTGTGGCTTTGCTTGGGGTGTTTTTGACAATTCTTGCTTTTCTTCACTCATCAGCCTTTTCTGTAGATGACTGTGAAATCGGTGTGTCCATCTCCTATGTATTTGACTCTTTTCCATTGTGATTCCTCATCAAAGATTACATCTCTCGATATAATCACCTTTCAGTTGATGGGATCATACAACTTGTATGCTTTGCTTTCTTCATTGTAGCCAACCATGATGCATTTACATGACTTTGCATCCAATTTCCAACAATGATCATCATGTATGTGGGCATATGCTATGCAACCAAATATGCGGATATGCCCAATGTGTGGCTTATGTCTAGTGAATGCTTC
Source organism: Dipteris shenzhenensis (assembly GCF_047967505.1). Lineage (NCBI taxonomy): Eukaryota > Viridiplantae > Streptophyta > Polypodiopsida > Gleicheniales > Dipteridaceae > Dipteris > Dipteris shenzhenensis. The sequence continues at coordinate 3,122,421 of NC_141596.1, read as the reverse complement.
ATAAGGTATCACACCCTAAATCGGTTCAGTAGGAAGCCGATTAAGCAAATAGTTTGTAGTGCTATTGCTTTTGCCCAATACTGATTTGGAAGATGCTTTTCACTAAGCATTGCTCTAGCGCTGTCTGCTAAAGTACCATTCTTCCTTTTAGCTCTTGCATTCTACTGAGGAGTATCTGCACATGTGAATTGTCTTTGAATGTCGTGACTTCTGCAAAGTTCATGAATGCTGAAGACATGTGTTCATCTCCTCTATTTGATCTCATGTCTTTGATCTTTCTACCTGTTTGGTTTTCTACCATGGATTTGAATTCTTGAAATCTAGAAAACACTTCAGATTTCTCTTTCAAAAAGTAGACCCAACAATACCTTTTGTAGTCATCAATGAAAGTCAAGTAGTAAAGTGAGCCATTGATGTTGCGAGTTTGGGCATAAACTATATGTATCAAATCAAGAATACCTCATGCTCGAGAGGTGCTTTTGCTAAAGTTGGTTTGCTTTTATTTGCTGAAGCAGCATGCTTCACAAAATTTTCCAAGAAACTATAGCTTTGGAATCCCGATTGTCATATTTTGATTCGTGAGATGTAACTAGCTCTTGAAATTGACATGACCATATCTCTTGTGCCATTTTGTGGATAGTGGCATCTGTTGCGATTGAGCTGACATGGCATGCATTTTTGGTATTGTTGCTAGCATTCTGTACAAGTGTCCTTCCTTGACACCTTTTCCTACTAGCTGAAATCTTCTAGATTTATCTCTGATAGTGCATTCATCTCCATCAAAGATGACCTGATAGTTGTGTTCTGTCATTTGACCTAATATGATAAAAAGTTCTTGCTGAGCTTCAAAACATAGAGTACATCTTTCACCAATCCTTTCGTACTAGTCAAATTGTTCATAGGGATAATGCATGTCCCTTGAACTGGATTTGGTGTATTATCTGCTATGTAGATGACATTATTTTGACATTCTAATGGTTTCAACTTTGTGAACGATTCCTGATGATTTATCATGTGAGATGATGCACCGTTGTCGATGTACCAAGGATCCTATTCTGCTTGGTCGACTTGATAGCTGAAATCCTCTTTTGAATTGCAATTAGTGTGTAGGCTTACCGTATCAATCTTCTGTATTTCCTCGTTCGCAAGAAACATAATCCCATGTTCATTTGCAAAATGACTGTGACTAGAATGTCCACCACGATGATTTTCCCTTCCTCGAAAATTCCCTCGTTGGATTGACTGCCTTGGTCGCACTACTTCTTGTGGCAATCTCTTTCATAGTGTCCAAACTTATGACAGTAGTTGCACTGAATGTTTGACATGTTGGTGGATGCATTCCCTCGTCCTTGGAATCTTCCTCGATTGGAATGATTTCCTCTTTGCTGATTCTGATGTTGCTGAGGATGATGCTGATATTGATTATGACTCTGATGATGATTTTGTTTGTTGATGATGACCACTTCTCTGGAATGATCTACTTGTGCCTCTGCCTCTGCCTCTTGTGAATGCCTGATCATTAGAATGACCTTTGCATGCATGAATGGCTTGAGTCCTGAGTTCTTCACCAAGTAAGACTGTTGATTGAAGTTCTTCCAGTGTCAAAATTTGCCGTTGAATGACAATACTCTGGACTAGATTCTCGTATCCCTCTCCTAGTCCATTCAGGTTGACTTGAACCATTTTTTGATGGATTCATAGTGTCTCCTGCTATGCTATGAGTTGATTGTTGTCTTTGATCCAGAGTATGTAAGCATGACCGGTTTTTTTGCTGTTTCGAAAACTTTGGTTGATTTGGTTTCTCAGTGTGAGAATCTTGGAAGTGTTCTTGGACTCGTAGAGAGTTGCGAACATATTGCATGCTTCTTTTGATGTCTTAACAGTGTTGAGATGTCCTAGCATGACATCTTGCACATTCTCCTTGCTCAGACGATATGCAAACTTATCTTTCTTATCCCATTCTTCCTGCGCTTAGACAATGGCAGGATTTGCTACAGGTGTGGGAACTACTGGTGTAGCTGGAGATCCCGCTATAGATCCCGTTGTGCTAGTGTTGTGACAACAGTTGGAGTAGAGCTACTGTTGGTTGGATCGTCCAATGGTCTAGGTGTAGATCCATTGACATACCCCCATTTGTCCTGAAGTACAAGAATGGTCTCCATTCGGTATTTCCATTTGCCATAATTGGAGTTGTCTAGCTTAGCAGATGTCTCTTTATTGAGGTTGCTACTCATAGACATGGTGCAAGAAATGTACTCAAAGTGTCGTGAAAATCCTTGTCTGGATCAACTACAAAAAACTGACTGTAGCAAGTGAAATTTGAACTGTCGATGAAGGTAGAGCTGCAATATATGATCCGATTTGAATTACAAGTCTTGTGGAAAATGATGTCGGGGATAGCCAAGAGGCTTTATGAGGCTTGAAACGATGTGCACAATGCCGTGAAATAGCCAAATAGGCTTTACAATGATGGCATGTGTGTGTGTGTGAAATCAAATCATGTGCTATCTGCCCACCATTGATCAATCGGACAATGCCTTTGAACACTCTGAAGTTTGCTCAGACTGAATTGATGAATGTCAGGTTTTAGGTAATGTGATGATGTGAAACCGTATATGAGCATAGGGACTGACTTGTAAGAAAACAATACAACGTCTGTGCTCAACAGATAACAGATCTTGTATGCAAGAGAGAAAAGCAGATAGTATGGAGAATCAAAAATTTGCTTACTATAAAACTGATACAATAGATGGCGCTGCCTCCCAGCCGTGCGCTCCTATGTGAGGAGCTTTGATGGCGTGCTGGAAACAGTAGAGGATGGAGGCTGGATGCTAAGGAATCAGGGTTGCTGTAGCCAGTGATGAAATGGGCTTCATGGGCTTGCTCTTAAATAGCCACTAGTCGTAGTCAGTTAGACCCAATTGGGTGACCGCAGTCCACCCAAAATGGCCGACTGGGGGTCGGTCCCAAAATAGGCCACTGACCACACGATAGAACCGGTGCGCAAAATAGAGCAACTAACCTATGGATTCTGTTCGGCCCAGAGCCATCCGGGATCATCTGGGGCTCTAAACGGGCCCCACAACCTGAGAGTGGGTTGCCCTAGGAAATGCTCTGTCTACCCTCAATGCAGTCAGTCATGGGATGCCTTCTCGCACTTGCATGTAGCCTAGTTGGCAGTATGCCAACTCCGTCCAGCCATCAGGCCACACATGGCCCCCATCTGGTGTCCAAACCAGGACCTACTGGATAACCGAGCTACTCAAATGCCTTCTCCTCATATGGGGGGCTTACAAGTAGAGTTAGCTGGTTCCTACATAGTTACACGAGAGTGGGACATTGATATCTAACACCCCTCCTCAATGTCCACCCGCAAGTGAACTTACTTTTTCGGGCCAATGCCAAGTCGATGAAGATGCCTCTCCAGCAAGTCTCTTCCAAGAGCCTTCGTGAAGATGTCCGCAGCATTTTCTGTAGTCAGACAGTACACCAAGTCGACCTCTCCATCCATGATGAGCTTGCGTACAAAGTGATATTGAATCTCAATGTGTTTTGTGCGAGCATGGAACATAGGGTTCTTTGCAATCGCCATGCAACTCTGATTGTCACATGATAACTGTGTAGGCTTGTTCTGCACTGCACCCATGTCCCCTAAAATCCTCCTCAACCATATTCCCTCGCAAGAAGCAAAGCATGCTGATTTGTACTTAGCCTCAGTAGAAGAAAGAGCAACTGTGGGTTGCTTCTTGCTGACCCATGACACAGCTCCAGATCTAAGTGAGAAACAATAACCTGTCACTGACCTCCTGTTGTCCATGTCTCCTGCCCAATCCGAGTCACAGAATCCGGTCAAGATGTTGCCCTTGGTATAGGTGATGCCATAATCAAGTGTGCCTTTGATGTATTTCAGTACCCGCATCCCTGCCCTCCAATGGTTCTCCCGGGCTTATTGGAAAACCTGCTTAGTACACCAGTCGCAAAGCTGATGTCCGACCGTGTGTTGCACAAGTAAAATCAAGCTGCCCACAAGCCTTCTATACTTCGCTTTGTCCACAGTGGTGATGAATCCTTGTTTGAGAGCTTCACATCAACCTCCATAGGGGTGCCAACTGTCTTGCACTCAGCCATGCCAAATGCCTTCAGTATCTCTCCAGCATACTTCAGCTGTGAGATGAAGATCTGTTTTGGCTCTTGCCAAACTTCAATCCCCAAACAGAAATGCATCAGTCCGAGGTCTGTCATTTCAAACTCTCTTCCTAGCAACTTCTTTGTTTGCAAGATCTTCTCTTCATGGTTCCCTGTTATGACAAGGTCGTCCACATAAAGAACCACGATCATACACCTGCCTCCTTCTCTGAACATATACAAATTTGCATCAGATGGGCTCCTCCTGAACCCATTTTGCAGAAAGTAGGCATCAATCCACTGGTACCATGCTCGTGGGGCCTGTTTCAGCCCGTAAAGTGCCTTCTTCAGTTTACAGATGTTACCTTCTGAACCGGGGATCTCAAAACCTGGTGGTTGTTCCATGTATACCTCCTTCTTGAGATCTCCATTCAGAAAGGAAGATTTTACATCCATCTGAAACACAGGCCAACTTCCCTGGGCAGCTAAAGTCAAAACACTACGAATTGTGGTTAGTCGAGCTGTGGGAGCAAAAGTATCTTGATAATCAAAACCATGTACCTATGCGAATCCTTTTGCCACGAGCCGAGCCTTGTACTTATCCAACGTGCCGTCGGACTTGTACTTGGTCTTGTACACCCACTTGGTGCCGATTACCTTGCGTTTTGGTGGTTGATCCACAAGGTCCCAAGTGTTGTTCTTCATTATGGAGCCATACTCCGACTGCATAGCCTCCATCCACCTATTATCACCCTGTGCCTTTTCAAGACACTTGGGTTCATCAGCATGGATCACCTCTGTCATCAAACCATAGTTGACTAAGTGTTCTTGCGCCCTTCTTTGCTCCTCTAATCTCTTGGACCGGCGGTGTGTGGAGGATTCCTTCTCAATGGCTAGAGGTTCTCTGCCATCCAAAAGCTGCTTTACCCACTTCGGTAATGGCCATTGCTGTTGTGGTTCTGCAGGCTCTTCTTCCTCTTCTTTATCTTGAGTCCTCCCAAGCACCATTGGGGGAGTTCGGTCTACTATTGGTGGTTGTACTGGATGGTTATCCTGTTCCTGGTTGTCTGGGAAGGAAGCATCCTCCTCCAATTAATGCGGCTGTTCTTAGAAGACCACATTGCGACTTACTATTACCGTCTTGGTAACAGGGTTATAGAGATAGTAATCCTTCGCCTCTTCACTGTAGCCCAAGAAAATGGACTTTCGGCTCTTCGGTTCTCGTTTGGTCCTGTTAGCATCAGGGACATGCACAAAACAGTCACATCCAAAAACTCTGAAATGTGCAGCTTAAGGTTTCTTACCAGAAAAGCCTACAGTGGAGTCATCCCGTTCACAGCCTTCGTGTAGCTACGATTCAGAATGTAAACTGCCGTGTTACATGCTTTAGCCTAGAAAGTCTTTGGCAAATCTTTCCCTTTCATCATACTCCTGCCCATTTCGCAGATGACGTGCATCTTGCGCTCTGCTACTCTATTTTGCTATGATGTATGTGGCGGGGGTTTCTGCCTCTTGATCCCGTGACTTGTGCAGTAACTTTCAAATTCACTTGAAGTGAACTCTCCACCTCTGTCTGATCTCAACTTCTTCACCTTCCTACCCGATTCTTTCTCGACCATTACGTGCCATTCTTTGAACTTACTAAAAGCCTCATCTTTAGTCTTCAGGAAGTATATCCATATCCTTCTACTGTAGTCATTGATCAGCATCATGAAGTAGTAGGAACCACCCAAAGCTTCCGTCTCCATCTTTCCGCAGAGGTCCGTGTGAATGAGCTCTAGAGGAGCCTTTGCCCTGCTGGCCTCTTTAGGAAAGGGCTACCAATGCTACTTGCCCATCATGCAAGCTTCACATACATCGGGCAGATTTGTAATTTCTGGTAGGTCTGCAATCATTCCACTTTTATGCATCTCCTTTAAAGAACTAAGGTTTAGATGACCAAACCTCTCATGCCATAGCTTAGTGTTCTTCACATCGGGTCGAGCACTAAAAGCTGAGAGTTCGTAGATGTTGCGCCATGTATCTTTACCAATGACCTTCCCTTGAAGATCCAAAATCTGTGCGCCATTCTTATCAAAGTGAACTTTGAGGTCCCGATCCGTGATCGTAGAAATGGACAAGTTCCTCTTGATATCTGGCACATAAAGAACATCGGACAACTGTTTTGCAACTCCATCTGACTTGAGAGCAATCGTACCTTTTCCTTTTGCTGGACATTTTTCATCATTGCCGGCTGCTACCAGGATGTCATTCCCTACCGGTTGTAGAGAGGTATACCAATCCTTCCGATTGGTCATGTGGCGCGATGCACCACTGTCAATAATCCAAGGTTCATCCACGGTACATGAACTGCCTCCGTGCAAATCTTCTCAATTGCTACAAACAACTCTACTGGTATTGCCTGTGTGTTGTTGCTGGACTCTTTCTTTACTCTGTTCTTCTCATCTGCAATCTTCTTTTGGCACTCATTCTGCTTGTGCCCTGCCTTATTGCAATAGAAGCACTTGATCTTCTTCTTTCTCTTTTTATCATCAGAAGAAGATGGGTTACCAGAGTCCTTACCCTTACCTTTCTTTGATCCAGTGTAGAAAGCCGAATCTTCTCCAGTCCTCATCTTTTGACGCATCTCCTCCTCCAGAAGCATTGCGTTGAAATCCTCAAAGTTGAGGGGTGGATTTTTGTTCTGCGTATTCAGCGCTATAACAAGACCGTCGTACTTTGGTGGGAGAATCCGTATGCACCTTCGTGCTAGATTCTCGGTAGTGATGGTGATGCCAATCGCAGTCATCTGATCACGCAGATTCTTCACCCTGGTGATGAACTTCTCCGCCGCTTCAGACTTAGATAGTTTCTCGTTCGTGAGTTGAGTCTCTAGATTCTGAATCCGCATCTGATTCGTGGTCTCGTACTGATTTTTCAAGACCGTCCATGCCTTCTCCGCTGTGGTGACATGTTGAATTAACGCCATGACAGAGTCACTTACACTGAAGACAATAGAACACAGCGCATCTGTATTTCTTCTTGTCCACGCAAGAATCTCATCTGCAGTTGGTACTATCTGTTGTCCTGCATTGGCTAGATCCGGTCTCGCAACCGGCTTCACGTCCACCCCAGTAGCAGTATCCCAAAGCTTGTATGCGCTTAGGATGGTCTTCATCTTGAACTTCCAAAGTGGATAGTTAGTGCTATCCAACTTTTCGCTTTCGCCGAACGATGGGATTCGCAGTCTTGCGGGCTGGGCCATCTCTCACAATCTGCTCGCAAACAAAAACACACTACCAGATCTTCTTGCTAGAGTCCAAGCTCTGATACCATGTAAGAAAACAATACAACGTCTGTGCTCAACAGATAACAGGATCTCGTATGCAAGAGAGAAAAGCAGATAGTATGGAGAATAAAAAATTTGATTACTATAAAACTGATACAATAGATGGCGCTGCCTCCCAGCCGTGCGCTCCTGTGTGAGGAGCTTCGATGGCATGCTGGAAACAGTAGAGGACGGAGGCTGGATGCTAAGGAATCAGGGTTGCCGTAGCCAGTGATGAAATGGGCTTCACACGCTTGCTCTTATATAGCCACCAGTTGTAGGCGGTTAGACCCAATTGGGTGACCGACCCAGTCCGCCCAAAATGGCCGACTGGGGGTCGGCCCGAAATAGGCCACCGACGACACGATAGAACTGGTGCGCAAAATAGAGCAACCAACCTATGGTCTCCGTTCGGCCCAGAGCCATTCGGGATCATCTAGGGCTCCAAATGGGTCCCGTAACTCGAGAGTGGGTTGCCCCGGGAAATGCTCCGTCTACCCTCAATGCGATCAATCATGGGATGCCTTCTTGCACTTACATGTAGCCTAGTTGGCAGTGTGCCAACTCCGTCCAGCCATCAGGCCACACATGGCCCCCATCTGGTGTCCAAACCAGGACCTACCGGATAACTGAGCTACTCAAATGCCTTCTCCTCATATGGGGGGCTTACAAGTAGAGTTAGCTGGTTCCTGCGTAGTTACACGAGTGGAGCATTGATATCTAACATGACTCCGAGTAGGAACTAGTCGGGAATTTTGGGCATGGCTTAAATTGGCAACTTGGAGAAATTCAAAGTATCTCCTCTATGGCAATCTAGTCAACTCTGATCTAGATCTATACCAACCGTCAATCGATGAAAGGACAACAAATAATTTATTTTCTTTAGTTCTTTTTGTGTGCTGGGTCAGATGCGTTGATGTAGAGGCTAAGAAGTGGATTTGTTAGATGAGGCTTAAAAGTGAATGATACTTGCGCCAAAATGTGCACATGGATCAAGAGATACAAGGTGGATGGGCAAAAAGGAGTGAAATGTGCAGTGATGATGTGGCACTGTGAGTCACATGCAATGATGATGTGACAGTGTGCTTAGCAAGAGGTGTTTCGATGGAGCACTGTGGTGATGTGGCAGGTAGGTGCACATGAAGTGCTTGTGGAGCACTGTGTGTACTTACAGAGGGTCAGTGACACATGGCACTACTGAGGTGGCAGATAAGCTGACATGGCAGTCGACTGCCACATGTTAGAATCTTGAACAAATCTTACTGTGGTGACCCAACCAAGGGTTAAACTGACCTGGGTTAACTTGACCAACTCTATCCTCACTTGATTGTACCTGGGTTAACTTGACCCAAGATGGTTCAACTTAACTCCTTATCTGCAGGTGGGGTCAAGATATGGCCACGTGTCAATCAATTGACCACCCTTAGGTGATAAGGTTTATGGTGACCTTAGGATAAGGTGGCCACCACATGTCGCGGGGAGGCTCACCGGAATCGTCTTGATGCTGACGGAAATTTACTCCGTCCATTGTTAGAGCTCTGGATATTCCGTTGCAGATGCGTGGAGTGAGAGCCTGGATATTAGTTGCGTGGAGCGAGAGCCTGGCTTGTGAGGCTTGGAGGTGGTGCACCCCGCTAGTAAGTCCTCATTGTAAAGCTAGTCGCTAAGCCAGCGCAGGAGGTGCTCTTTTGTGTTTGCGGTGATGAAGATGTGTGGAGGGGTTTGTTGTTGATAGAGGCTCGTTAGTGCGGCCAGGGGTTGATGAGCTCGTTGCAGGTTGCCCGTATTGAAGACGTGTCCTGTTCATTGCAAAAGGACTGGTTCGAGATTGTGAGGCTTTGGTAGAGCCGGAAGCTAAATTGACAGAGTAACTTGTGAGCTTCCTTGCTATTGCTGTCCATTGTCGAAAGTTAGAGTGTGGCTGAATGGAGAGTGCTCGCTCCATTGTGCACGGAGGCTCGTCTTTTCTGCCACAGTCGTCTGGTGTCGTAGAATCTCTGTCGATGGCAAGCGTGAGAAGGCTTTGGAGCGGTCCGAGGTCCCGTGGTTGTCCAGCGACCAAGAGTAGTAGGTCGTTGATTGAAGCATCGTTTGGAGTCCATGGGGCAGCTTAGTTGGTTGGAGAGGCTTCAGGGGCTTTGCTTGTGTCGGTTGGCTTTGCTTGTGATTCCTACTGAAGCGGTTGGCTGGGCTGTGCCGCATGTGGCTAGCTGCTTTGCTTGGAGCTGTTCGAAAGATGGCACATGAGGCTGTAGTTGTAGAAGCATAGAAGGAGAGCGTTTAGTTAATGCTTTAGTTCGCAGCAAGCATCACAAGAGGAGTAGCATTGCTATTGTCAACTTTAGAGCTTGTTTTCGGATTGAAAAACATCACGCTCTTGCTCTCATACCTTGGTAGTTCTAGTTCTTTTTCTCAATGGAGACCTCGTAAATCTCTCAAGAAAATACTATCAGGAAACCTATGAGCGGAATCTATGTCACTCACTGAATGAAAATGAACATAACTTCTAAATCTCTCTTTCTCAAGAAATGAATTGTAAGGAACATAAATCTCTCTCTTTGACAATAGATCTCTCACGAACTCTCGAAAGAGATGAATGAAAATCCCATGGACAGAAGTTTCTCTCACTCTATGGAAGTGAATAAACACTCAATCTCTTGATCTTTCAATCTCACAATCACTCTCACAAGAAGGATGGTGCCTTCGCGGAACGCACCATGACAAAATATGAAGAGGGGAGAGGAGAAGAGTGGAGATGACGAGAGAGGGCACAGCTAGAGAGCACACCACAAATGACTAATTATACGCTAGATTTAGTTGAAAATGTAGAATATATACAAACCCATTTAGGGTTAGGGTTAGGGCATCTAATCCTTTCCTTTATAGCACTCTATTGGGTTAGTGCTATGCACATATGATCACATGATGGTGCTATGCACATATGATCACATGATGTTGAGTGTGATCTCTCAACAGGGTGAGCAGAGTGTGATGCAATTTTGCATCCCTTAACTTGAGAAGGGATTGAGATAGGAGTTGTCCATCGCTAATATTCTCATGAAGCTCGCAGTGGGAATTCAGATGTTTAATCGTTGTAGCGATATATTCCCTTATGGTTTCATGCATCTTTTCTTAGCCTCGTACGACTAGTTGATCAAACTCCATTTTGTGCCAGTGGGAGCAAATCCCACTATAAAGGCATGACATGTTTATATCTACCCTATTTTTGAAAGTTTCATCAGTCTTCAACCTTGGCCGGATCATCGTAACCATGTTGGTTTCCCTCCTTGGCTGTTCTCTTAGCTTGCTCTAGATGATATTTTTTTGACATTGCATGAAGATTTGGTACTAATGCTAGTACATTAAATAATATGCCTTCTTTAATTACTATTCGAACAAGTTGATATTCTTTGGATTTATCTTGGATTGTGCATTTATTTCCATCAAACTCTATAGTTTTCTATGTCATTGTCCAAATAACAAGATATTCTTTATGGGATTTGTAATATAAAGTACATCATTTATATATACATATATATATGTATATATATATATATATATATATATATATATATATAGATAGATAGATAGATAGAGAGAGAGAGAGAGAGAGAGAGAGAGAGGGAGAGAGGCGAGTGTGTCTCTACACACATACAGGCGCACGCGCGTGTGTGAATGTGTACACCAATTAAAGCTAATGATACAATCAAGATATTCATTGAAATTGGGAAAGTGGTGGAGTTTGGAATGTTCAACATTGGAAGCATTGTTATGGTCACTGATCATGATAATAAAAGAACAATTAGTGTCATCAAGCATCATGAGAGTCATAAGGCAAGATTTGAAATAACTGATGTGCAAGATGTAGTTGGACAAGTGTTCCCCACTTGATTGGGTAATGGGTTTACAGCTTCTTTGTTCCTCTAAGAAATTTTAAATCACAAGATGAAAAAGATGTTAAACGGAGCCTGGATTTTTCATGTCGGGTGACCTAAGCTACAACATAAGGTTGGAACTTGAATGTAAAGCCCTGTGATACATGCTTTGTATGTCTTGGCAATAGCCTCTGATTATTATCTTTGAATTCTCTACAATCTCTAGATCCTATCATGTTGGGAAGTTATCCAACAATCATGTGTAAGTTGGTGGGAGATCGCATGCCTTAATTTTTAGAGGAGATTAATTTTGAGAGAGAGAGAGAGAATTTATAAGATATTTATTTATAGTTGAATATCTTGTGTTTTTGTTTGTGTGTATGTGTGTGTTTAGAAGTTTGGTTTAATGAAAGACAAGTGAAACTTTGTGAATATTTGTGTGTGTGTGTGTGTGTGTGTGTGTGTGTTTTTCACAAATTTTCTTAGAATTCCTCAACATTTGAGATTTATAAATGAAACCTTAAATTTTATTAAGCGCAATCCATGATCGCAAATATACATATATAATGTCCAAGTGGTGAATTATTTTATGATTTTCAAATATCCTTTTTTTTGTTTCATAATTGGATAGATCATGAAATTTTGAGTAGCTATCCTCTTTACAATTCCTTAGGGTGAGCTAGGAAAAAGATATAATCCCTTTTTGATAGACCCTCTAGGTGTATTCTGCCAGAGGAATATGGTTTCAAGAACTTGCCCCAACCCAATTCTATCCACGGGATACCCTTGGAGGGCCTACATAGAAGGGGTCATAACTTTTCCTTCTTAGCTCGGATTGAGGAACTGTAAAAGGAAAAATGTTTAGAATTTCATGATCTATGCAATGGTAGGATTAAAAGTATAATTTTAAGGGATCTAGAAGAGATAAATTGGGAATTTAAAAATGTATATGAGAGTTACAACTTCTTCCTAATTCATATTATGGTAGGAGGGAGTTCAGTAGGGCCACATTTCCTTCAAAGTATTTAGGCTTGGAGAATTGGGAATATTTTAAAAATCCCATCGCTCGCCTTCCCATATTTAATAATGCAGTGCAAATGAATGTATGATCGATTATAATGGCTTCAAGTATGAGGGTTTTCAATATCTCTACTCATCAAGGAATATGGTATACCTTCTTTCATGAGAGCTTCTCAATGTTTGAAATATGGGATTGCTAAAGCTAAGGTAAATTGAATTACCATAATCCTCAAAAGGGAGTATGGTAGGGAGGCATATATAAGAGTTTCTAAAGTGTTCACTATTTGTTCATATATAGATGATGTTCACTAAAATGAGGGTTATAATGATAAATAAGCAAGTATATGGTTCCATAAATAAGGAATTAAGAAAGAATTGTATATTCCTTTGAGAAATATACTAGAATGGTTGGTGTAAAATATTATCGCTTGGACTTTTTGCTCATAGGTTTTTACTAAAAAATTATACATATCCCAAGGAGAGCAAGCAAGGCTAGACAACATGGCATGCTTCTTTTGTGGAAAGGCTTCAATGAATAGAGTCCCCAAGTAGGCATCGTGATTGCCAAAGTGGACACCCAAGTGGTCACAAGATTGCAAGGTTTGACCAAGGCAAAACCAAAAAAGAAAAACAACAAAATGAGAAAAAAACAGTGGCAATGACCAAAAACCATGAGCCAAAGTAGAAGAAAGCACTCGCTAAAGTGGAAGCCATGAATTTGGTAAAAAGAAGGCAAAGGATGAGTTGCATGAGGAAAATTCAAGGAGCATGGGAAAAATTCGAGGAATTTAACGTAACAATCACCATTGGCTAGCTAATGTAACTCATTCCCCATTGTGCGATATTATTCTAAAACCCAACATTAGAGCAAGGAACCAAAGCTACCCTCTTGCATCAATGATCTAGGTGACTGCGAATCTAAGATCTAGAAGAAAGAGCTTCCTTTGATCAATGTCAAATTTTGGAATCATAAGGTGCAGTGTGTTGTAATTGATGGAGGGTCGAGTGTCAACATCATGTCAAATGAAGTCAAGAAAATGCTTAAACTAAAGAAGCTAAAGCCTTCGCTAGAGTGGAGTAGTAAAGAGGGTACCTCTCAGAGAGTAAGTAGCCTGATCATGATAGAGAGAGGTGTCAATGGCGGCTCAATAACGACTATTAAAGAGATCAACCCAAACACACTATTCAAAATTTTTGGACTTTCTCTCCTGGTTTGGACTTTTTTTTGGAGCATATCTTCTCCACTCAAATTCACTTAGTGAGCTCAAAAATTGGGTTTTTTACAGCACTAAATGTGTCACTTATATACAAATATGGCCTTACTAAGCTAAAAAGTCAAGTGGTGACCTCTAATTTAAAAAAAAATGGCTCAGTGAAGCTATAATTCCCAAACTCGTGCATGGTGCCCCCATCCAATAACTATAATAATAATAATAGTAGTCTCCTAACTCTAGTTCAATTTTAACACTATGAAGTGAAAATATGACACCATATGAAAAGAGTTTGTTGAATTCAACATATAAGTGGTGTATAGATACACCATTTTTTTGAAAAAAAAGAGTTTGTTGAATTCAATATATAAGTGGTGTATAGATACACCCTTTTTTTGAAGAACAAACCATACAATAAATTATCTTATTGGTGGTGTATAGATACACCATTTGTATGGAAAAAAGCATACAAAACATTATCTTATGCATCTGAATCTCGTTTAGAGTCATCAGATTCATGTAATGTATTTGTGCTTGATGGGTCAAGTCTTGCCAAATGATGTTTAATATGGACACGACTTGGATCAGGGATTGTGATACATTTTTCAACATTGTATCCATGCTTCTTTTTAAAACTTCGTGTCCTCAATTTCCAGCAATGAATAATGCTACTGACTTCCACCTCTGTTAAAATCCCTCATTATTTGGAACCCATTCACATTTCTTTTGCAAGCATCCCTCATAGAGTTGTTTTATTCTATATCTTCTCGGGAGATTTTTCAATGGCTTTGGTTCATATCATAAAGCTGTAAATGTTATAGGAGTTCCCTTGTCATCCCTTTCTATCTTAGCAACCTTTGCAACCCAAATTGGGCCACCTTGGTCATCCAACTCTGAACCTGGATCAGATGCTCAAATTGCAACAAATAGATCCTCTTCAATCTCATTAAATGGTATAAACTTTGGTAAGGGTTTGTCTCCCTTCCTGCCACAATATTTTCGAGGTAAAAGGCATTCCTCTGCTTCCTCCATATCTACTAACATATTTATATCCAAAGGAAAACTTGCTGACCTAGCTTGTTCGGGCCAAAAGGATTCACACTATTCAATGCTCATTAAGTTTTCTTATCTTTCTAAAGATTGGATAAGTGCTTCAGTTGATTTAATTGTCTCCAAATTCTTAGTTGATTGCTCAGGATATTTTTGCATCATACTTTGAAGATGTTTAATGAAGGCTTTCAAGCCTTTCATTTCATCTATGTTAAGTGATTTGTTTTTCGCAAGAACAAATCTAGTTTCCTCCAATGGAATTATTTGTTGTAATAAAGCATATGACTCACTCCATAAATGATCTCCATCTATTGAGTAGTGCTTCCATTGCATCACTGGAATATTGTTATGCATGTGAAACCGAAAGTAGTGTGGATTTGTGTGTCCTAGTAGGGCATCATCTCGTGTTTGTAAATGTGGCTCTATGAATGCTCTCCAATCTACCATCCTCTCTAAGATAGCCACTTCTGATTCTTCCTTGCGAGAACCTCCAATTTTTTTCCCAATTCGAAATAGCATATCCTCCATTGTCAAAACATCCATTGCCTTCAACTCACTAGAGATAACACTGAAGATTTGATCTATGTCTTCATGTGTATGGCTGACAAGAAGAAAGCCAACTTCCACTTCTTCAAATATTTTCAAACCAACCAGCATAGAGCATAAAGCAAATATATATTTATTCTTGTTCTCTCTCCAACAATTATCAGCTTGTATTTGCAATGTGTTAGGTAAACATCCGTGAGCATCTCTGACCTTTCTTATTGCTTTCATGATTGATGTAACAAACTGGTTACTATCATGGTCATGCAAACTATCAATCCATACATCACAAAAGATTCGGTATCTAGGTACTAATACTCCACACAAGTGTGTTTTTAGTCCACATTTTCCCTCCAATGCTAGTGGGATACGTCTATATCATGGCAAAGTGGTTGTATTCTGGTCCATGCCATCAATGGTGATGCACATGGACTTATCGACATGTGAAATAGCTTCCTCTCTCCAAGAAGCATACAACTTTCGAGCATCCTGCACATGACGTAAATGGATTGATCGCCATTTAATATATCTTCCTTGCTGCTACTCACATTTACTATGTTCAATGGCATTTTTTAATTCATCACATGTCTTACATTTTGACATCCTTTGCTTTGATGGTGTCTTGACATGGCAAAAATATCTATGCCAAAATTTGTACAAGGTTGATGGTGAAATCATGCTCTCGTCTCTGTCTTGTAAAGTTTTATTGACAGTTTCTAGGATGACCTTCTTTGTCATTCCCAAAGGAAGATGTTGTTGGCATTCGACATGTCCATCTAGCATTGATTGTTGAAGATGAGGTTGTGGTAATGCATGGTCTTCGAGAACTTGCTTTAATGTTGCGGTTGCATTTATAGTGCTTCCATGGCATTTAAGCTTGTAGGTATTCCCATGAATTGTATGAACCATTTTTTCTTTCACCTCTGCCCAGATGGTCCAGTATGTGCCATGTGATAGTCCAATTAACCATTGATATCCTCGATTGCAAATGGGTCTCCCATCAACCATGGGTTTCAATCTAGGTTTACAGTGTCTTGTGCTCAAATCTTGATTAGTGCCTTGATGAAGAAAGCATGAAAACTCTTGCAGAAGATAGTTATGTTTATTAGGCACTGTCTTACTCCAAATACCAAGGCGTATGGCTGCACAATCATCTTTCCCAACTTTTTTAATGCAAAGTCTCTTGCAACAAACTCGCATAAGCATCCTTTCCATATTCTCCTCGGATAGCATTACATGTCTCTTTGGTTCTGGAATTGATGCCATGATTCTTTGCCTCTTCACACTCACATACTTTCTTTTTGTAAATAGTGTCTTGCATTTTCTAGTTGTAAGACGATCAAACCTCGACTCCATTTCCCTTGAATCTTCATCTTTATAATCAAATGTTGTGTGGGCTTGAGAATTATTTGATACCTTATAATATCTTAGAAATGGCAATCTGGTAGACATGTTCATTGATGTCAATTTGTTGCCAATGCCTCTTGAATTTTGTGGTTGAACTGTTTCTCCTTCGTAACTTAAGATTCTCCCATCTATATTCTCTGGCAGGCTAGCAACAATATTACGAACAACATGACAAGTCTCAGATTCTCTACCCCTTTTGCCTTGTGTTCGAGTGGTAACATCATGATCATTGTCACTAATATCATCAATTCCTATTATTGCATCACTTATCCCATCGATCTTTGCATGTATTTTTCTTTGTGGTCCCATCTTATTATTCTCAACACAAGACAAGTCTTCTATATCAGTAAGCATGTTTGAGTCACTTGCAACACAAGACAAGTCTTCTATACCAGTGAGCCTGTTCGAGTCACTTGCAACACAGGACAAGTCTTCTATACTAGTGAGCCTGTTCGAGTCACTTGCAACACATGACAAGTCTTCTATACCAGTGAGCCTGTTCGAGTCACTTGCAACATAGACAAGTCTTCTATACCAGTGAGTATATTTGAGTCACTTGCAATACAAGAAATCTTTTCTACATCAACATCTGTTACTATAATGTCCTCAATACCTATGAGCATGCCACTATGATACTCTTGATTACTACTATAGCTTCTTATCAATTTGGATCCCATTTGTGTTATAGTCTTTTTCTTCTGATAATATTCTGTTGTCTTCCATGACATTGAAGGAAACTATCTTGGGCAAACTTGATTTCAAGAAAGCTAACCCCCATTTACAAGTACCATGAACTTGTAGTTGAGACGTAGTATTATGGACGTCTAAATGTGAAGTACTATCCATTGCATTTTGAATGACACCTGTACTAGTCAACTTAATTATCTCCATTATACAAAGAAAACTCTGAGCATAGCCCTTAAAGTTGCCAATTGCTAAAATTCTTCGGAGCAAGATAACATCTCTACTTTTTCCCCCTCAAAATAAGTTTTCTTGATATCTTGAAAGTATGTCTTTAGAACAATTTCGTCTTGGTCCCAGAGTGTTATGTGTGCTTGCCTATCAAATATGTCACATTGTAAGATATCTCCCAATGTTTCAAAGTCTCCATGTGGATATTTTAAATGTACTTCAAGATTTACAACGTTGGTGATTATCACTACACATCTTCTCTCACCACAATATTGGAAATGACACACATTCATAGGATCAAGACTATGAATTCGGCCAAAAGCCACCACTTCATTCTTCTTATATAACACCACATCCATACCCTCTGTTAGGGTGAATACTTCTTTTATGTACAAAAATAGATTAGCAACTCAAAATGAACATAATAAATAATCATTGAGCTTATTATTACTTAATAACTTCTATATCAAAACTAGCAGAGAAGGCATTAAACCTAAACCCTACATCCTAAACTTTAAATAATTAATACTAAAACATCTTAACCACTGTAAATCCTAAACTTTAAACATTAAATTCCTAAACCCTAAACCCTAAATCCTAAACTCCTAAACAATAAATCCTAAACCTTAAACCCTAAACTCTAAATCCTAAACCCTAAAATATAACCAAAATTTAATGAATTTTTTTAATTTGTGCAACAGGTTGGATATATCCCCCAATCTGTTGCTTGAGCAACAGGTTGGGGGATATATCCAACCTATTGCACAAATCAAGAAATTTTCTTATTTGTGCAATAATTTGATATACAGTTGGGGAATATATCGAACCTGTTGAACTCAAGAATTTTCTTGATTTGTGCAAGGTTGGATATACCCCCAACTTGTTGCTCGAGCAACAGGTTGGGGGGTATATCCAATCTGTTGCACAAATCAAGAAAATTATATGAAGCAGCCACTAGGTTATGTGCATGCTATTCATCCTGAGTTTGTTTACAGGATGCAGAAAGCCTTGTATGGCTTGAAGCAAGCACCCAGAGCATGGTCTGACAAGATAGGATAGTATCTTGTCACTATTGGTTTTCAGATTTCCATGACAGATTTCTCACTTTATGTGAGAAAAACAGAGAAAGGTATTATGCTGCTTGTCATTTATGTTGATGATTTGATCATTACAGGTGATAGTGATGAAGATATCCTTCATGTGAAAATGCTATTGAAGTAGAAGTTTGAGATGAAGGATTTGGGAGAGCTGCATTACTTCTTGGGCATTGAGGTGAGGCTGAAAACAATTTTCCTCTTCTTAGTTGTGAAAGCCAAAAATAACTCTCTCTCTTAGTACAAAAGGAATAGATGAACCCTATATGTGGGTCTCAAACCAAACTCCGGCCCCTCCCTTCCCCGCCTCCCCCTCCCCGCCGGCCCCTCCCTCCCCGCCGTCCCTCCCTTCCCTTCCCTGCCGTCCCTCCCTTTCCCTCCCCCTCCTCCTCCCTGCCGGCCCCTCCCTTCCCCGCCTCCACCTCCGCCTCCCCTCCCCGTCGCAAGTGAGAGGGAGGGAGGGAGGGGAGGGGGCTAACGAGAGGGGGAGGCGGGGAAGGGGGAGGGGAGGCGGGAGGGCGTGGGGAGGGGGCCGACGGAGGAGAGGAGGGAGGGGGGGTTAACCCCCCTCACCCCACTTGTTGTGTGTGCAACAGGTGGGGTGGGGGGAGGCCAGGCGAGGAAGGGTGAGGGGAGGCAGGAGGGCGGGGGGACGAGAGGAGGGAGGGGGGGTTTAAGCAGGAGGGTGGGGGGAGGGGGGACGAGAGGAGGGATGGGGAGGGTTAAACCCCCCCTGTTGCAATAGGTGGGGTGGGGGGGGCGAGGCGGGGAAGGGGGAGGGGAGGCGGGAGGGCGGGGGGAGGGGGGACGAGAGGAGGGAGGGGGGTTTAAGTAGGAGGGCGGGGGGAGCAAGGACGAGAGGAGGGAGGGGGAGGGTTAACCCCCCCTATTGCGCATGCAACAGGTGGGGTGGGGGAATAATACCCCCCACCCCACCTGTTGTATGCAATAGGTGGGGGTAAACCCCCCCTCCCTCCCGCCCTCTTGCCCCCTCCCCGCCCTCCCTTCCCTGCCTCCCCTCCCCCTTCCCCGGCCGTTAAACCCCCCTCCCTTCTCTCCTCCTGCCCTCCCGTCGCCCCCTCCCCCTTCCTTGCCTCCCCTCCCGTCGGCCCCCTCCCTTCCTCCCTCGGCTCCCTTCCCCTCTCCTCCCGCTTCCCCCCTCTTGTCCCTCTTTTTTAAGGTGGGGAGCAGTGAGGAGGACAGGAGGGGAGGGAGGAGGGAGAGGAGAGGGCAATCGGGAGGGAGGAGGCAGGCAAGGAGGTGGGAGGGAGGAGGAGAGGAGGTAGGTGGGGAGGGCATAGACAGGAGGGGGAGGCGGGAGGGAGGGGAGGGGGTCGACGGGAGGGCACAAACGGGAGGAGGAGGCAAAGAAAGAGGAAGGGAGAGGGGGATGGGGGGAGGCGGGAGGAGAGGAGGGGGTTTAACCCCCAACCTATTGCGCACACAACAAGTTAGGGGTTAATCCCTCCCCTACCCTAAGCCCCCAAAGGGCTTTAAATTTTTATTTTATTTTTAAAGACAAAAAAGTTAATTTAATTTAATTATTAAAAGAAAAAAAAGACGAAAAAAATTAATCAACTTAATTTATTTTAAAAAAATAAAAGAAGTTAAAATAAATAAAACTTTAAAAAAATTTAAAATTTTAAATTAAATTTTAAATATAAAAATAAATAAATAAAATAAAATAATTTTATTTAAAAAAGATGGAAAAAATAAATTATTTTATTTTATTTTAAAAATTAAAAATAAATAAAACTTAAAATAATATTTAATTAGAAATTTATTTAATATTTTGAGGTTAAAAATCATTGTAATTCTCATTTTTTATTTTTGATGGTTTTTCAGAAAATTATGGCTTCTAGTTTTGGTTCCAAGGTGTCTTTTAAATACCTTGAAAATGCTTGGTATTTTATGGAGCGCAAATCAAAGTATTTTTTGGTGATCACTGCAGACAATGTGTCAAGCGTGAAATATTCTCTAGAGGCAGTAAGAAATGGTGGCATGGTCTCAAACATCAACATCAAAGAAAACAATTTGATAGAAGTTGTGTGCAAAGGAAAGAATGATGAGGTGGTTTACAAGTTACGAGTTACGCACAAGCACTTCTTGAAGCCCTTACCAGATTCAATTGAGGGATCCCAAGAATTACTTAGTGCCTTAGAAGCATTGAAGAAAATGTGGGATGCATTTCCAAGTGGTGGTGTTGTACCTTCAGCAACAGTAAGTGCAATAGTAAGTATGCCATCTATAACATGTAATCCTCAAGTTGTATCGCCAATATCTGTGGCGATAACTACAGTAACTCCGGCAAGAGTAACTACAATATCTGTGGCAGAAACTACAGTATCTCCAACTGTACCTACACCATCGACTGCTGCAACTACAGGAACAAGAAGGAGTGATCATGGAGTAGATTCAAGTTCTACAACTATTTCCAGAGAGCAAAAATAACTCCTACTCCACGTGCAGATCATTCAAGTGCAGGTTATTTAAAACCAAGCGAAAAATTGGATAGCGATGAACAGGAGGATCCGCAAGAAGAAGATACAAGTCTCGAAGACTTTTCTATAAGTGTGGCAGACTTACATCCTCCAGAGGATGAGGGGCACATTTGGGGATTTTCACAATTCAGCGTGGCCACAATGCTTATTGATCGAGCTTCATTGTTCACAAATCAAAAAAAGCTAGATAAGACATTTGCACACAAATTGTATGAAGATATGAGGAAAACAAGAACTCCAGTTGCCACTAATATCACTCTTCATCCTATGGCATTTAAGAGACTTCAAGAAGATGATCCTACATTGCCTGATGTCACATTTCAAAAGCGCGTGGACTTTCTTGAAGCTTTTGAGAACTTTAGGAGTGACTTTGTTCATGGAGAGGCTTTGTACCAAAGCCAATATGGGACTGACATCGAGAAGAGATACATGCTGGCAAAGAATAGATTCTTGGAAAGATGTAGGTTTGAGCCCATTGATGGGCAAGACTGTTGTGAAGCTTGCAGGATTGCCCTTGATGAGGGAAGAAAAGGAAACTTGCCACAGATTGAGTGGATGGAAAAGTTTCAACGGGTCATTTGTCATATATGCATATTTAACGATGACTCAAAGTATATTCTAGAATCGGAAAGGCTAAATTCTGCTCCATTTAGGTTGAAAAAAAGCTCGTCTCTTTCTGAGATCTTAATAAAGGCAAGGGAGTTATGGATGGGCTGTGGAAAGCCACAAACAGTGAAGGGCAGGGAACCTACATCTGAGTACATGGCAAAGAGGACTTGATTCTATAGATGCTTGAAAGGTGTTGTAAGTAATACGCAAGGCATACCAAGTAATAAGGTTGAGGCAAAGGATTTGAACACCGCCATTGCAAGATACAGGGATGTTACTTGCATTGTCTTCTGTGAGGACTCAGTGTTTCAGAGCATGGTGAATGTTTGCCAAGCATATGAAACAGGGAAGATATCCTTTGAGGCACCAGAGCACACTGCAACTCAGAGGAAAGAAATAAAGAAACCGATGTCTATTGTTTGGTGGAGTTCATTAAGCAATTTTCTTCACCTTCATGTGGTAGTCATTGATGCTCATATTTTCTCTCTGCACATTGTGCAGCTCCTGCTTGAGCTGCATTTTCCTGGCCTGCGTATTTGTGCTGTACATTTTAGCCAAAGTATCCCATGCCACCTTTGGCGTACTTGCATCCTGAATATGCACAATCATTGAATCTGAAATACTGATAGACAGCCAGTACATAATTTTTCTGGCTCTCTCATGCCATCCTTTAAATGCCTGCATTTCCTGTTGATTGCGAACATTAGGAAGAACTGGTTCTTCTTCATTTCCTGTAATGAACTCCCAGTAGCCTTTTCCCATAAGGAAATTCGTCTTTGTAAACTTCCATGCTTGGAAGTTGTTCTTGTCAAGCTTTTCAGTGACAATCTGTGAAAGAGAATCAGACGCCATTACAGAACACTGCAAAATATTTTGTCACTGCAAAAAACATTAAGAATTTTCTTGATTTGTTCAATAGATTGGATATACGGTTGGGGGTGCATCCCCAACCTGTTGCTTGAGCAACAAGTTGGGGGATATCCAACTTGTTGCACAAATCAATAAATTTCTTGATTTGTGCAACACGGTTGGGGGATGTCCAACCTGTTGCACAAATCAATAATTTTCTTGATTTGTGCAAGAGATTGGATATATCCCCCAACCTGTTGCTCAAGCAATAGGTTGGGGGATATATACAACTTATTCTACAAGTCAAGAATTTTCTTGATTTGTGCAATAGGTTGATATACCCCCCATATATCCAACCTGTTCCACAAGTCAAGAATTTTCTTGATTTGTGCAACAGGTTGGATATATCCCCCACTCTATTGCTCAATCCAACCTATTGCACAAATCAAGAAAATTCTTGACTTGTGGAACAGGTCGGATATATCCCCCAAGCAACAGGTTGGGGATGCACCCCCAACCATATATCCAATCTGTTGCACAAATCGAGAAAATTCTTGATTTTTACAATTTTTTTGATTTGTGCAACAAGTTGGATATATCCCCCAACCTATTGCTTGAGCAACAGGTTGATCCTTCATAAAATTTTGGTTGTATTTTAGGATTAGGGTTTAGGGCTTAGGATTTAGTATTTAGGATTTAGGAATTAGGGTTTAGGATTTAGAGTTTAGGGTTTAGGATTTATTGTTTAGGAGTTTAGGATTTAGGGTTTAGGAATTAAATGTTTAAAGTTTAGGATTTACGGTGGTTAAGATGTTTTGGTATTAATTGTTTAAAGTTTAGGATGTAGGGTTTAGGTTTAATGCCTTCTCTGCTGGTTTTGATATAAAATTTATTAAGTAATAATAAGCTCAATGATTATTTATTGTGTCTTTTTTTAAGTTGTTAATCTATTTTTGTACATAAAACAGGTATTCATGCTAACAGAGGGCATGGATGCGGTATGGATGTGGTTTTTTAAGTTCTTTTAGGTTCACCATAAGTAGAACGTTCTTCATTCTCTCTTTCATTCAAAGTTCATTCTTTCACACTCCATGCTTCTCTCCTCTCATCAACCTGTTGCAGGATCCTCAAAATTTTCAAAATGTTGCAAGAGGTGAGGTCATTTCCAACCTATTGCATAAGCAAGAACTTCTAAGAATCAAGTTTTTGTAAATTTGAATTTTTTCTCAAATCCAATTCTTTTCTCAAAAACTTGTTGTGTATGCAACAACTTCAAAAAACCATCTTTTGCATTAAATCTTTTTTCACACAAATTTCCCTCTTTACCTTAAACTCTCACAACCTATTGTCACAAATTTCTCTCAACCTCAAACTCTCTCAACCTATTGGGCACGTAATAATTTTTCAAAAAAATAAATTAGAAAACAATCTATGACAAATTTCTCTCTCAACCTCAAAACCACTCAAACCTCGCTACCTATTGCGTATGCAAGAACTTCAAAACAAAATTTAACCATAAATCTCTCCAAAAACTCTTCTCACGACACTTTATTAATATAAGAAATCCATTTATAATATTTTTGCTCCATAATATAATAAATTTTTATTAACTAATATTAAAATATAATTTTGCTAAAAATATATATTGTTAATCTATAAATTAGTATAAATATTATATAATTATTATATAAAAAAATATATAAATACATTAATTTAAAAAATATAACAATGAAAATATTTTTGAATGGAAAGTCTTCTAGCATATGTGCTTTATAAAATACTTATGCTTAAAACAATGAAGAATTAGTGAATGTATTTGTAAGGTAGTTCTTAATATGAAAAATCTCTACAATATTCTTCTTGCTATTAACTAGATATTAAATTTTAGTTTTAATAGAAATATACATTATTAACTTAAAAACTAATATAAATATAATGTATTTCATGTATAAATTTAAATAAATATATAAATTATTAATATTATACATTAATAACATTTAAAATTACCTATGTTATATACTAATAACCTTTAAATTTTAAAAACGTATTCAATCAAAGAATTAAATTAGTTTAAAAAATAAGAAAAGATTAAAATTTACACGAGTACTTTTAGCATGTATGCTTTTCTTCCATGTGTATAATACTTGTTAGTCAAAGAATGAAGAATTAGATAATGTATTTATAAGGTAGGTATTTAAAACCATAGAATCTGGAAGAGGTTTAGGATACTTGCTTATCTTTGTTACAATATGTAATAATTTGCAAAAGCCTTAAACTTTGTTTAAGGCTTTGTACAAAACTACAGTATCATTGAATCCATATCATTTTTCTACTTTAGCAACCACTAAATATCCATGGTATGAATCCATGATATGGAATACATATTTCTTATGAATATTTCTTATCACATACTTCTTCATTTCTTCTGATACACCATGCAGCATGAATGTAAGAAAATATGAATCGGTGTGCTTTTAGCCTATGTGCTTGTCCCTAATAAGTAGGATACTTTAACTAGGTAGACTTATAATTACTTAAAGTAAAGCCTTTGCAAAGGATCATACCTAGTATTGGATATATCCAACCTATTGCACAAATCAAGAAAATTGTGCAAATTAAGAATTTTCTTGATTTGTGCAACAGATTGGATTTACGGTTGGTTGGATAAACTTTAAACAATTAATACCAAAACATCTTAACCACCATAAATCCTAAACTTTAAACATATAATTCCTAAACCCTAAATCCTAAACTCCTAAACAATAAATCCTAAACCCTAAACCCTAAACTCTAAATCCTAAACCCTAAACCCTAAACCCTAACCGTAAACCCTAAATCCTAAATCCTAAACCATAGCCCTAAACCCTAACCCCTAAACCCTAACCCTAAAATACAACTTGTTGCACAAATCAAGATTTTTCTTGATTTGTGCAACAGATTGGATATACGGTTAGGGGTGCACCCCCAACCTGTTGCTTGAACTATAAAACTCTACTTCTCCTCATTCTCTCTCACAACTTTCTTGGAGCTCCTCCACCACCTTCCCACCCAGGTACTCCCTCCCTCCTTTCCCTTCCCCTCTCCTCCCTCCCCTCCCTTCCCCTCTCCTCCCGCTTCCCATCCCCTCTCCTCCCTTCCCACCTCCTCCCGCTTTCCATCCCCTCTCCTCCTGCTTTCTCTCTCCCCTCCCCCCTCCCTCCTTTCGCTTCCCCCTTCCCCTCTCCTCCCTTCCCCTCCCCTCCTCCTCTTTTCCCCTGTCCTCTCCCTCCTCCCGCTTGCCCTTCCCCTCCCTTCCCCTCTCCTCCCACTTCCCCCTCCCCTCCCTTCCTCCCTTCCCCTCTCCTCTCGCTTCCCCCTCCCCTCCCCTCCCCTCCTTTCCCTCCCCTCCCCTCCCTTCCCCTCTCCTCCCCTCTTCTCTCGCTTTCCCCTCCCCTCCCCTCCCCTCCCCTCCTTTCCTCCCTCTCCTCCCGCTTCCCCTCCCCTCTTCTCCCATTTTCCCTCCGAGCGGGAGGGGGAGGTGAGGGGCGAGGCGAGGGAGGAGTAGGGAGGGGAGGCGAGAGGGGAGGGGCGGGGCAGGGAGGGGAGGGGCGAGGCAGGGAGGGGAGGGGAGAGGGGAGGGGCAAGAGGGGCGAGGCAGGGAGGGGAGGGGAGGGGCAAGGGCAGGAGGGGCGAGAGGGGCAGGGCGGGGAGGGGAGGGGAGAGGGGAGGGGCGAGGGGGGAGGGGAGGGGCAAGGTGGGGATGCGAGAGGGGCGAGAGGGGAGGGACGGGACGGGGAGGCGGGAGGGGCGAGAGGGGAGGGGAGGGTCAGGGCGGGGAGGCGGGAGGGGCGAGAGGGGAGGGGAGAGGGGAGGCAAGGGGGGAGGGGCAGGGAGGGGAGGGGAGAGGGGATGGGGGGGTTAACCCTGCCTCTCCCCTCCCCGCCCCTCCCCTCTCCCCTCCTCTCCCTGCCCCTCCTCTCGCCCCTCCCCTCGCCCCTCCTGCCTCCCCGCCCCTCCCCCCTCCCTGTCGCAGGAGGCGTCCGGGGAGGCGTGAGGGGTGGGGAGGGGAGGCGAGAGGGGATGGAGGGCGGGAAGGAGGATGGGAGGGGCGGGGAGGGGAGGGGAGGCAGGAGGGGAGGCGAGAGGGGAGGGGGGGAGGGGAGGCAGGAGGGGTTAGGGGGGGAGGCGAGAGGGGAGGAGGGGAGGGGAGGCAAGAGGGGAGGGGAGTAAGGACGACGGGAGGGGCAAGGAGGGGAGATGGGCAGGGAGGAGAGAGGAGGGGCAGGGAGGGGAGACGGGAGGGGAGGGGAGAGATGGGGAGGCAAGAGGAGAGGGGAGGGGCGGGCAGATGGGAGAGGAGGGGAGGCGAGGGCAGGGGATTAACCGAGACAGGAGGGGAGGGGAGAGACAGGGAGGCGGGAGGAGAGGGGAGGGACGGGTAGATGGGAGAGGAGGGGAGGGGAGGGCGGGGGATTAACCCCCAACCTCTTGCGCACGCAACAGTTTGGGAGGGTAATCCCCTCCTCTCCTTAAGTGGGGGTCCTTCAGGGCTCAAAAAAAAACTAAAAAAATAAATTTAATTAATTTAATTTTAAAAAAATAAAAAAATGAAAAATAAATAACTAAAAAATAAAAAAATGAAATAAAAAAATAAAAAAAATAATTTAATTTTTTTTAGTTATTTATTTTTCATTTTTTTATTTTTTTTAAATTAAATTAATAAATTTATTTTAATTTAAAAATTAAAATTAAATAAATTTTAAAAATTTTAAAAATTTTTAGTAAAAATAAATTAAATTTTAAATATATATAGATATATAAATAAATAAATTTAAATAAATAAAATAAATTTTCTTTAAATCAAATAAATTTTTAGAAAAATTAAATTAAATTTTTTTATCTGTTTATAAAATATTTTGAATTAAATTATTTATGTAAAAAAATATTAGATTAAAAAATAGCATCTATAAATATAAAAATATATTTTTTTAAATATATTTAAACTTGTAAATTTTTAATTAATTTTTAATTTTTAATATTTAAATATTTAATTAGCAATTTTTTTAATATTTTGAGTTTGAAAATCATTGTTATTCTCATTTTTTGTTTTTGATTGCTCTGCAGGAAACTATGGCTTCGAGTTTTGGTTCCAAGGTGTCTTTCAAATATCTTGAAAATGCTTGGTATTTTATGGAGTGCAAATCAAAGTATTTTTTGGTGATCACTGCCGAGAATGTGTCAAGCGTGAAATATTCTCCAGAGGCAATAAGAAATGTTGGCATGGTCTCAACCGTCAACATTAAAGAAAACAATTTGATAGAAGTTGTGTGCAAAGGGAAGAATGACGATGTAGTCTACAAGTTATGAGTTACACACAAGCACTTCTTGAAGCCCTTACCAAATTCAATTGAGGGATCCCAAGAATTACTTAGTGCCTTGGAAGCATTGAAGAAAATGTGGAATGCATTTCCAAGTGGTGGTGTTGTACCTTCAGCAGCAGTAAGTACGCCATCTATAACATGTAACCCTCAAGTTGTACCACCAATATCTGTGGCGATAACTACGGTATCTCCGACAAGAGTAACTACAATATCTGCAGCAGTAATTACAGTATCTCCAACTGTACCTACACCATCGACTGTTGCAACTACAAGAACAAGGAGTGATCGTGGAGTAGATTCAAGTTCCACATCTATTCCCAGAAAGAGAGCAAAAATAACTCCAACTCCACGTGCAAATCATTCAAGTGCAGGTTATTTAAAACCAGGCGAAAAATTGGATAGTGATGATCAAGAGGATCCGCAAGAAGAAGATATAAGTCTCGTAGACTTTTCTATAAGTGTGGCCAACTTACATCCTCCAGAGGATGAGGGGTACATTTGGGGATTTTCACAATTCAGCATGGCCACAATGCTTATTGATCGAGCTTCGTTATTCACAAATCAAAGAAAGCTAGATATGACATTTGCACGCAAATTGCATGAAGATACGAGGAAAACAAGAACTCTAGTTGCCACTAATATCACTCTTCGTCCTATGCCATTTAAGAGACTTCAAGAAGATGATCCTACATTACTTGATGTCACATTTCAAAAGCACGTGGACTTTCATGATGCTTTTGAGAACTTTAGAAGGAGTGGCTTTGTTCGTGGAGGTCTTTGTACCAAAGCCAATATGGGACTGACATCGAGAAGAGATACATGCTCGCCAAGAATAGATTCTTGGAAAGATGCACGTTTGAGCCCATTGATGGGCAACACTTTTGTGAAGCTTGCAGGATCGCCCTTGATGAGGGAAGAAAAGGAAACCTGCCACAAATTGAGTGGATGGAAAAGTTTCAACGGGTCATTTGTCATGTATGCATATTTAACGATGACTCGAAGTACATTCTAGAATCAGAAAGGCTGAATTCTGCTCCATTTAGGTTGAACAAAAGCTCTTCTCTTTCTGAGATCCTGATAAAGGCAAGGGAGTTATGGGTGGGCTGTGGAAAGCCACAAACAGTGAAGGGCAGGAGACCTACATTTAAGTACTTGGTAAAGAGGACTCGGTTCTATAGATGCTTGAAAGGTGTTGTAAGCAATACGCAAGGCATACCAAGTAATAAGGTTGAGGCAAAGGATTTGAACACTACCATTGCAAGATACAGGGATGTTACTTGCATTGTCTTCTGCGAGGACTCAGTGTTTCAGAGCATAGTGGATGTTTGCCAAGCATATGAAACAGGAAAGATATCCTTTGAGGCACCAGAGCACATTGCAACTCAAAGGAAAGAAATAAATAATGAAACCGATGTTTATTGTTTGGTGGAGAGCATTAAGGTTTGTTCCAGATGCAATAATAGAAGTATGCAAGAAGATCCTAAGTGGTGACTGCTTCTTTGGAAAGAAGAGCAAGCATAGCAACTTGGATGAAGTGGTCACCCGAATGATTCAAAGTGAGGCTGCTCTCTCAGCACTATTGTTTTTATTGAAATCTGATGATGAGTTAGCTGGCAAGTCAATTAATGTGGATAAGAAGAAAGCACTTAGCCTAGGTCAACTCCTTGATAAGACATGGGCTAGAAAGTGGTTGGCTTCAATGGATGCAGATGCCACACCAACAAAGGATCTAAGAGCTAAAATGCCAAAGATTGTTGAGATAGAATATATGGACATCAAGAAAAAGGCCTTGCAGTTCAGTGCCCAAGGTAGAGCAATTGGTGGTTTAGATGATGGTTCTCCATTCAGCTTCTCCTATGATATCTTGCCATCAAAGAATGATACAAATTTTGCACACATCAATGGCATTGATACAACGCATTTCATAACAATGAGTGGTCATGCTTGGGAGAAGCCATGTGTATTTTTCATAGCTGAATTGCAAGACCTTGCAGTGTCACGGATAGTTGAACTTGTGCAGTTTATCATAGAAGGTCCTATGGCAGATCCTGTTCATGATAGAATCACAAAGGGATGCCTTGTATGCAAGTTTGACATCTGCATTTGGGTATTTACTTTCAAAAGTATACCATGGTATAGTCCTACGCAATCATATGATTGTCTTGGAAGGCATTGCCATTCAAGTCTTGCAGCCTTTCTTGATGTGCTTCTTATCCAAGGGTGGTGGCAATCTAATCAAAATTCCATGCTCCAGACAATATTTGGTTCCCACGGCTAGCGAGGTTGCCGCAATCATGCCAGGACAAGGGAATGATCTTGATGTTGGAAATAGGGACATCCAGATTTTATGCCGCAATGGCCATATACGGTGAATATCTAACTTGCACCACAATCATACATGCTCCTCATGTATGTTCTTCTATTTCCTCTAGGGAAGGATGGATGGCATGTATGTATCCCATATGCTGATGATCCTGGTCACCGCGGGTACAAAGACAGAATTACGTGACGCAGAGGCAATACTATGCTTGTCGTCAAGCGAAGTCTGATACAAATGCATGCCTTCTATGCAAGGGGTGATTACTACAATAGTACATGGTTGATGCATATAGTAGTATGGAGGAATCGAGATTGTTGTGGATACGTAATAATCAAGCATCTTTGCATGTAGAAGTTTACCAAGGATTGACGGACATGGTAAATGCATTTGATGGGGTGAACACCTTATTTGGCAATGTTGTAGGCAAGATTGTGTTGCCATCTTCTTTTACAGGAGGACCTCGATATATGTGTCAATTGTATCAGGATGCTATAGCCATTGTATGAAAAAGGGGTAAACCATATTTGTTCATTACATTCACGTGCAACACAAAATGGCCCTAAACATCTAAAGCATTGCTACCTTGCCAAAGTCCACAAGACCGCCCCAATTTAAATGCCCGTGTGTTTCATGTAAAGCACAAGGATATGATGAAATCATTCACAAGGGATGACTTGTTTGGTAAGGTAGCTAGGTATGTTTCTATGATTGAGTTTCAAAAGAGAGGCTTACCACACTCGCACATATTGTTGATTCTAGAAAGTGCCTTCAAACCTGTAGAGACTACGCACTATGACATATTGAAATGCACAGAGCTTCCTAATGTTTCATTGTTTACTGAGTTGCATGACATCATTAGTCAGTGTAATGTTCATGGTCCATGTGGGGCATTGAATCCCTCTGTCATTTGCATGATTGATGGTAAATGTTATCATCATTACCCACGTGCCTTCTCTCAATGTACTTTGGTGGGAAATGATGGTTATCCTATCTACATGCGTCGGGATAACGGTAAAAAGATATGGGTGAAACATGGTGTGGTAGACAATCGATGGATTGAGCCATTTAATCCTGTTCTTTCAATGAAATACAAGGCACATATAAATGTCGAGGTTTGTTAACAGATCCACGACAAGGATGTTCATTACATTCACGTGTAACATGGATCGGTTCTGAAATATCTGAAGCATTGCTACCTGGCCAAAGTCCACAAGACTGCCTCGATTTGACTGCCCGTGTGTTTCATGAAAAGCACAAGGACATGATGAAATCATTAACAAGGGATGACCTATTTGGTAAGTAGTTGGGTATGTTTATGTGATTGAGTTTCAGAAGAGAGGATTGCCACACTCGCACATATTGCTGAGTCTAAAAAGTGCCTTCAAACCAGTAGAGACTGCGCACTATGACAGATTGGTATGCGCTGAGCTTCCTGATGTTGCATTTTTTCTTGAGTTGCATGACGTCATTAGTCAATGTAGTGTTCCTAGTCCATGTGGGGTATTAAATCCCTCTATCGTTTGCATGATTGATGGTAAATGTTGTCGTCATTACCCACGTGCTTTATGGAGTCTTACAGTATGCTTTATGGAGACTTTCCAAGTGCGTAGGTTTGGAACAAAAATAGAAAGACGTGGGCTCGAAGAAAGTTGGAAAATACCATTGGCCGCATGTACAATGTTTCACCATCTACACACGAGAAATCTATGCATGTTGCTTAACATTTGCAGGGGTTGTAAGCCTTTTGATGACCTGCACACATTCGGTGGGCAACTTTATCCCTCTTTCAAGGCAGCATGCATTGCTAGAGGCTTACTACTAGAAAGTGATGAGGAGTGGTTTGTGTGTATGCAAGAGGCTGCGTTTGTTCAGAACAGTGAATAGTTGAGACAACTCTTTGTGATAATTTTCCCTCCTGTGAGCCAACATCTCCTCGGCTTTTATGGGAAAAATGATGTTCGGAGCTTTCAGATGATTTTTTTCATGCATTGGAAGTAAGTGTGGAGAATATGGTTCATTGTCGCACAATGGCAATAGGGTAGTGCCTTGCACCTTTAGAGACGAGCATTGGCAAATTTTGGTGGTTTGCCTATCGTGGTGGATAGAGCAAATGATTTTGTTATAGATGTGTTGTTTCAAGAGGAAAGGATGTTTGATGTTCAGTAGCAGGCTAAAATCACGTGTACAATGGAAGCAAGCCGGAAGCAAGCCAGAATCCCTATCAGATGGTCGCTTACAATGAAATTTTAATAGCTGTTCATGCAAAGGTGGGTGACATGTTCTTTCTGGACGCAGTCCCTGAGGATCTAGAAAGACATTTGTTTATAATTGTTTGTTTTCTCGGTTTCGTGGGGAGGGACACATTACGTTGCATGCGCATCTTCTGGTATTGCGACATTATTGCTGTCTAATGGACGTACGACACACTCACCTTCAAGATACCATTGAATCTACATGCCACTAGCACTTGCAATATTAGTTTGAACAATACCCTTGCTGATGTTTTGAGGCTGGCAAAGTTAATATATGGGACGAGGCTCCCATGACTTATCGACATGCCTTTGAAGCACTGGACGGGACTCTACAAGACATCATGTCGAGTGATCAGCTATTTGGTAGCAAAGTAGTGCTACTAGGAGAGGATTTTCGATAAATTTCACCAGTGGTTCCAAAGATTGGACCGGGGTACATCATAAATGCTACTTTATGTCAGTCGATAATCTGGAGACACACAAAGATCTTGAAGCTCACACAAAACATACGGGTGCTACAACGAGGTGACGGAACATCAGAACGTGAGTTCATGCAGTGGGTTCTTGACAATTGAAATGGGAAAAGCATGGGCGCAAAAGAAAGTGTTGTCGTAATTCCAAAGAAAATGCTTTTGCAAAACAACTCCATGGAGGGTCTAATTAAGTGGGTGTATATTGGACTTTCATGAGTTGTGAACTTTGCATCGTACTTTGGAGAGCGTGTGATTATTGCACCTCGGAACCTTGAAGTTGATGCAATAAATAATGCAACACTAAATGCAATGTGGCAGGGGAGAGAAAGGAGTATATAAGTGTTGATTCGGTGAATAGTGCAGACGCAGATTCATTTCAATATGCAACAAAGTACCTCAATAGCCTCAACCTTGGCGGTGGTTATCCACCTCACCGATAAATGCTCCAATCATTTTGCTATGCAACTTGGATCCACGGAAGGGACTATACAACAGCACTCGATTGATATGCAAAGAGTTCCACACCAAGGTGTTCGAGGCCGAGATCATCACTGGTACGCAGGGTGTTCATTCAGAGGATAATCTTCATTCCAAGCAATTTGCAACTACCGTTTGATATGAGGAGGCACTTCCCCATTCAATTGGCATTTGGCATGACAATAAATAAGACCCAAGGCCAAACAATGTCCATTCTTAGCTTATACTTGGCAACACCGGTATTCAGCCGCAAACAGTTATATGTGGCTTTCTCACGTGTACGATCATCAAATGTTGTCAAAGTATTTGTTCAATACAAGGCCGACGAGGCCAGTGTCGAGGATTCAAGGGTACTCGTGTAAGGGCACATCTTCTTGGTATCACTGGAAAGGGTGTCAATCCATGTGTAGGAGAAGTTCAGATGATGTAATTCTTTCCTTGGGAGGCACACCAAGTGGCCCGTCAAAGAGGGCATGAGTTGAGGCCTCATCAACACTAATAGGTCCTGGATCACCTCCCAGGAGTCCCATTATATATGTGACAGCTGGACCCCCTCGTCGACTTTCACCACCTACACAAGGGGCTTCTTTTTCTATTGGTAGTGCTTCCACTTGATAGGCATCCATGCGAGTTGTGAAGCCTCCAAGGTTTCCAAATTCAACCAGGTTACCACCCAGGCTAGGGACTTTATGAGCCAGTTGGGTCACAACTTTGCTTGCATCTGCTCGTCGGGCAACTCGCAAGCTCTTTTATGAGTGTGACCTTTCCTTTAACCTTACTCGTACTCCAGCCTTTCAAGAGTTTGTTCAGGCAGTGGCCGAGGTTGGCCCTTCATTTAGGGCTCCATCTTTAGAGACTTTACGCAATCGGGAGCTGAAAGCAGCGGTCTTGCAAGTTGAGAAGGAGCTGCAGCCTATTAAGGCATCATGGGGTAGATACGGGTGCTCCATTTTGTGTGATGGGTGGTCAGATACTAGGAGGCGCCCGCTCATTAACATTTTTGTATCATCTTCCATGGGTACTATGTTTTTGAGATCCATAGATGCATCAAATGAATCTCATATAGGTGAGTACATTTACAGCCACATTAAGAAGGCAGTAGAGGTTGTGGGGCCTCAGAATGTAGTACAGGTGGTTACAAATAATGCAAGTAACTGTCAGCGCATGGGTGTGCTACTTGAGAGTGACTATCCGCACATCTTTTGGACTTCCTGTGCTGCACACAGTTTGGATCTTCTTATAGAGGACATAGGGAAGCTTCCTTGGATTTCCTCGGTGGTTGACAAGGCACGGAGCATGGTGACTTTCTTGACAAGGAAGCATAGAGCCCTTGCAAATTTTCGGCAACATAGCTCCCATGAGATTCTGAAGCCCTCAAAGACCCGCTTTGCCTATCTCTTTACAGTTTTGTCACGCTTGGTAAAGGTGAAGCCTAACTTAAGGCACATGGTGGTCAGTGAGGAATGGTTGAGCTGGGATAAGTCCAATGAACCGAAGGCACGTGCCTTTGAGGACATTGTGTTTGATGGTGATTTTTGGCATGTAGCTAAGGAGATTGTGGGGATTGTGCAGCCCCTTTTCAGTACCCTTCGACTTCTTGATAGAGAAGGATGCACAATTGGACTCGTGTATGAGTTCATGGAGAAGGTTGGAGAGGCATTGAAAGGGTGCACATAGCTTGATGCAACAAGATAAATGCAAATCAAGCATCTTGACTTTACAATTCACTGTTGGCTGCAATTAATTTTCTTATTTGCAGCTTTAAGGCTTTGCATGTATGATGTAAATCTGGAATCTAGATTCAAGGTTTGCAGCAACCTAAATATGTTTCATTCCCTACAGAGAGCAAGAGCTTATGGCCTTGTGGGGAAAAAGATGGACATGGTTCCATAGGCCTATTCATGCAGTAGCACACATTTTGCATCCTCTATGGAGGAGGAAGGACCAATTAGATGATGCTGAGTTGGCTGCAGGGTGGACAGGTTTCCTTGAACATGCATATCAAGATGCAATATTGCAAGATGCTTTGGAGGACCAACACCTCTCATTTAGGAACTCCTTTGGGGAGTTTGGATCAGCTCGTGCATGTCTCCGTCATGCTCAATTGAGGCATGTAACCTGGTGGGAGAAGTATGGTCGGGGCACACCGGAGTTGAAGCACATTGCCCTCCAAGTCCTTTCACAAGATTCCTCATCTAGCGCCTGTGAAAGGAATTGGAGTGTGTTCTCACTTATACAACTAAAATAAGGAATAGACTAGGCACTGGACAACTTGACAAGTAATTCATATTCGCATAGATAATTTTGTGTGTGACCTCGACATATCTATTTTCTTTTATATGCACTCAGCACACAGTTCATTATTAACATTTGCATTATAGTTATGCTACAACCTACATGTATTTACTGTTAATTCATTTGGTGTATGGTAGGCTTGAATATGTCCATGCCAACGACTTATTCGACGAATGAAGACCATTGAAGGTCCACAGGAGGTGGATGCTGATAAGATACGTATACAAGTCCTTGAGGATGAAATGCATCATCCTACGCATGAGGATGATGATGCATATGCATTCATTGCTGTGGAGCGGGCATCATTGGCATATGCCACACGATCTCAGGCATGCAGACGAGCAGGGTGAATAGAACCAACTTTAATAGCAGCTGATCCGGAAAGAACAGGAGACTTCATCATCAAAAGAGGATTCATCCGCTTCGGCAAATTTTGACAGTGATGATGGGGAGGAGGAGGAGGGGGCTGAGGGCCAAGGAGAAGATGCCCAAGCACTTACAGATCTTGATTCTTACTGATTAACTTGCTACTTTCTTTCAGATTTCAGCAGGGTTTGACTTTAGTTTTGTTTGAAATTTAAAGTTGATGTCTTCACTCTTGACTCGAGTTATGTAATCTAGATTCTAGTCTATAGACTAGCAGACTATTTACAAGAGTGAAACTGAGCACTTCATTTATGTCTACACTCCATGTTTGTGATTCCTGAACTTATGACTGAAATATGATAAAGTTTAAGGCTTGAGCTTGTAAATTATAATCTGAAATCTGATTTTTAGAGACCTATCTTGTATCTATTCAACTGAAATCTAATTTCCAAAATTTAAAGGCTTAATCGAGCTTTGTAATCTAGACTCTATTCTGATTTCTAGCATTGGCCATTATAGACTTGTAGATTAAGTTGAAGGCTTGATTGAGCTTTCTAATCTGGAGTCTATAATCTATTTTACCATTGGCCATTGTAGGCTTTGTCAAGTCTTTTTCTGTGTTTTTAGCTAGTTTTGCAGAGTTTTGGCATACCAAATGTATGCAAGCATATATTTTATATTTTCTAGACCAAAAAAATACAATCTAGTTTTTTGAAACTTCACCTATTTTTTTGAAACGTTTTGAAACGTTTCAAAACATTTCACGTTTCAACATTCTGAAACATTTCATTGAACTATGCTTGGTCTACACTAGTCACGATGAGAAACACTCCCATCGAACACTCCACTTCAAAGCATGCCATGTGTATCATCAATTAATGTGAAAACCCTAGTTAAAGCTGCTTGGGGGCTCTGCGGCTTGCATTTCACTACCCTTTTAAAAAGCTGGCACTGTATCATTCAAGAGCTTATTGACTGCTGGAATCCACAATGGAGTATCTTTATCCTCTAAGAACTAGTACTGAATTATTCAAGTGCATCGTAGATGCTGCAAACCAGTCAGATACACCACCTTATTTATATAGACCATTAACCAAAGCGAAATCATGCTTTGGCTAATACGGTACTGGTCGGAATTCTTTGAAAGATGGAAAATTACCCTAAGAAATACCATCAGCTATCTATCAATCTTATTTTCCGAGTATGGCCCAGCTCGATACAACACTACCATCAAGTTACTTCAGGTATGCAAATTCAACCTCAAGGATACTCTGACAGGGCTCAGAGTAACAAGATACTTCAATACTAACCACCTGCTTTGATTAACACAGCAAACAGTGACATCATCCATGAAAAAACATTTCTCATCCAAAAATTGTGCACTTCGTACTATTTTGATCTGAAAAGAGACTGCAGAATTGCTGATTCGCATGGGAGTAGCTAGTATATATGACATATGCACCTTCATTCAGCTGAAGCATGACCTTTTCTTTTTCTTTAATGCAGAATTTCATATCCTGCTAGCACTTGCAATAATCGATAATACCACAGTCATGCTACTAAATCCTCATATATTTATTCTCATATATCAGGATACAAGTCCTGCACCACATCTTGCCTTAATCATTAAAAACCCAAGTGCCATGTGTATGCAACACACCACCCATTCATCCTACCTTACAAAACATTTCTACAACTGTCCAAAAGTTCGTAACCTTTACTATCCATATATAACCATCCCTTTTGAGTCAGGAAATAGCAAACAAGAACTGACACTCGAATAATACAGCTGCCATGGGATATTTCAAGGTCCTGTAAAAAACTCAGCTGCTGAACAACGACAAATGCTTCACATGTTTGATTTCAAGTTCAAACGTGCTGCGATCTTCTGGCCCAATGATTTGTCAGCCTGTACATAAAACCAAGTTTTGGCCTCAGTCAACAAGTGGAAATGAAGCACAATGTCTTTCACAGGCACGTCCTGTAAATAAACAATCCCCCCCCCCCCCCTACTTACTTGGGACCAATATGACAGCCAGATATTACGAACTTCATGAGTGACCCTCGGGTCAGACAGGGCATCTACCCACATATTGACAAATCGCTCCTGCCTGAATATTGAAGCCCACGTGTTAAAAAATCATGCAAAGAAGCCAACACCACTTTCAAGACATGCAAGATGCCTGATGCAAAGCCCTACCTGTCTGGTGCCCATGATCTGTATCTCACTCCAGGCTGGGCAAAGTTGTTTTCCTTCTCAATCATCACCTGAGGCAACAAATCAGACAGAAGAACCCACACAAATTAGATGATATCAGAGATAAGACCGAAAATGACACGCACACAGCTAGAGAGTATACACATATTTGCAGGTACAACCCAAACAGCAACCAAATATCCCACCATCTTGCTCAACTCATGTTCCTCAACTCAAATTACACACCTTCTCCCGTCGTCCTGATAAAACATTCGACGGAATTGGAACTTTCTCAGAGTGGCGAACTGGGTCAAAGCGGGATGGAAAATAATTGACCTGACAGGAAAACAACGTTAACGGATAACGTAATCCCCATGACACAACCTCGTGAATATTTTCTATAATCAAAACTGAAGTAGGCACCTGCAAACACCTTACCTCCTCATCCCTGTGCATGAAGTTCATAAACCCTTCATGGTGGTTGTTGTGATATGCACTCTTTGGGGAATTGACAGGTAGCAGTAGGTAATTGGGCCCTAGCCTATGTCTCTGAGTGTCTGCATAAGAGAAGATTCGAGTCTGCAGTAACTTGTCGTCAGTGTAGTACACACCAGGAACAACAATCGCTGGACAAAACGCCAGCATCTCATTCTCTGCGAAGAAGTTGTCTATGTTCTTGTTGAGCACCATACGCCCAACGGGCTGGAGAGGGAATAAATCTTCAGGCCAAGTCTTCGTCACATCAAGAGGGTCAAAGTCATACTTGTCTTCATCAGCAGGGTCCATGGTCTGTATGTACAACTTCCACTCAGGATAGTTCCCTGCAGCAATGGAGTCATAGAGATCCTGGGTTGCATGGCTATGATTTGAACCTCCAACAATCACGGCCTCTTCTCCAATCAGACATTTGACACCACAACTTGGTTTCCAATGGAACTTCACATAGGTTGACTTGCCAGCTTTGTTGACAAGAGTGAAAGTGTGTACCCCAAAACCCTCCATGTGCCGGTAGTTCACAGGTATTCCCAAATCATCAAACAGGAAGGTAAACATGTGCAGACTCTCCGGGTGGTGTGAGAAGAAGTCCATAATCCGCCACACTTCTTGAATGTGCGTCTTGGGATTAGGCTTCAAGGCATGCACCATATCAGGAAACTTCATTCCATCACGCACAAAGAAAACTGGAAAGTTGTTTCCAACCATGTCAAAATTTCCCTGCACAGACAAGTATCCTTTAAGTACCTTGTAGAGCCTTACTGCTAAGCAATTACACAGGTTATGCAATAGTATGTGGCACACACCATACACAATGCGATGCATGGATACATGTGCAAGGGATACATGTACAGATATGTAGAGCAGATGTATAATCGGTGGCTGAAATGCCTTTAAAAGCCTACAATGCAAATAGATTACCTCTCTGGTATAGAACTTCACAGCGAAGCCACGAGGGTCCCTCAGTGTCTCAGGGCTACCTCGCTCGTGAATGACAGTCGAGAATCGCACAATCAAAGGAGTTTGTACACCAGGAGCCCGCAGGAAGTCCGCACACGTTAGGTGTGAGATATCATGTGTCACCTCAAAAAAGCCCTTCGCACTGGCGCCTCTGGCATGGACGACACGCTCAGGAATCCTCTCTCGATCAAATTGAGCAATCTTCTCAACCAAGTGATAGTCTTCCAGAAGAATAGGACCTGCAAAGCACCATTTTAATATGAACCGTGAAGGTGAGAGGGTAAATCCGATTAATGCGGTAACAAACATAAGTGTGACTGAAGAGCTTAATCAAGCAAACGATTAATAAGCGAGCAGGTTGATGAAGGTCGCCAAGTAAGGTAGCACACATCGAACAAGCCAGCACAACAGGGATTGAAGAAGCCATGATAGAATCACCATAGCGGAGACCACCCCTCGGAACGGAATAGGGTTCGGGTCCGAGCTTACCTCTGGCGCCAACGGTCATAGACGAATTGTTGTTCCATACTGGGGCACCAGAGTTGGTAGTGAAGAAAGGTGAATTGTATGCGCTAGATGGGCGAAACTGCGCACAGGACGAGAAGATCAGAACGGTTCTATCGTAAAATCATAATCACGAGACGACGTTTCCAGGAGCGTACCTTGTAAGGGTCCATGGCAGAGGGGAGGGCGCAGGAGTCTAGGATAACAGATAGCTACAGAATTGCGAAAGAAGCTCCAGCGCCTGCAAAACACCTGATCAAACTCAGCAGCGACTCGAATTGTGATGAATCATTGGGGGGCTGGCGCAAAAAGCCGAGAACGACATCAGTCTCGAGGCCAAAATCTAGAGCGAAAGGAAGAACGGCAAAAGCAAGGAGGAGGAGGAGCAAAAAATCATCGAAGGGAGCTGTGGGCAAGATGCCGCAACGACAGATAATCTCGGAGAAGATGGCAAATTTGAGGGGGAGGAAAGGAGGAACCTGGATCAAGGAAGGAGAAGGCGAGCGAGCAAAGCAAAGGCAATGGAAAGGAAAGGATAGAGCAGGCTATGGCGGTGAGAGGATTAAATTTGGGTGTTGGGACGGTGAGGAATCAGAGCCACAATTGAATGGAGGGGCAGAAAAAAGAGCCCGTCATCCAACATGGGTGCCGAATTATCCGAGAATTTCTAAGCAGGAATCTCTCCCCATTTATTTGAATTTTTGTGGCACTTGGCATGTGATAAGGATGTTGGCCTCGCCACCTGCTTCCACCTTATTGCCCCCCTCTTTTTATGACCCTTTACATTTTCAAAAATATTAGTGGGGATTGTCGCTTGCTCCCACGTTGGCATATTTGCCACCCTATGCCAACTCCTCCCCATGTTCCGCCCATTCCCAGCACCACAAGTTCAAGAGCGAAACTTTGGCTCTCCACCCTGGCATTACGGCGTCAAGGTTCAATCCAGCTCTTCATTTTCGCTGTGTGACTAGCTAACCTCTGAAATCACCATCATTGCTTTCGAAATCCGTGCCTTTTTTGCTGTGGCATCCATTTCCCTTCTATGCTCCAATTTGCCAGCGCTCCTCACGTTTTCCTTGGCGTGGCCCAATGCAAGAACGGGCTCTTACACACCACCCCCTGCCCAAGCTGGGGCGAGCATGGGCAATGTGTGGATTACACACCAGGCAAACAAGGTGATAAATAAAGAGTCCTCATTTATTACAAGCACATGAAAACGCCTACGTGGTTTAGACTGAGGGACTTGTGATTGGACAGCACAAGTTCACCTAGCAGTGGGTGGGGGGCAGTGGCCCAAGACAAGTGCCCCTTACATCCCATTACCCACTCGTAGTAGGAACCTGCCAAGACCAACAAAGGGCCAATCGAGTTTTCTCTCCTCGCAATGCCCAGATACCGATAACCTACATTTTTCCCACCCCCATAACGAAAAGACCTTTTCTATGTCCCTCCCAACCAAGGTCATTGCTACTTTACCTAGCCAAAGCACATGGTAATGTAACATTTACTGCAACAACTGAGTGAAAACTCTTCCCATGGTGCCACAATGCGAAACCCCAATCGTTTTCGCGCAGTCACCAAAGGACCTTAATTTGACTACATCCATGCACCCTCCTCATATTCAAACCCTCTCCTCCCCTCCCTAGATCACTAATCATGGCATGCTTTATTTCCCACCCTAATGGGGTGTGTTTATAAGTTGTAATGTTATGCAAGGTGATCAGTATATTCCAAGATACCAAACAGCCCCTATTTGTCAAAAGGCTAGAGAAATGAATACCTTGACAAGAAGACCACCCATTCAGTGCTATACATGTCAAGGTCCTCATAGAGCCAATGGGTGTCCTTCTTGTTGTAAATGCCAGGGACCTCATTATCTGAAGGATTGCCCTTACAAGGACAACCAACCTGTGCCAACCACAACTTCATCCAATGCAACCGCACGATTGTGCTCTAGCCGTGGAGTGGATCACCTCTATAAGGGTTTCCCAATACGAAGACCATCCATGCCTACCATTGACCCTAAGGCCAGCCTTAATTTGCTAAGCATTGAGAGAGGCCAAGTGTCTTTGGTATCTTTGAATGCAATCTGGAGGGCCTAGTCCAAATCCTTTAGTAGGGAACTCCATAAGCACTCAACAAAGGATAAGTCTAGCACGTCATAGCACAGGAAGGTAACTAAAAGAAGTACTATGAAAGTTGGAAGAGGTCATGACAAGGTGATCATCACCCATCTCATATAACCACAATACATCTCCCCAACCATGAAGCCAATCATACACCCTACACAATAGGGCCACTAGGTCCCAATCTAATACATTCTTGTGGTTGAGGATAACAGGAGGAGAACAACCTCATCACGAATATGGTAGACCAATTGTGGATTGTTGTCCACCTTTGGCTTTGTTAAAATTCAAGAGTGGCATGCCCCCTACGACCCACCCATAGCCATCCAATGCACCCCCCCACATCAAAAGCAACAAGTGCCCAATGCAAGCGAGTGGTTTCTCATCTCCCAGCCATCACCTACTACTACCAAAAATCGCCCAAGCCGGTTCTAAGTAGCCCCAAGTTAAACAATTAATTAGTATTCACAAAAATGCAATGTTGCTGGCAGTCTCTTAGCAAGGAAGTTGTACACTACCCCACCACTACAATTTCTACCAAGCTACCAGAATGCATTGACCTAGATCACCTAGCATTCCAACCACCACTAATTGCTATAATCTTATTGACTATATCCATCTATGCATGCATCCTTACCAAATCCACTCTCCCTTGTCTATAGCTTTTAAAGATACCTCATCTTCCCTCTCCTGCCTCATTTTACTAACATACAGAATTCTTCATATCTCTAAACATATAGAATCATCCATGTACATTTTACTAACATATAGAATCCTCCAGATAAATCCTCCAAATCCACTCTCCCTTATCTATAGCTTTTAAAGCTACCTCATCTTCCCTCTCCTGCATCATTCTACAAACATATTGAATCCTCCATATACATTCTCTGCCCAATAATGCAGTGGATCTATATAGTCCCTTTAGCCTTTGGTTACTTCATGTATAAAAATTACATGACCATACTAAAAGAGTCAAGGCATTAGATTAGAAATACAGAGCAAGTACCTGCCAAATAATCAAGTATATACGATAGAGTACACAAAGCAAGACATTTAGTTATGAGTTTAGAATATATGTTGTAGAATTGTGAAGAGGAGGTCATCATAATGTTATTGGGGGGATCCCCAGTTGTAACCTCAGATATCCATGATGAGTCTCCAGGGAAAATTGCAGAAGTTGAATTGAAACCGTGGATAACTTTTGATACATATGAAGTCCACCGTACAGGTACAGAGACCATAATGATTTTATTGCATAAGTGTTCATGAGTTCTATCTCATAGATTTATCACAATTCAAGATACATACCCAAATTACGTAATAAAAACACACTACTCAACCATAGAATGTTACTGAACTACATCAGAAATAAACAATCCATACTAAACCAAAATAGATATGACAAATTCTCCTTGCATAAGTCATGTAGAAGGCACCCCTTCATCATGTATGACCTCTCAGTAGGTCATTCTTCCCCCAAATTAGTGGTACCCTGCATTAACCATAGAATGCACATCATGCTGTAAGTGTGTGTGTGAGTCATCAGTATGGGTATAACAAAATAAAGGGCAACAAGAATTGTATAAATGAATTATTTAGGTATTAGCCAGTAGTACTAGTGTAATGATGATGTGTGTATGTGTGTGTGTATGAGTGTATGTGTGTGGATGCGTCTGTGCGACCGGAAATGCTCATGGAACTTGCAAATCCTTGAAAAACACAGCAACACTCTTCGAAAATATGCACAAACTCTCAAAACTCACAAACAGAAGAGACAGAACAAGCATGCTGGGTACAATCTCCCCCCATAGGAGCGGTGCTCTCCTTCCACCTCCTATGTATTCATGTATATTTCCCAAAAAGCTTCCGAGTAAGAATCATACAAAAAGCCCCTGTGCTTTCCTCCATACACCTTTTTACAAAAAGCCATCCACCTTCTAGAATAGCTGGCTTTTTCTAAAAATAAAGCTTTTTCTAACTTCAGTTTATACACTTAGCCAAGCCACTAATATTCCAAAATTCAAATATGTACATAAGCTTTTGTAATATCAAAAATTAGGCATAAGCCTTATTCATCCCCGCATCACTGGAGTTGCACCTACGCGCCCAAAATATGCCAGTCCCCGCATCACTGGAGTTGCGCCTACGTGCCCAAA
The DNA here is from genome assembly GCF_047967505.1 of Dipteris shenzhenensis. Lineage (NCBI taxonomy): Eukaryota > Viridiplantae > Streptophyta > Polypodiopsida > Gleicheniales > Dipteridaceae > Dipteris > Dipteris shenzhenensis. The sequence goes on along the minus strand of NC_141596.1, from coordinate 3,077,937 downwards.
ATATGGCAGATCATGCTTGCCAAATGCCATCGCCCAATTAATTACTCATCCCCTGGATTCACACGATCAATAGTAATGAAATATTTCAAGCATAAGATAACCTTGGAATTAATCTTCGCAATCAATCAACCTTTCAGTATTATAGCAACGCAAAATCAATAAATCACAGATGAATGGTGCACACATGCAACACATACCATCTCATGGTGCACCTGATGCTACACATGAATAAAATCGTATGAATGGTGCACACATGCTACACATACCGTCATCGCGTAAGTGGTGCACACAATGCTACACACTCATATAGCCCGCAGCTGTATATCCAGCCATGTAGGGGCACACATGCATCACTATGGAACAACGAGCACACATGCATCAACTGTGTGACAAAAATGCTGGATCTCACTAAACTAATTACTGAAGGATTAAATTAATAAGATAATTCCAATTCTCATAACATTCCTCTTGCTTGAAATCGCAATTGCCCTCAATTGCGCGACAAAAAAGTAGTCAATAAATCACAGTACTGGCGAAAATATCGCTCGGGCATCCACTTAGCATCCTCAACAGGGTGGTTCTTAAATGTAAGAAGATAAGTAGGATACGAGTTTCCACATCGCGTTTGAGTGATTTGTTGATCAATGATCTGGTCTGGCTCTAAGAGCTGGGTCTCTCCTTGAAGCAACGGTGCATTGTCTAAAATAGGTCAAACTGGTGGGTCTCCATGGAAAGGTTTCAGGAGGTGCACATGAAAAGAATTATGAATTTTCCAATCGGGTGGTAATTCAAACCGATAGGCATTGTCATTAATGCGCTCCAAAACTTTAAAGGCACCATAGGATTTAGGGGCAAACTTAACTACAAGGTGTGTCTCAATACTCTTAAGTCTGCACTTCTCAATACGTAACATGACTAGGTCACCTTCAGCAAATACAACTTTCTTTCTACCCTTGTTTGCACGTGCAGTATACACACCTTGAGCATGCTCAATATTCTTTTTGACAGTAGCCAAAATGCTAGAGAAATCTTCAGTAAATCGATTAGCAACCTCTACTTGGTGCTTAAGGCAGGTCAGTGGAGTAGAAATGGTCTTTCCATAGACAATTTGGAATGGAGATTTGCCTGTAGTAGAGTGCTTAGTGTTGTTGTAGGCAAATTGTAATATGTGTATAAATTTGTCCCATTTGCCTGGCTGACTAGACACGTAAGCACATAACATGTCACAAATAGTATTTTGTGTGACCTCGGTTTGGCCATTAGACTCGGGATGAAAAGCAGTGGAAAAATCTAACTTCGTACCAAGATTGTCAAAGAGTGCGGTCCAGAAGTTACTACAAAATTTACTATCCCGGGGGGAAGGCCATGGTGTATAAAGATGTGTTTGATGAACAAATGGGCAGCCTAAACTGCGGTCAAGGTCTTCTTACAAGGAATAAAGTAAGCATGCTTGCTAAATCTATCAATGATAGTCCAAATCATATCAAAACCTAAACTAGTCGTAGGAAACCCAGTAATAAAGTCCATAGAAATCTGCTCCCATGGGCCATCAGGAATTGGTAAAGGCATAAGTAAACTGTGATATTTGCCCTTGTAGCTCTTGACTTTTTGACAAATAAGACATTGTACAACAAAAGTTGAAACATCAACTTTAAGCTTAGGCCAGAAAAAATCTTGAATTACAGTCTGATACGTAGCAGCGACGCCTCTATGTCCCATGTAGGGGGGCTGATGTACCTGTTCTAGTACCAAGTGTCGAAATGGTGCAGTGACACACAAGCGCTTTTCGTAGAATAGATAGTCATTATGAATGGAATACGAGGCCATAGGGGTGCTATTAGCTTGCTTAATCTTATGCCAAATTTTTGAAAAGTCTCGATCAGTAGGATAGTCCGCCTTCATAGGCTTGAAAGGGTCTCCCTCGATGATTGAGATATTATTTATGCTAGGTTGACGGCTCAGTGCATCGGCAACTACATTGTCTTTGCTTGGTTGATATTGGATCATCGGTTTAAAACTGTCAATAAAGGCAGCCCATTTAATGTGCCGATCTGAGATCACCGACTGAGTAAGGAGATGTCTAAGACTCTGGTGATCAGTCTTAATGAGTAACTCGAAACCCATAAGATAGTGTTTCCAGAGTTTAAGGGCATGCACCACAGCAGCTAATTCTTTATCATACGTGGAATAGTTTAGCTCTGATGGTTTTAATTTACGTGACTTGAATGAATTGGATGGTTATCTTGCATGAACACAGCCCCAAAACCCTGTCCACTAGCATCAGTGACCATGACAAAGAAGGGTCTTGTAAAGTCCGGCATGGTCAAAACTGGTGTGTGCATCATTGCACCCTTAAGTCGTTGAAAAGCTAAAGTGTGCTACTCACCCCAAGAGAAAGCACGAGTCTTACGCAGTAGTTCGGTCAATGGATGTGCCTTGTGTGCAAAATTTCTAACACATCTATGATAGAAACTACACAGACCTAGAAAAGATCGTAACTCATGGATATCTTTAGGCTGTGGCTAGTTTACTATCACTTCTACCTTCTTGGGATCTACTCGAATGCCTTCAGCTGAAACAATGTGTCCAAGATATTCAATTTCAGGTTGGAAAAAGGAACTTTTCTCTGGGTTGGCATATAGTTGGTTCTCACGTAAGAGAGAGAAAACAAGATCCAAGTGTTTCTCATGTTCCTCTCGAATCTTGCTATAAATCATGATATCATCAAAGAAAACTACCACAAAGTCTTGATAGGGTAGGAAGATACGATTCATTATCCGACTAAATGTGGTAGGTGCACACGTCAATCCAAAAGGCATAACAAGAAATTCATAGTGACCAGTTTGGGTTCTAAAAGCAGTCTTGAAAATATCGGGCTCGATCACTCTCACTTGATGATATCCTGACTTAAGATCGATCTTGCTAAAGATTGTGGATCCTTTCAACTTGTCGAGTAGATCATCAACTCTCAGAATGGGGTATCGATTTTTCACTGTGATTTTATTTAAGGCACGATAATCGATGCACATTCAAAAAGTTCCATTTTTCTTCTTGACAAGAAGAACGGGTGCCCCAAATGGTGAGCTACTAGGTCGAATTAGGCCTCTAGCCAAAAGATCTATTTGGAATTGAATCTCTTGCTACTCAATAGAATTGTGTCTATATGGTGGTTTACACGGTGGTGCACTACCTGGAATAAGGTCAATCTTATGATCCTCAAGTCAAGATTGAGGTAGGCCAGGGGGTAAGTCTTCCATAAAGTAGTCGTCACAGGTAGCTAGAAAAGGATCCAAAGGCTCTTTCTTAGTTTTTTTAGTCTTAGGACTAGCCTCAATCTTATTGACCATAACCAAATATGTCTTCTCACATTTGCGCAATGCTCTTTTAGCTTGGGTATGTGACAATATAGGCCAAGAGGGAAGATTCTTGTCGCATTCTAGAGTCAAGTCTCAATGCCTTGAGTCACAATAATGGTGTGTTCAAGATAATCAGGTTTGGCATTATGATCGACGCACCAGGGCATCCCTAGAATGAGATCTTGCTCACGCAAAGGAGCGACTAAGAAATCACGGCTCTCAAGTAATGGCCCTAAAGTCACCTCAAGATCCTTAACCATTTGCAAATAATTATAATTCGATCCTTGAAAAGCTGATTTGACTTTATATTTTGTTTTGATGGTTGGGAGCCTCACTTTTCAACTAAACGTTGCAAAATGAAATCATGGGTGCTCCCATCATCAAATAAGACACTATGTTCTTTTTCGTGCAATAGTGCAGTCATATGTAACAAAGAAGTACGAAAATAAGATGCACTTTTACCTGAATAACACTTACCTGAAGGGGTGTAGTCGGCATCTTTAGTGTCGTTGTCCTCATCCTCGCCCTCTTGCTTGAAAGATTTATCATGGGATCCATCATCAATGTAGTTGATCCGTGCGGAGTTGTTGCATTGACTATTACCATTGGTATGTCCATTGGTTCTCCCTCCATTGCCTCCATTGTTGTTGGTAGCATTCTTTGTTTGGGTACTTGTCTTGTGTGTAGCAAGTGGATTCTTTGGACATTCATAAGAGTAGTGTGCCTTTTCTTTGCATTCGTAACATGTGACAAGTTCTCAGGTTCTTCGATTAATACGTGTCTTGTTAAATTACACGACGCAGCGGAACAGAAACTGAACAAAGAATAGAGAGTACACAATAAACTGGAGACGAACAAACTTTTCCTTCAATACTGATGTAGTATAGATGATGGTTCCATCCACCCGTGCACTCCCACAGTGGAGCTTAGATGGCAATCTAGACAGATATTAGGTGAAGAGCTACTAGCTGAAAGATCTGATTTGATCTGAACTGATCGAATACAATGGATTGGGGAGGTCGCCTCTTTATAGCTATGAGGGTGGTAGTCGAATCAATGTAGTCGGTGGAGCCGACCAGTCAACCTAGTCAGTGGAACCGACTAGTCGTCCATAGAATATTCAAGGAATATTTCCTATACCGTCGCCTCGGGGGCTCTCGCCCCCGAACCCCCACCAAGGAGGCCGCTGGCCCCCTTGGGACCCCCCAGGCCCCAGCAAGAATAAGGGGCTCTCACACAATCACCTTTCTACCATCAACAGTCTCATTGATAGACCTCATCTGACATGCAAGTCAGGATCCATCCAGTGTCCCGGGCTCACACATGGCTTCTCCTCATATGGGGGCCTTACAACTTGAGCACCTTGGACCACTGGTGGTTACCAGGAGGGTGGGGCATTGAGCATATCTAACATGTCTTAGCAGGTTTCCAATTAGACTTACCATCATATCTACCAACTTTACCACTTACACCCTTCTGCTTGAAGTATGAAGTATGCTTCTTTGCTCGAGGGGTGCGAGTAGCAAAGCTTCTTACCTACTTTCTTTCTGACTCTAATGCCAAATCCATAGCATCAGAAGCTATAGATGGTCGAAGCATACATACATCAGCATGAATAGTAGGGCATAAACCCTCAACAAAGGTACAACATTGCTCCTTTTGGGACACTTTCTCAATAGTTTGCAATTGAAGGAGAGAGGAAAGATATTTCTCGGTGTATGCATCCACACTCTCATTATCCAACTGCCTCAATCTTCACCATTGCCTGCGAGTATCCTCTTCAAACTGTGTAGGTAGGAAGCACTTCTTGATTTTATCTTTGAATGCTTCCCATGTCTTTGGAACATGAGTGCTTTCGGCAACCACACTCCACCATAATTGTGCACTGCTTGTCATGTGACTCGCATCAAGTTTTACCTTCTCGATCTCTTCGTACCGTTCTCCCAAAAAGTATTGATTGAAAGAACTAATCCACACAAGTAAAGCTTGTCCATCTCTTTTACCATCATATTTTGGAAAAGAAAAAGTTTTACGATTAATCTTACCAGACTTCTTCTTATCACGAAGCTTGAGTGCTTTCAAGATGGCCTTTCCCACGTCGTCTTCATCCTCACTAGACTCATGTGAAGGAGTAGTGTCATGATGTCATCGTAGTGAAGTCTTCACATGTCGCTTCTTCTTCCTTTGATGTCTCGTTTTGCTTCTTCCACGCTCACTATCACTTGTGTCTGATGATTTGCTACTTTCACTTTTTTCATCATCTCTGTCCTTCATACGCTTGTTTGTGACTTCAGTCATCTCTTTTAACACTCGATTTGTGCGTTCTTCATTGGCTTTATGCGTGTCACACATGTTGCGCATGTACTCAAGTTCCTGTTCCAGGTCTCGTGCATGATGTTTCCATGCATCCAGTGAATCTGATGCATGCATAGCTTCCTCATCCTCAATCAATATAGGTGGCTTCCAAGTTGTCATCACTTGGCGTAGAGCATCTTCAATATCTTGACATTGTTGCTTCTCATGCTGATAGCATTCTCGCCATTCTTCCTCAGTAAGCGTCATCGGTGTTGAACTTCTTCTTAACTGATGGTGATCGTTTTCCACATCCTCATCATGATGTAGATCTTCAGGATAACCTATCTCTGATGGAATACACCTTCCAGACATAGTTAATTATGTGCACGGTGCAAAGAAGAAATCACTATGAAAGGAAATACACACAAACACAAGACTTATCTCAATTCGGTTTCCAAGCTTTGAAAGTAGCTATTTGTCGAATAGTATCTCTGTGGGCTCTCGAATTCACACGATTCCAACAAGTGAATCCATGTTGCAAGGTACAAAGCAAATCTCATGTCCGATAGCACTTGTAGGCTGCATCCTACTCTTGTGAACACTTGCTTTTGAGATTCTCCTCTTCCAAAATCCATTGGGTTGCTCCCTTGTTTTCACTTTTTCCTTGAAGGATATCTTTATGACTAGGAACTTCAAAGAATAGAGCAACAAAGTGACTTGATCTAGTGGATAGTCAACAATTGTTAAGGGGACTTGAGCTAGAACAGTACCGGGATGGGGGACCTCTCGGGAAGTTTTAAGAGCAATCTCCCAAAGCTTCTTCGCGTGCATCCAACGATGCCTTCAATGCCAGGTATGCCAAGGACTATGCCTTGGCCGCCGCCTTTGTCGTACGCTTGGAGGAGCTAAGGCATGGGTGTGCGTTTTCTTGCCTACGAATCATTCTACATTGTTCGCTTTTGCTGCTTCGAACTTCATTGCGCTCTTGTGCGTGGTGTCCACAATCTGATGCATGCTGCGGTTTCTTGTTCAAGGACGCAGGGTGCATGTGCTTCCCGTGCTATGGACGATGAAACCTAGCTCTGATACCACTGCGATGGGAAATGCTCATGGAACCTGCAAATCCTTGAAAAACACAACACCACTCTTCGAAAATATGCACAAACTCTCAAAACTCACAAACGGAAGAGACAGAACAAGTATGCTGGGTACAATCTCTACCTCCTATGTATTTATGTATATTTCCCAAAAAGCTTCCGAGCAAGAATCATACAAAAAGCCCCTGTGCTTTCCTCCATACACCCTTTTACAAAAAGCCCATCCACCTTCTAGAATAGCTGGCTTTTTCTAAAAATAAAGCTTTTTCTAACTTTAGTTTATACACTTAGCCAAGCCACTAATATTCCAAAATTCAAATATGTACATAAGCTTTTGTAATATCAAAAATTAGGCATAAGGATTCATCCCCACATCACAGGCCATATCAACATGCCATATTTGTCTAGTGGCATGTCAATATGGCCCTTTCCCCCTAAGGGGATCCCTCAAGGACCATATCTACATGCTAGTATGTGTTCAATAACATGTCGATATGTCCCTTGCTCCTAAAGGGGACCCCTCAAGGGCCATACCAAACAACTGTATCTATACCACGGTGGTTGTTTTAGGATTGCATACAAACACGGTGGTAGTTTTAGGTTTGCATACCCGCATAGTGGTAATTTTAGGATCGCATACAAGATCGCAACTAGCACAATGGTAGCACACTAGTGTAGTCGATGGTTATACATGATATATGGGCCCTTGAGGTGTGGGACCCCTCAAGGGCCATATTAGCCATTGCATCTATACAAACTATTTTAGGATTGCGACTAGAGTGGTGGTTGTTTGCACACGATAAGTTTTCTAGGATTAACTACCACAGACTACACTAGTGTGGTGGTTTCCTTTGATTATTACAAGATGAATGGCATACATTTCATTTGTTCAAGATTTGTGGTCACTAGCCCAATGGCTGTACAAGATAAAATAATTCTATTCTGAATCCTAATTTTGGATCTCTCTCAAGAATCTAGGATTGCTATTCTCTCTCTTTTGAATTGACATTGTTGTTGAGGGGTAGTTTCACCACCCTGCTAGGTCATCGACTAATATAGAATAGAATATTGTGATACGTTGGTCTTGGGTAGTACTCGGTTATGAAAGTTAGCAAGCCACTACTTTGGATTTTGTCCCAACAATCATGTTGTCAGGGCCGACTATAATGGAACTATTGTATGTCTCTTGCTAATAAAAAAGGAGGTTGTTCTTGTGATTTCCAAGACAAAAAATGAATGAGAAGTTTTGTATGCAGCAGTTGTTGTAGCTTTTGTCTCTCAAAATATGTGTATAGTTGTTCTTTCATTGTCATTTCCTTTATGATTTTGTTCCAAATATACTTTATGTTCTCAAGTGCCTATGTATTTTTGTACATGATATTACTAAGTGTTCTGCATTGTGCATACCAAGAACACATTTGGCAATCCTACTACATGTTCGAGCTTAGAAAGATGACAACTAAAGCTGGAAGGTAGGTGCATGACAAAGCAAGACCACAACAAAAGACATAGAGCTAGTAAAAGAATCAAGACTGAGAAGCTTGAGAATGTCACCATAATTTACCCAATGCACAATGGACAAGCCAAAAAAGCTATGAAGGTGCTAAGGAGTATCTTGGGCCAATACCTCAAGAAAGAAGCCAAAAATAAGGTGGAACAATGTTTGAATCAACAATGTCCAAGCCAATAGTAAAGAAGATCTGAAGAAGATCAAGATAGCAACTTCATCAAACACTGGTGGACAAAGACGACAATATCACTAACTAAATCTTCTACTTTTGCAAGCTGACTATGCTATGCAACTAGCATTGGCATCTATGTTGCAGACTCAAGTGAAGAACATTTTGACATAGTTAATCTGTTTCATGGAGGCACTCCTAGCGAATGTCGGAAGAAACTAAGTACCCACCGTCACCAAACCGAGTTGGCTCATGATACTTAACAAGAAATAGAGCAAAAGCTGAAGCCGAAAGTCCAACAGATCCAGATGGTGATAGAATCTTTGAGGATCCTAACTACATACCGAGTGGAGAAAGTTCATCAAAAAATTCATCTCACAGCTTGAAAATCCAAGAAGCAACAAATGAGCTTGGAGTGTTGAGTGCTTCAACACCGATTGAAACTTTCCTATGAACTACACTCGACACACATTTAGGTGTAGTCTTATACATCGCTGCTTAAAGATAACTGAACTTCAATCCCTCTCCCCAACCAAAAAGGAGAGCACTTGTTCCACCACTTGTCAGAATGCATAACCCATTAGTCAAAGCATCAAAATTTGATGGGAAGAGAGGACTAGACCCAGACAGCCATGTCAGGAAGTTTGAAACCCATTGGACTGCTAGCAGATTTGGGGCAAGAAAATATGATCTCAGCATTACTCTGACAACATCATGTCAGTGAGGTAGACCTCGAGAAACAACAACCATCAAATTGTCTTGCCCCGTCCTAACATAATTGGATGATTATAGTTGTGGTAATCTACCTATGGAAATATGTGAGGGATGGAAAGTTGCCTTTTCCCATCTCCTCCTCTCTCTCGAGTAAGCATCTATCTACACTATGATCATTCACAACACCATGCTTTGTATACAAATGTTAGTATCTCACACACACTAGTGTAGTAGCTAGCAATACTTACATCAATGTGGTAGTTCTTTGGCAACACGATGACTACCTTTCAACCATAAAGAAACAACAACTATTTTTAAGATTTGAAAGTATTTTGACACATTATACACAGTCTAAAATATCTACAAAATGGCATTTGATTCAACATAACCAAGTCCTAATACATCGTATGCCTTTACATGTATTACAAAACAAGGCATGTATGAAACTAGCATTTGATTTGAAATTCTCATGCTCCAAATCGTTGTCACATTACATTGGCATAGTTGTAATTGGATGCATCATGCATGTTCCACTATCACTCATCTAAATTTTAGGTTCTTCACATGATATACTACTTTCTACCATGGGATCCACATCTACAAGGGTAATGCCTCACAGAATGGCAGTAATAGATTTGACACTAGGTCTCTCACACCTTGTTATTTGTTTTTTCTCATCGCCCATCAAAATTTTCATCATCCTTAAGGACGACCTTGTGAACACTCGGTTGCAAACGTTGCATCTCCACTTCTGATGATCTAACATTGTAACAAAATCTTGTAGTTTTGCAAGATTTTGCCCTCATCCATGAGCTTCATTCTGGGATTGTTGTTGTCCTACCCTATCCTCTCTCTCCACCATGATTATTGTCCATGTAAAAGAGATTAACAATCTCATTCATAAAATGTATTAGCAATTCAAGAACTTTCAAGTAGCTATGCTTTTCTTGTTAGTGTGTACATTTAATGAGTGACATTTCCCTAAATCCATTCCATGTAAGTGAGATGGACCTCAAGAGAGAGAAACCATCCAATTGTGTTGCCCCCTCCCGATGTAATTGGATGATTATAGATGTGATAACCTACCTATTGAAATAGGCATGGGATGGTAGCTTGCCTTTTTCCACATCCTTCTCTCTCCCAAGCAAGCATCTATCTACACTATGATCGTTTGCAACATCATGCTCTGTACACGAGTGTCGGTGTTTCACACCACTAGTGCAGTAGCTAGAGATACTTACACATGCAATTATCATCATTCTTTTTTTGAATCTAGAGAGTCAAGAGGACACCTAGCTATGTTAAAATGTTACTATGATTACACTTCTCTACATCTACATGTATCATCAATTCTCTCTTAAAATAATTTACATGTTTAAATATTTTTTTACAACTTCTAAAATAAGTTTAGTTTATTATTAAAAACTTTAAAGTCTATATTGTTTCATATTTATAGAAGGTACATGATCGCACATCTCATGCAACTTATAAACCATATTGAATGTATGTTATAATATGACAAAAGTTTTGTCTTACTAAACAAGTATCGTCCATAACAATCTATAGCGTGTAATTTTTGGGTTGATACAAGGCTCAAGTTAGCAATTGTGAGCTACACAATCGGCTAGACTTTCAATGGGTTGTTATCAGCAGCTAGCAAAACCAAGTCACAACTGCTTAAAGCCAAGTATTTCTCTCTTACTAGTAATAACTATAAACTATAAAATATAATATAGTATTTTTACATCCATGTGCAAGTTGTTACAGGTTGACATCAGCGAACTTCCCAACTGGCACAAAGACTAATTTATATTTTGTATCCGTATATGAGTAGTTACGGGTTAGCAAATGCGGACCCTCCACTGGCACATAGATATTTTCTTACGAAAACATTTACTTTTTAAACTATTTTTAAAAACTATATAGTTTATGACTACTAAAAACATGTTTTTTGTACTATATAGTCTATGACTACTACAAAATTTTACTTTTTAAATTATTTTTAACAACTATATAGTTTATGCCTACGAAAAATATGATTGCTTTCATATTTTCATGAAATTAACTTCACATTTCCTACCCCTATATTAAAATTTTTACTTATTTTTATAATAACAAAGTTTTCAAATTTCAAATGATAAATTTAAATGAAGAGCTTTGCATTTATGCAATTTGCATTCTAGTGTGGGTAGATATAAGCTAGCCTAGGCGAGCCCACTACCAACACTGGACACTTTTTAAAAGGATTTAAAAAACTTACAAATTTGTATGAAATCTTTGTTTATCCTTTTTGGAATCCCTTTTTGTCTTAATCGAGACTTTAAGCAGTCCTAGAATCCCGAGAATGCAAACTATACGATGTGGGTGCAAAAGTTTCATATAGTCAATTATACCTCGTAGTAAACTAGCAATACCGAGCGCTATTTGGCTTAATCCCACATGGTAATTGAAAATATCAAGTGGTATTTAAAATACTACGTGATAAATAGAAATAATGTGTGGTGTTTTCCCCATTTTATCGCACAGTTTATGGATTTACCATGGGGCAACCCCTGCAACCAATCCCAGTTAAGAAGCACTGCTAGACCAATTTAAAATGATCACAGGTCGAAAAAATACATTTTAAATGTTTTAAACCACTGATTAAACAATATCCATTTTAAATCCCTCCCAAATCTCCAAAATCAATATATTGTATGATATATGTAGATAGTTCTATAAAATGAGCCATTCTCGCCATTACCACATAAGGTGCAATTTCCTTGCTACTGTCGTCTTGACTAGATTTTGCCAAATTTTTGTGAGTTTTTAGGTTTTGGTCAGGGTTTGAGTTTGTTAGTCCAAGTAATGCCTCACTTTTGCCAATCGAAATTGCCTTGCCTTGACTCACATGCATGAGAGAGACAATGAGAGAGAGAGAGAGAGAGAGAGAGAGAGAGAGAGAGAGAGAGAGAGAGAGAGAGAGAGAGAGACTGATTGACTGACTGATAGACAAACAAATGGGATGAGCTGAGTGATGGATTGATTTCATCATTTGGAATTGCTGCACGCGTGTGCACACACACACCCCATTAGAAAAAATCAAAGCTCATTTTGGGGCCTTTTAGCCTCCCAGAAGGAAAATAGCCCTCCACCAATCAAAGGAGGGCCAACGTAACGTTGGAAAAAGCTCAAAAAGAAAAGAAGAGATAGCGCCAAGTTTGCATTCAATGAGGATACTTGAGTTCCTTTATTATACCTAACATATGGTACAGAATTTGGTATTTCTTACATCATCGATGCATCTGGAGCAGGCCAAAACCCCCGAAATGACTTTTTCAATGTTGAGAATGGACCCCCAGAGGCCCAAAAAAGGCCAAAAAGGCCAGGGCCAACCTGTCAAATCGCTTTCATTTGTACAACTGCCTTTCTAGGCCTTTTTAGCCTTTTTTGGGCCTTTGGGGGTTTGTTTTCAACATTTAAAAATCCATTTCAAGGGTTTTGGCCCACTCTTGGCGTGCCAATGATGTGAGAAATACCAAAATTTGCACTATACATCCGTGCGGTTATGTCATATTTATTGTTTTAGAGGAAATAAAAATAAAGAAATTGTGAATTTCTCTCAGGGCACCAAAATAAGCTCCCTGTTTTTCTAATGACTCACACACACATACACAGAGGTGTGAGTAGAACCGAGGTCATTATTTCCAGGTGATGGCTCACTTTTGTTAGTCAGGTCATCCCAATAACAACATTCCCAACCAAATGTGTGATATTGGCAAAGCTGATCTACATCATCTTAGTTATGTGATGCTGTTATATGTTTTCTATTTTGGATTGTGTCACCTTGATAGCAACTTTCTCAATGGTTTAGAGTATGTTGGGTCTATAGCATTGTCATATGTCTATTGTTTTAGAGTTTAGAATTTAGATAGTAATTTTATGACAATGTGGATGTTCAATGTTAATGTGTTACATTATGACCATTTTGTTGCATATTTTTGTGGGTAAAATTTAATGATGTTGGAACTGCATGTATAATTGTTTATTTTGGATAGTAGTACTGGTTTAATGCTTCATTGTTTAGACTAGCTTGAGTGCTTACACAGTGGTTGTTTTGGATGGTAGTAATTATTAAATGCTTCATTGTTTAGATTAGTTTGGATGCTTAAACAATGGTTTTTCTGTGCTTTAGATAATGATTTTGCACCCATCCATCATGGAAACACATGGGGGGGAAGAGAGAGAGAGAGAGAGCAGTGCAAGGGTGAAACTTGAGACACACAAATTTGAACGCCTGCAACTACATGTTGGATTTCATGAGGGATGATAGATTGGTGTGGGTAGGAATCATTGATTGGGAAAAGATCCTACATTAGACTGAGAGTATTGGCATGAGCAAGATCCAATGTATCTCTGATATCAACTAGATTTCATTGGTTTGCACTACAGCTTTACACAAAACAAGGTGCATGTCAAAACCCAAGGGTGTATGGTCACCGCCATTAGACTGCTATCATTATGGGTTGTTTGTTATGCAGTGGGTTGTTTGTTAAAACCAAAACCCAAGAGTGTATGGTCACCGCCATTAGATTGCTATGTTGTGGGTTGTTTGTTAAAACAAATATCCAACTTCCTCATAGAATGTTTCTTCAAATGACAGTTCACATACAAGATCATCATGGTTGTCTTGTTTTTTTTTTTGGCTATCTTGAGGTACTATGCCCCCCTGTCCCTCCCCCCCCCCCCCCCCCCAACCCCTTACACAAACAACAAAGTGAGATTGAGAGCCACAAAGGCTAATTGTTGCATGAGCACAACTACAACTACGGATGTTTGTAATAGGATATGGACTATCCCAATATAAGTATTGGCTTGGTATCTCAATTTGTTGTTGATTTCCTCTTGAGGTGCATCGTTGATTATTTTTGCCTTCTTATGCTCCTTCCACTCTATTTCCCTTGGCATCGTATGCAATTTGGGTTGATTAGGCTGTCTGTGTCCTACTTCATCTTCGATTTACTTGCGTCATCTAGGTAATAGCTCTTGCAAGTTGGGTTATTTAACTAGTCTATTCATACTTCTCTGCTCAGCTAATATATTTTTTGAGTGATGATCTCTTGCATCCTTTTGTGTGTCTGATATTCATTGCAATCCACATTGCTTTCTCTCCAAACTTGTATAGGTTTCATCATCAACACACCTGATACCAAGGCATTTGCTTTGTATACTTGACCCACAAGTCATCTCTTGGCAATTGCATTAGTCCCGAATCGATGAAATCATTGGGATGTAAGTATCTTTTGGCTTACCCTCGCGAGTCACGTTCCTCTTTATGTTGTCCACAGTGGCTTACCCTCATGTTCCTCTTCATGTCGTCCATTGGCAAATGAATGAGAGCAGATCCTTGACTGGCCGATGTTCGTTTGGGTGACAATCGATCACTAACCTCCAGGTTACCTCCTGTTTCCATGCAAGGGTGAAAGCCCCATTTGAATTGAGGAAAGGACATCTCCTAAGTTCCCACACTTGAGCATTCAAGTGGCGAATGGAGCGAACCATGGCCATTTGGATCCAACAAAATTGCTTGGACCCAAATGGCCTTCACTTGAAGGGAGAGGCTCACCCTCGTGGAACTTATTGAGCCAATCCCCTCTCTCCCATCCCCCAATGCATAGCTCTACGGTGCTCCTCCCTAACTTTGCTCTCCCTTTGCGAAAGATTTTGACACCCGACGGGAATGGAGATGTCATGTGTCGAGAGGCCCCACGCCCCAGTATCGAGATTCCACATGCACAGTGAAGCTTCATCATCCAAAGTCCGGTTCAGGGAGATCCACAGCAGTACACCGTAATTGAGTGCAGGTAAGGCCTCTTCGCCAGCCCTCAAATTTGAAGGCTGCAACACCCTTCCAAAAAATTACAAAGGAAATGCCACGTCACCCTTCAAAAGTAACTTACGAGAAGGATAACTCTTAAATTGCCCTTCAAAATGAAATTCCAGGCTACCTTTCAAATTTGAGGGCTACTCTCCGCCTCTGCACAGAATGCATGAGGGACTTCTTGTTGACCACCAGGGTTTGAGGTACGACGCTGGTATTCGGATCAAGGACATCAAGAAGGCCACTAGGTTGAAGTCTGTGCGGTTGGGGGGCCGAAAGGAAATGGTAGGAGTGGCGCCCGGCGAGCTGAGTGCTGAAATACTCCAGATGAAATTTCGACGGTTTTTGCAGTGTGGTCAAAAGTTTCGACTTTGGGTGAATAGAGCCGAAGGGCCATGCGTGGATTGAATGGATTCATTCTGCCGACGGATGGTATCTTCCTGAAGGATTTTGCCCGAGAGAGTTGGCAATGTAAGGTTAACCAGACTGGCTTGTGTGGTCACAAACGCCCTCCACAAGGATGGAAGAGCAGAGATGAGCATGGTCACTTGCTGAAGGGAAGGGATCGCGAGGCCAGCATTAACAGTTTCATCAAGGGTTGATTGCCAGCGATCCAGGAAATCCGGCAAGGATTCGGATTCTGAGAGACAGATGATGAGCATACTTTTTGTGATAATCATCATGTATGTGGGCATATATTATACCTCCAAATATACAAAGATTTCCAATGCATGGCTTATATCCAGTAAATGCCTCATAAGACATCACACCTTGAATCAGCTCAATCAAAAGCCAATTAAGTAAGTAGTTTGTACTGTGGATTCATTCTGCCCAATACTGATTTGGAAGATGCTTCTCATCAAGAAGTACCCTAGCACTATTTGCTTAAGTCATGTTCTTCCATTCATCAACATCATTTTGTTAGGAGTTTCTACACATGTGAATTGCCTTTGTAACAAAAGTTCGTGAATGCAAAAGACATGTATTCACCTCCTCTATCTGATCTGAGGACTTTGATCTTTCAGCCTATCTAGTTCTCTACCATGACTTTGAATTCCTGAAATCTGTAAAACACTTTGAATTTCTCCTTTTGTGAACATGGATCTAACAATATCTATTGATATAGTACTCATCAATGAAAGTCCAGTAGTACACTAAACCATTAATGTTGCAGGTTTTTGCATAATTGAATGTATCAAATCAAGATTACCTCTTGTTCGAGAGGTGCTTCTTCTGAAGCTGGCTCTTGACTATTTACTCAAGAAATATGCTTTGCAAACTTTTCTAAGAAATGAAAGTTCAGGGAATGCCAATGGCTCTATCCCAATTTCTCAATTGCATCAACTTCTAAAGTTTGCATGACCATGGCCCTTTTGCCATATTGCAAAAAGTGGCATTGATGGTATCCCTTTGACTACGTTTTTTTTAATTGGCTAATGTTCTTTGGCTTTTATCTTTAATTGTGTATTCATCTCCATCAAAGATGACTCTATACTTATGTTTTGTCAAATGTCCAACAGACAAAAGATTCTTGTTGAGTTTAGGAACATAATGTCCAAATGAAAGTTTAGGGGATGCCAATTGCTTTATCCCAATTTCTCAATTGCATCAGCTTCTAAAGTTGGCATGACCATGGCTTTTGTGCCATATTGCAAAAAGTGGCATCGATGGTATCCTTTTGACTACTTTTGAACTGGCTGACGTTCTTTGGCTTTTATCTTTAATTGTACATTCATCTCCATCAAAGATGACTCTATACTTATGTTTTGTCAAATGTCCAACTGACAAAAGATTCTTGTTGAGTTTAGGAACATAATGTACATATTTCATGATCCTTTCATGCTGGTAAAATTATTCATATGAACTATGCCTTCCCCTTGAATTGAGTTTGCTGAGTTTAGGAATAGAATGTACATCTTTCATTGATCCTTTTGTGCTAGTAAAATTATTCATATGGAGTATAAATCTCTCATAAATTGAGTTTGGTGTGTTGTCTATAGTGTTAATAACATCCTTGCAACCTTCCAATAGTTTAATTCCTATAACCATTTGTGATGTCTTGTTATATGAGATGATGCACGACTTTCCATATACAATGATCATGTCAACATGATAATGGAATGTTCTACCGAGGAATCACTATCCATGTTTTTCATACCCTTAACTATAAGATACATTGTGTCACGTTCATTGGCATAATGATTATAGCTTTGATGTCCACCTTGATGATTCCATTCCCCGCAAAAACTCCCTTTGTTGTTGTTGGAGTAATCTCCTTGGTCATACCGATCCTTGTAGCAATCTATTTTGTAATGTCCAAATTTGTGATAATAGTTGCACTTTATATTTGATATGTTGATGGAAGATTTCCTCTTCCTTGAAATTTTCCTCTATCAAAATGATTTTCTCTTGGATGTTGATGCTGAGATGATGATGTTCATGCTGATGTTGATGTTGACGTTGATATTGTTATTATTGTTATTGATGATGATGATGGGGATTTTCATTTTGATGTCCACTTCTTTGAGATGCTCTCCATCCACCTCTACCTCTGTTTGAGGCTGCGAATGCTTACTCATAGGAATGACGTTTCTGTGCTTGAATGGCCTGGATCTAGAGTTCCTCACCAAATAACATCGATTATATTTGTTCAAGTAATGGAACTTGCCTTTGAATGGCAATACTCTGGACTAGATTCTCATATCCTTCATTCAGTCCATTGATAACTACTAAACAGTAATTATATTCCTTCAAGTGATCAAAACTTGCCTTTGAATGGCAATGCTTTGGACTAGATTCTCATATCGCCATGAAAATGATTTGCATCATCTTTGTAGGCTTCATAGTCTCTGATGCGGCTACATGTAAATTGTTGATGTCTTTGATCGAGTACATGGGAATGACCACATTTATTACTCTATTGTGGAAACTCTAACTCTTCTTATTGCTGAGTGTCAGACTTCAGGAAGTGTTCTTGGACTCACAAGGAGTGAAGAACACATCTCATGTTGCCTTTGATGTATTTACTATATTTAGGTTATCCAAGCATGACATTTTCCTTGATCAAGTGATAGGCATACTTGTCTTTCTTATCTTATTCTACCTATGTTCAGACAATGATAGGATCTGCTCTATGGGGTCGCTAGATGGTCTAGGTATGGCCCATCTACATACTTCCACTTATCTTATAGAGAAAATATGGTCTCCATCTAATACTTCCCTATACCATGATTTGAGTTATCTAGCTTAGCAGGTGCCTCTGAATTGAGGTTGTTAAATGTAGACACGATATAAAAAGTACTATGGGTGCCTATGAAAATACTGCTTGTGTCAACTGTAATCTACTTCATGAAGATAGAAACTATAGTTATCCAATCTATTATAAGGCTTGATGTGGTAAAAGATGCTAGGAATAGCATAGAAGGCGTTACAAAACTGATGTCCATACATAAGTGCAAAAAAAATCCGATAAGGCCTTACAATGAAGGCATGTGAAGTGTAAAATGAAATAATGTGCAATTTGCCACTGCTACAATGCTAATATCTTTGTATCCTATGAACTGTGCTCACTAAATTGTGGATGCTCAGGTTTCATGATATGTAATGAGTGTAAAACCAGGTGTGCATAGGGACTGAGTTCAATTGGAACTAGTCCAATAAGTTCAAGCAAGGTCTCAATTGGCTTTGTGAAGTTGAATGTCTTCTGAGATAAAACAAGGCTATGCTAATCTATGCTACAACACCAACCATCGTGGCCATGAAAACAAATTCTTGCTAATGCACGAGGTCAGATGCGTCGATGAAAAGTATTCAATGTGTGAAAGAAGTGATTCTAGTGTAGAAGCTCAAAACTATAAGATGCAAGTGTTGAAACTTGCATGTGATGTGATGAGTGCTTAGACCTTCAAAAATTGATGACTTTCATATTCTGGATCACCGCCAAATTCTTCTTGGATAAGAAAAGCAAAAAAAGACATGTACAATATGAAGGTGCTTCTGCATTCATTGACGTAGCAACTCTTTCTAGCACCCCATTACGAGTATATTTATCATATGATACAATTAGCATAGTTATAAAATCTTTTATCAGAAAAATTAGTGATATGTTTCTT
The DNA here is from genome assembly GCF_047967505.1 of Dipteris shenzhenensis. Taxonomy (NCBI): domain Eukaryota; kingdom Viridiplantae; phylum Streptophyta; class Polypodiopsida; order Gleicheniales; family Dipteridaceae; genus Dipteris; species Dipteris shenzhenensis. The sequence goes on along the minus strand of NC_141596.1, from coordinate 3,058,824 downwards.
AATAATATCAAACATGGAGATATTTTATCAAATGTTTACGAACTTACAACCACAAAATGCTCTATGGAAACCTTTATTTTCCTTGAAAAAAGAGACAAAATTGTATTACAAAAAAAGGAAAAAGATCGGCCTCGTGTTTTAGGAAGGCAACTCATCAGAGTCTCAATTATTACCAAAGAAAATTGGCGGAACTAAGGATACTATATACCAAGTTACTTCAAAGATCTCCTAACATCATCAATGATGACCTCGTGAAGTAAAACTATCCCAAATTTCTATTGAAGATCAACTTATTGTGAAATTTCTAAAGCGAGCTACTACTAAAAGGACAAAGCTTCTCGAACATCATGCGATGATTTTCCAAAGGAGAGGGAATGGGGCTGGGGGAGGCCTTTTCGTTGGCCAATCGCCATTGGCCAAGCACTTTTCGACTCGGAAATGGCCGACCACGAGCCATTTTCCCACATGGGGGTCTGGGGGAGGCAAATGGAATTTAAAATTTTGCGTTCTGGGAGTTTGGGAGGTACTTGCTGTGGGTCATCAACTCAAAGGGCGAGCCATATTCCTATCCTTGATGGGACGCTGAGATTTGTATGTTCCAACGTATGCTTAATAAAGAAGTACAAGAGATAGCTTACCTGGTGACAGAGATGTCAACTCGCGCATGCATGTGGCCACCCCAAACGACCAAGATTAACAGCAAGAGAAAAGAAAGGGTGCCTTTCGTATATGCCATGTGGGAAAACTCTCTAGCTGCATCACATGATGGAAGTAATAAAGTAAGCGAAGCGTTTGAAAACCAACCCAAATGACACAATGAACTCGCTAAGCGTGGAGCAGGTGATCGTGAAAAGTAGGGCTTGTTCCCTAAGAATTAACCGAGAGAGCAGGTGATCGTAAATGGAGCGAACGACGGTGCCATCACAAAAACAAAGATTGATATTGCCTGTAGCCAAATGGCAGCGTATAAATACTACAGATACCCACAGGCTGCGACTCGAATTCCACCAGGGAAAGCATCCAAAAAAAGCTCAAGTAGAACGACAAAGGCGATGCCGAAGGCAGAAGAACGTGCGTCGAAAAGTTTCTGTGCTCTTTTTATTGTGCATGGTGATTACGTGACTTTGTTTTGTGTTGTTATTCGTAGATGTTCTCTTGTTTTGTCGTTAGAATTCTTTCATTTGCTGTATCCAAAAGAATACATGGTCACACACCGCCAAAGGGTGCCCCAAAGGTGCCAACTTGTGGACAGCCAAAAAAAGGCTTGGACAGTCTTGAATGGGCAGGGGCTTTACACATCCCCAAGCAAGAATTTTTATAAAAAGGTAGCATTTAATGGGGAGTGATCCTCTACTTGAATTTGATTGGTTGGGAAATGGGTGCCTAAACTTGGGCAGCCAAGATTGCCTGCCCAAGAAATCTCTTATGATGGGGAGGAGGTGGCAGCTCACTCAGCTTGTGGAGTCCCCTAAATGTTAGCTGTGTGTAAAGGGGGGCGCCCATCCACCCCAATGGAGCATTTTGATTGGCTCCCCCCAATAATGATTGGCGGGCATTCTTTGGCGTGTTAAGGGCCTGAATCATATTGATTTCTATGTGCCATTCTTGAAAGAAGTTCTTGCATATGTAACTTGGCTTTATAACATAATGGCACAAAATGTTTGAAACATTTATACAAGCGGAAACATTGACTTATACAAGCGTCCAATCACAAGTCTCTAACGTTGTCAACCATACATAGACAAGATGCTATGATGTCTCTACATGGCGTAATGACCTGATTAGGTGCAGGTCTTTCATTTGATTCTTGGGAAACGCTGTCACAAGGCACTAAAGAGAACACAAAAATATATTTCCAAACTATGGCCATGATGGACATCTAGAAGTTTGTTTCCTGCAATGGAGCTAAAGAGCATATTAGATTGCAGAGACATGCATGCTATAAAAACTGATCATAAAGAATTCAAGATGTACACACATGCTCATTTCCAACGCAAAATGGTTTAAATCTTTTCATTTTTTGATTAGTGCTGCCTTGAAAAAGAATAAGCAAGATAGGGTGCCTCTCTTGGAATCTTAAGAACAAGTTGCGAAGTGTCCCACCCAACATTTTCCATCTCACATAAAAAGTTACCAAACCGATTATTCAACTCCTCAAGGCTTTTTGTCAATATGCTCATCTGGCTGCTCATTGTACAGCGACTCCAAGGCATTGAGGCCTGCATACTTGTTTGAGACATTATAGAAGCCATGAGCCATTCTGCCTGCCATATGCCACGTAGCATTGTTGTACTTGTAGCTCCCTCCTAGAACAAAAGTAAGCTTTTTACTGGTTATTTCATTGCTTAGGGATTTTACATGAGTAAATCCTTATTGCATCTAAAACTTGGTTTAATGCACTAACAGCAGAATCTCTGTATACAACGGGAAAGACACATAACAGAGCCCCAAGAATAATACTGGAAATAGGAACTGAGGATGTAAAGACAGAATTGAAACGAATATGCACAAGGAAGCATTAATAAAACATTTACCCTACATGGTGAGTTGGGATGGTTGTGTGATAACCAAAGGGCCTTCAATATGGGTCTCTTAGGGGAGAGGACGGAGCCTGTCCTGGATTTCTGTGTCAAGCACAGGATCTCTTTAAAAAGAAGCTAAGGTGGATGAGGCATTCCAAGCAGTGCCTGTATAAAGAGGCCAGCACTTTGGGCAGTGATGTGTGGTTCAGACAGGGAAGAGCTTCCAGCATTTGAGAAGCCACAGCAAGGACCTCAAAGCTCTTGCACCAGGATATATGAAAAGTCCACACTAAAAGCTTATCAGAGATTGAAAGAACAAAAGATTTATATGAAAAGTCCACACTGAAAGATTATCAGAGATTGAAAGAGCAAAAGTCATGGGTTAGCCCTTAATCAGGGGCTGGTTGTTAACGTACAAATCATGCTGGAGCTTGGGTAGGGTACAAATTATTCTTAAAGGCACAGATATTTAGCGGCTAAGGCATACACTTACGGCTGGAGAATGCGATTGCAAATAAGGTAAGAGGTCAAACGTATTGAGGGTTGTGCACCAAGCTTGGTCTTGATTGCTCATTTCCCCAAAATAAGCAGGAATTCATTTTTTGCCATTAAAAAGGAATGGGGGACTTGGGGAGCTTATGCAGACCAAAAGAATCCCTAATGCTTGTAAACCGAGTACTTCTCTCTTGAAATGGGAGGTAAGACAGCTACTTGAAGGTCAGAAGCACAGGTAATTGCAGCACATAATACATTGGTAGACACAAATCCAGTATGCAACATAATTGACTAAGCCAAAAGTATAATAATCAAATTAGAGATTTGTGAGGAATCAGACTTTTGCAAAATTATATATGGCATCTTCCCCTTGTTTGCGGGAGTCTGGTGAGGCTGAATACATTTCTAATGTGGGGAAACTAGTGATGTGTGTCTTCAAGGGTTAAGAGCATGGATAAGGTGCTTGAAGATACTAGGTTTGCTTAATTTAACTAATTGTTTGATGATGCATTATGCTAATCTTCTGGCATATACAAGGCAGGAGAGGCAGAATGGAGCGCATGCAGAATTATTTGCTCTTTTATGATTAAAAGAGTATTACAAACGGCTGGGCTCAGATATATAAGATCCTGCATTTTCAAGAGAGAACAGCAATGAGGATCACTTTCCTCTCTAGAAGCCCTGTTCAAAAAGATAACCCCGGACCGAGAAAAGACAGGTCAATAATCAGAGCTGCGCATAGAACCTTTTTGTTTCCTTGATCAGAGGCCTCAACCATCATCCACAGGACTCTAATCTTCTGGCATATATAAATAAGGAGGAAAGAGAGGAAGAACGGAATGGATATGTTTTTTTTCCCTTAAAAGATCATTAAACTTGGCTGGGCTCAGATATAAAGTATGGATTCTTCCCTATGGTTTCAAGAAAAGAGCACTGCCATGAGGATCACATTCATCTCATTAGCCTTGTTCAAACCAGCATTATGCCGATACACAAAGCAGGGGACTCCATGGATACTGGGAACTTCCGCAGTCTCATGATTTGTCATACAGTGGCCAAGAACTATGTACTAGAGACCTACACAGAGGCACACGACCAGCAAGCACTGGGGCAGGCTGGGTTTCGGCGACAACATTCCAGCTTTGATCATATCTTCACCTTGCAAGCAGCCATCTAGGAGGTGAGATAGAGAGCCCAAAAAGTCTATGCTTGTTTTGTAGACTTTCGGAAGGCCTTCGACACACTCCCACGATCCCACATCATCAGGTGACTTCAGGAGATGTAGATCCCAGGGGTCATGATTTGGGAGTGAAGAGTCTATATGAGTTAGCCAGAGGGAGGGGACATGCCCCTGGAGGCCTGTCACATTGGATCGAGAGCACGATAGGGGTGAAGGGGTGAAGCAAGGATGCCCTCTCTCACCGACATATTTGGGTTATACATTGATGATCACGACTTTCATAAACTGCCTAGGAGGTGAGGGATCGATGCTGGATGATCTAATGATACAGATATCGTTGCATGCAGATGGCATAGTCCTTCTATCCTCTTCAACAGCAAGCTTACAGAGACATCTAGATGCCCTAGAGGTGTTTTGTAGAGAGAGACTTGATAGTAAGGTTATGATCTTTCACAGGCAATACTTCATCGACAGAGGTTCACCTACTGAGGGGAGCCAGTGGTGGAGATTGTACAGTTTTACACATACCTAGGGGCAAGCTTTGCAAGGCCGACCTTCACGATGACCCACGCTGCCAGGGCATGACTTACATGAGGGCAAGGAGCTTTAGCTTGACTAGAATGGCAGTGCTTTCAAGCACACTTCCAAGACCCCCCAATAAAGGGATGGCTATTTGATACACTAGTGAGGCCGACAACCGTGTATGCAACACCCTTCTGGGGGGTGACCTGTCAGCGACTGAGTGGTGACATTTCAAGAGGCTGCAGGTGACTATGGGATTCAGGATGATTCAGAGTAAGCCATTGGTCTCCCACCATATCATTTAGGCAAAGTTTTCTATGACACCACTCGAGATTGATGCCATCTTCTAGACAATCACTTATCTCCACAGGTTTGGGCTTTACTTAGAGGGAGACTACCGAGGGTGGCACGGGAGTCATCTATATGCTAATAAACTGCTAAAGTTGCTTGTTTTGTTGTAGACTCCTCTTGCTTTGTTGATCGGCTGCCTTTCGCTACAACTACTTACTTGGCTACTCAGCTGCTACATATCCAGAGGCGTAGCGTTAGACCAGCAACACACAGGCTGTGTCGAATGTAGACTACAATGAATGAATCAATCAAAAGAGGATTTCAGCAGAGTGGCAGCAGCTTCAACAAGAAAAAAGTACTAAGAATAGTATGCAACTCATGGAGCTACATGTGGCAAGAAGTAAAGATGGAGGAGAGCCTACTAGAGCTCTGATACCATGTTAGAATGTAGGAAAGAGAGAGTGCACAATAGGAGAAATACTGAATGTGGGAAGGCCAGAGAGAAGATGGAGGACCACAACAAATAGATAAGCCAACACATAAGGTGGTATTAGCTATCAACCTTACAAATGGAAGGCTCATAGGTATCACCTTATAGGCTACCAAATCTTCATCACCCAATCCAAATCCTATCCAAGATCCACATCCTTCAATCATCTTGATGTACAAATCTCAACAGTGACCTCATTTACAAAGAGTCCCTCGCATTACTAGTCAAGATAGTGAATGACCCGGCTCATGTCCCTGGACATGTGAGTAAAGAGGCAATCATTCTCCCTCAAATTTTGTGATGTCTGCTCCTCTGTCTCCACTTCATGCATGTTAGAGAGGGTGCATGGTCTCAAATCCTTGCGGTGTCATGTGGCAGCCCCAAGGTCAATATGAAACTGGCCGTGCAAGCACAATAGGGCATGCATCACTAGGGAGAGTAGCGCCAAAAGTCTTTCAAGGCACAATTTCAATACATCAATACAAAGTCTCTTCTTTTTTACTCTCTAGTTTGACCAACAGCCCTATATATAGGAGCCTTTTGTTTCCAGGTACCTATTATATCCGTGGCATTGTAGTCACTTATGATCACTCTTGGTCATAAGGTGAACGAGACACCCCTTGGTAACAAATTCCTTTCACCCTTGGTAATACGAAATCTTCAATTCAATTTCAAATGAATGTCATCTTGAAATTTGAATAGTCGTCTACTATGCAACCTTTGCTTGCACCTCCTTGAGTTAGTTCTAAATACATTAAGTGTATGAAAAATATCAAATAAAAAGAAAACATGGCAAAGTACACACCCTTTTCCTTAATGAAAAATTAGATAACGACCATATAGAGATATATCCTAACAAAGTATGGTATTTCTTCACCCTCAGTACGTATGGGATTTCTTCACCTAGGATCTATTCGCGGCGGGTGCCCTCAACATCTTGTCCTTAAGGTGGCCAGATTAACTCGACTAGGGATAATCCTTGTGACAAAGAAAGGACCTGCCCACTTGATAACGAAGTTTGGCTTGTGCTTCAGGAACTCATTTGAATGCAATAGCACCAAGTGACCAACCCAACATCAAAAGTTTTTGTCTTACCAAGCTTTTGTTAGCACTCCCTTCTAGGCAGGGATCTAGGTACACTTTGTTTAAAAAGTGCCCCACACATTGTTGCCACATGGCCCCTTCTATTTTGGTTCTTTCTCTCACACACACTCACTCATACACACTTTCTTTTTTTAAGAAAACTCTCTCTCACTCTCTCTCTCTCTCTCTCTCTCTCTCTCTCTCTCTCACTCACACACACACACGGTGTTTGTTAGCACTACCTTCCAAGCAGCGCTCTAGGTACACTTTTGTTAAAAAGTGTCCCACACACTTTGTTGCCACGTTGCCCCTTCTATTTTGGTTCTTTCTCTCTCACACACTCACTCATACACACTTTCTTTTTTTAAGAAAACTCTCTCTCTCTCTCTCTCTCTCTCTCTCACTCACACACAGAGACACACACACGGAGTTTGTTAGCACTGCCTTCCAAGCAACGCTCTAAGTACACTTTTGTTCAAAAGTGTCCCCCACACTTTGTTGCCACGTGGCTCCTTCTATTTTGGTTCTTTCTCTCTCACACACTCACTCATACACACTTTCTTTTTTTAAGAAAACTCTCTCTCTCTCTCTCTCTCACACACACACACACACACGCGCACGCGCGCGGAGTTCACAAATCATTCGAACTTTTTTATACACGGGCTTCCATCATAGGTGTTGCAAATTAATCATTTATTCATCTTGACAATTGTTTTCCTTTGACAAAACCAATTTGAAGGCAGTGCTCACGGGTACTTGTACTCACTTGTTAGAAATGCAATTCAAGCTAACATGGCCTCATTGAGAGGTTGCCATGTGGCATATGTCCCTTGGGAGGTAATCCCACATACAATGCAAAATGGATGCATTAAGATATATTCCCTTCTCTACATTGTTTCCTGGAAAGGGAAGAGGGCAGCTAGGAGGCCACACTTGGCATTCAGCCCTACAGATGCATGCCACGTGTCAATTTGCAACATGGTATTAGAGATCGAGGAGCTCTAGTGCAGGTGTAAATGGAAGCATGCCGCCCCTGTGGCAATAGGGTCAGATTTGGGGGCATTTTCAAGAAGCGTGCAGTGCCACGTGGTACAGCATTTGCAGAGGAGTTGCGTCAATTTGCAACATGGTATTAGAGATCGAGGAGCTCTAGTGCAGGTGTAAATGGAAACACGCCGCCCCTGTGGCAATAGGGTCAAATTTGGGGGCATTTTCAAGAAGCATGCAGTGCCACGTGGTACAGCATAGAAATTGCAGCATGCCCCGTGGTACGAACAACAAAAAAAATTGGATTGAACTAGTCTGATACACAGAGAAAGAAAGAAAGTTTATTAAAGTCTTCGGAAGACCGATGGGTCTATGAGACTGTGAAAATCCTGATACAATGAGCTGTGGTAGTGGAGCTACTAAACGAGCGTCCATACCAATGCAAAATGCAAAATGCCAAAAATGCAGAATGGCAGTACTAAGTCCTAAGTACAACATAGTGATGTCGGTGGTTGACTATATATCAATCTCAACATCATCATCAATATCATCATCATCCCCAACAACAGCAAGATATCAGGATGGATGAGGCAGTGGAGGCATGAAGTCGGCAACAGAGTGCTGTCAGCCACTCAGAGGTGCGGTCCTGGCACATCTCTTGGTCGTAGCTCTACGTCTAACCAGGGCTACTGTGACCCCCGTCGGTCGGGCTCCAACTCTAAACAAGGAGGGGAGATGTCTCCAAGTGTGATCTGTGTGTCGACTCTCTATCTGAGCTGTCGGGTTACGGGTTCCGGGTCACCGTCATGTCGAGGCCTCGTCTCGTTGGGGTCCATGTGATCTAGCTGAAAGAACTCCATGATAGAGCTCTGAGAGGGATCAACCGAGGAAGATGACTGCTTCTATCTCCGTGCTCGGAGTATCCTCTCGCGGTGTCTAAGTGCCTCATGAATGAAACCTACCAAACACCGCTGGTCTGGGTAGGAGAGGAAATGGGCTAAAATCCCATAACTATCTCTGAAGAGGCAGTGGAAACGATCTCATAGTACACAGGACACCTGAAGATGAAATGCTTCTCTGTCTCAACCTCCTCTATGTCACATAGTGTGCATATGCGCTGCTCCCTGGGTAGTCGCTCTGCTCTGCCGCTCTCGATGCGAAGTCTGTGTGACGAGACCCGGAACTGCCCAAGAGAGATCCTCATCGAGTGGGGTAGGTGAATCTGTGTGTATCCTGGTGGCTCAATGAAACCCTCCGCTGTGATATGTAAGAAGTGATCTCTATAGAAGCTAAGCTTCACTGAGAGCTTTGAGAGTAGCTACGCAAGACTGAACACGAGCAAAAGAAGAGATGTCTGACGGCTTGAAAGCAGACTGCAAAATGGCAAGCGGGACTGGATGACCGTAGCAGACTGCAACCAGAAGTCTGAAGTGTTGAACAACAATATATAAACAAGAAAGTGCCAGACTAACGCGAGCGTTAGTGAAGTGCATAAAAAGTTAGAGCAATAGACTGGCATAGAACACTCAACGGCAAGGACGGGCACGGGCAGTAAATACTATTTAATCGTTGTCGATCTGACTTAGGAGTAGCCTAGCAAAACCCTATACGTGCAAGAGCAGCCTAGCAGAACTTTACAATCGGGACACAGAAGGTTGGCAGAAAAGCCATGTACAAGGGAACAAGCACCCAAGAACATGTGTAGCCAAAACACATAGATAGCGGCTTGGATCGCAAAAAGAGCAACGTGTCACAAATAGGATAATTTTTTGCCTTCAAGGCTTTGGCCTAGTGGTTTGGAGGTTGAGACGTGGTGTCCCTAGCATGTGGGTGGGTGGGTGTGTGAATTGACCACTGCAGTGGACCTTGTGCCCACTGGTCCAGGTTGACCTCGAGTGGGTGTGGGGGGAGGTGTGTGTGTGTGGGGGGGGGGAAGGACACAAGGCATACCCGTACTTGAATTGAGGGAGGGTGTTAGAAATGTAATTCAAGCTAACAAGGCCTCATTGAGAAGCTGTCATGTTGTATATGTCCCTTGTGGGGTAAGCATAGTGCAAAATGGATGCACCAAGATATATTGGCATGAAGATATATCTCTTTGCTGTTCCCCCTGTGGACCTTTTGACAGAAAGGAAGAGGGCGACTAGGAGATCGCACTTGGCACTCGGCCCTACACATGACACACCACGTCGTGTCAAATTACAACATCTTTTTTCTATCTTTTTTTTTAAAGCAAAAGAAGTATTTGTATTATATTTCTTTCTTTTTTTTAGGGTTCTATCTTGCCACGCTTGCTAGGCAAAGACAACCTCCCTTCGGTGCTCTTCCATTTCGTCCACATCCATACTCATTCAATGGTCTAAGTTATCATCCACGTGCTTCACCACTCTCTTGACTCAAGCAAATGGAAAGAGAAGTATCCAGAATTGGCCTTGTATGTCATCCAATATGTGAACAAAGATGTTGGGAGTAGAATAATTTGATTGTGTAGGAAGGTAGCCACAACCTATGGGCCTTACCCATTTAGTACCATAATCAGTGGCCACTAGTATATACTTGTTTCCTTCTTTGTTCCTAGATTGATATGATAGGCCCCCAAAGTCAACCCCCCAACGATAGAGGGTGCATTGGCAGCAAGTTTATCTCCATCACAGGTCATCAATCCCAATAGTATTTAGGGAACAAACCCGCTTAAGCAGATGGATTATTTTGTTCCAAGAGTTTGTTTTTAAAATTTTGGTCCGATTGGGTCGGTTGCACCAACTAGCATATCATTTATCAAGGATATCAACAGGGAAAGTAGCTATAGGCGTGGAATATGAGTTGCTCAATGCGAACCCTTTTTAGGTGGCAATAGACTTGGATGTATGCTTGCTTGGTATAGAATGCTTTCCACCTTGGTATGGAGATGTAGTTCAATTCTTATCCACAGGGAAACTTTCTGAAGGTTTGCCACACACTGAAAAGCAAAAAAGAATTGTCCCAGACGCAACTTTTAGGTTGACTAGGCAAAAACCACATTTTGCAAAGGTGTGTGCTTCTACATAAAACCCAAGCTATCCTTGAAGATGCACATTCTGGTTTGGATGCTGAACATGTAGTCTCCGATGCCACTGCTAGGAAGATCATGGGGACCAAGTTATTCCAACACTGTTGTTTGCATGTGTGCAAATGCAATGCATGTCAATGTGCGGCTCTTAAAGTGGGAGTTTTTGCCTCTCAAACTCATTGATCAAGGCCGCACCATCTCTCATTCTATGGTGTTATAATTCTATTCTACTACATTGAGTTTCCTGGAAAGTCCTTGTTGAAGAGCTGGCCAAGCTAATAAAAGTGATCATTGTGGTTCATCTGATGCACCCAGCTGATATAGAATTATCTTAACCGAGAGCAAGGAGCTATGTGATATTCTCTACTTAATGTGCAACAAGCCAGAACTAAAGTGGATAGAAGCCTACTGTAGGCAAAAGTGTCTCCAGCTCCCCTATGCACATCTTGGGATAGTGTATCCCTATATTTAACATGTCATAGAATAATATAAATCAAAGTATGGAAGCTAGTTGCCTTACAATATGCCTACATCCTAGCAGGAAACCAACAAACAAAACCAAAATTAAAAAAGTGAAAATCATTCTCCATATATCTTTAGAAACATATTTGTTTAACAAAATGTAGGATGTTGAATGGCATATTTGGATTGTGCGTTCGATAAACATCAAGGATAGAGACGGACCTTGAACATGATTTGTATATCTACTTTGTGTGTTACATTTGAATGCAAAACAAGCACGTGTTGCTCATCTACGTACAAGTTTAGAAGTGCCTCCAACTGTCACAAGTAGGACCTTAAATCAATCAATCTACCTTGCTAGCAACTTGATCCACAAAATTATATCATAAAGACTGAAACAAAATGTAGAAGACGACATCAATCACAAATTATTTATTTACAAGCCTAATCCAACAGTTAGAAGAAAGAGCTAAACTCCCCATATGAATCATTCACGCATGGGGAGAGCTAAACTCCCCATATGAATCATTCACGTATGGGGAGACTGTTTTTGTAAGGTATCTTGATATATTACAGAGTCATTTTATTGGAAGCAGCCATCATATCTAGCATATGTGTAGGAACAGCTCTTGTTCTGGAAGAGATTGACAGACTGAAAACCTACCTTTCCTTGCGTTCAGTGCAAATATGTCCTTATGGACTTAGAGCAACCTTGTTTCATATATATTGTATCAATATGATGAACATAATAGACAAGGTGTACGTTTGAATAGTAATTTGGTCATCTTCATCCGATGTTGCATAAGCTCTAACACACTATTCAACATTGTATCACCCATGATAGTGGACGTAGTGCTCTTCCATTCCACCAATGGGTAAATGTAAGAAAAAAACGTTTGCAGATTTCACTTAGTTTTGAGGTTTCTACCTCTAATCTAATTTTTAGATGAGAACATAGTTTGCAACCATTGAGCAGGTGAAGTTTCCCATTGTCGAGTGTTTGCAGTGTTTTTAAGTGTTTGTAGTGTTTGGAACAGTGTAAAAGAGAGGGAGGTTTCTAATAATTGCATTGGAGTATGAAAGTTTCTGTGCGCTTCAATTTTTGAAAAGAAGATTCTTGGGACCAAAGGGTGAAAAGTCCTCGATCTCCTGTTACTATTTTTAATAAGTGGCATTTTCATAGTGCCAAGGCTTTGAAGCCTTGTGCTCAAGAAGTCGCGTGGAGTGCAACTTACGATGTCACAAGGAGCCACAACTAGATATAAGAGGAGCTTCAAGCAAAGGATGTTTCCACACAGAGCTTGTATCATTTGAGAGCAAAGGCAGTCTTGACTAAAGTGTAGTGTAGCATTGCGAACAAACAACAAGCTTTTAAGGACACATGCATAGCTAGGCGGCTAGTAGAAAGGTGGCATACCATCAATGAGGGGAACCGTGTTGGTAGGTGAGGCATCAAGCTCAAGGAAGGCATATAAGGTTTGGAGAAAGCTCATAGCTAGCCAATAATTGACACACTACTTAAGAGCTTATGAAGCAATGTGCGGAAATCCAGAGGTTAGCAATACTTGGCAGCTCGCAGAGGCCTATGACAACAGTCAGAAGGTCGTGTGACTTAAGGAAAACCTCGAGTAAAGCTCTAATAATAAGAACAGTATCAACGATAGAGTTCTGTAGCAGTGTAGGTAGTGAGCCCGACAATGTTCATTAGCCTAGGATAACAAAAAAAATTGGCAATTATATTGTGCAACAATCCAGCTCCATCATGATTGTACTTCAGGCCGTGGCTTGGCTCATTCTTTATTTTGTGCTTCACTTGGCCTTCAATTCGCTCCTCACCTCCTTGTTGGGCATGATCCCTTTGGGCGTTCAACATTGCACCTAGTTGTTTCTGAAGCCGTGTCCTCATCACTTCTATCTCTATTGTCCGGGTCATGATCCGCTGCTTAGATTGGTAGGTTCTTGCATTCGTGCAGCATGCCCATTATCTATGTTGCTTCTACCTCCACGACCTCGTCACATTGAAGTAGTTGTCCTCTATGAGACCTTAACTAAACCTCGAACACAACTTCCAATAAGTACGCCACAGCCCCTCTAGTTAATTCGCACCTCAAATCCTCAAGAACATGTGGCTGAAAACCAAATCGCAGCTAGGAAAAGTCGCAGCACCAAGGAGCAAATGACACTTCAATATCCGCCACATCTAGGGATTGGAGAACTTTGGGACAGCTTAGGAAACTCAACGAAGTGCTGGAACTGAAAAGCAATGGAGGAAGGGGTGGATGAGCAGGGAAAGATAGATAAACACCTGGAACTGAAACGCAATGGAGGAAGGGGTGGAAGAGCAGGGAAAGAGAGAGAAAAACACAGAACTAGGGCCCAGAAATAAGGGCTGGACCCCCCAAAAGACTTTTTTGCAAGAAATAACTTTGTACAACTAGCTCGCAGAGGGAGCATGAGGCTGAGTACAATTCTCTATACAATACAATATGAACTTGAAGTTATGTTTGCAAGACCAAGAGAAGTGCATGTAGAGATCACCACCTCTCTCTGCAGAGTCTTTAGACGTCTTTAGAGTCTTCTGCAGAGTCTTTAGACGTCTGTCAGCTTTCTTAATCTTCGTATAGATCTTCAATAGAAAGCCTCTTTCCCATTTCTCTGGATTAGTGGCACCTGTGAAGCAAAGTGACTTGTGGTTGTTGGCTGGCCGACTTGGAAGCTGGTTCGGATCGCTCCTATTCTCCTGGCGCTTCTCCTTGGGTCTTTGGTAGCTCATTTCAATCTTGTTAAGTGGAGGTTTCTCTTCATTCCTGCCCTTGCGCAAAGGCAGTTACACCAAAGGCGACGGTTTGGGAGCGGAGATCGTCGGGACTTTTGCTCTGGTGTACGCAGTCTTCTCTGCCGTAAGAGTAATCCCTCAGCGACGTCTCTTTCTCTCTGGTTGAGGTCGGTGTTTGCCTTTGCTTTGCACCTGCTGGAGTTTATGCTCTCTCTTTCTCTCTGGCTGTGGAAACATACATGGCTGCTCTTAATGAAGGGCATGCCACACTAGAGATCGCAAATGAGGCTCAATTTCACACACCGGGAAAGACACAAAAAATCCCCAAGTTTCGTATCCGGAAAGGCAGAGAATGGACGCTCTCTCCAAGCTCAAAGAGATTGGGAAAAACCCCCAAGATGATTGATGAAGTAGTATATAACGAGATGTACAAATTGGTAAGAGCAGAGATGAGCACCATGCGGGAGGAAATTATGCAAGAAGTCCAGACACAAGCAAAAGTAATGTATGAGCAAATAAAGAAGCAGATGGAAACCGAAGTATGCAAAGCCAAGAAGGAAATGGAAAAGCAGCTCAAGGTTGAAATGCAAGAACTGAAAGCGAACATGCAAGCACAGTTACTATGTGAAATGCAATCCAGATTGCGGGCTGAAGTGGAAGTACACCAAGTATTGCTACAAAAGGATATGCATAAGATTATGAAAGATTATGTAAATGCTGAGACAAGGGCCATGGAATCTGTAAAAGATAAGGAAATGGCAGAATTGAAATCGCAACTTGAGGCATGTAAAAATGATGTATCTGCGGCCATGGACAAAGAGTCTCAGAAAAGCAGGGAGGCAATTGCAGCCGTGGAGGCAAGTGTTGTTAAAGTGAAAGCAAATGTTGAAAAAGAGGTGCATACTTGGGCCGAGGTGGCTAAAGATGCAAAAAAACAAGCACAAGAAGTGGGCAATGAGATGAAAGAAAACGCACCATGGATTGAAGTGGTCAAGAAAAACAGAGGAGTAACAGCTAATAAAATAGAGGTCATGAATGCCACATTAGAGGAAGAGGCAAGGAGAAAGGCTCGGATCTTGCATGTTAGAATTGTGGGATGGGAACAAAAAGAGGATGCCACTAAAGATGCAAAGGCACTAGCATCGAAGATAGGGGCGGAAAGTGTACCTATTGCTGCTGCATGGTGAGTAGGAAAAGATGACGCCCGGCCCAAGGCCTTGATTTTACGATTTGAGGACATGAGATGGGAGAGTTATCATCACAGAGAGGAGATCCACATGACGGTATGGGGCCTTGGAGACTTTAAGGTTCAGTATATGGAACTGTAATGGTTCTCTGAGGCTAGATGCAGGCTATTTTGAGGATTCCTTTAGGCATGCAGATGTCGCTATTTACACATAGACACACCAGTGCAAGGGGAGGAAACTTCCAGATGTTAGAGGTTTTAGATGGGAATCAGTATGCCGACCACAGCCACAGATGGCAGGAGGGACTAGAGGCTCTGGGGGAGTAGCAGTATTGTACAGAGAGGATTTGCGAGACATAGTACATGTCGTTCATAGAGATGCAGAAGCCAGATACATGTGGATCCAAGTGGAAAGAGGGGACCCCAGGGATTTATATGTAGCTGCATGCTACTTTCCACCTGCCTACTCGAGGTATGCACCTGAGGGCGAGTCGCCGTACTTGCCATTGTATGAGGACATTATGAGATATGCGAGCATGGGGGAGATATTGCTAGTGGGGGACTTTAATGCCCGTACACACTTGAGGCAGACATCAATATATGACTCGAGTGATGCCATCTACAGAGAGATCAACGCAGAGGAGGTTGGTTTGCATAGGTCGGCACAGGACTTGGGAGATGTGACAGAATATGGTACACATTTCTTAGCATTAGGGAGTGCCCTGTTAGAGTTAGCTCAAATGTCCACCTCTCATGTAACCCACCAATATTCTGTGTACCCAATGTTGTAAGGCCCCCATATGAGGAGAAGCCATGATGGGTATCGGATATTGGGAGGGATCCCCAGTTTAGACACTGGAAGGGGTCTTAGAGTAGACCAGATGGTTATGAGACGGCTTAGGAGCCAAGAGTAGATACCCGTCTGCAAAAAGGGGGGGTTCGGGGGGGCGATAGCCCCCCCGATAGCAGGGGGTCCGGGGGGCGCAGGCCCCCGGTGGGGGTCTGGGGGCAAAGCCCCCAGCGGCAGGGTCCGGGGCCCGACAGCATGTTTTCTGAAGGGTCGGTTGGTCTTCCAGGCCGACTGTCTATTAGGCCGACTGCCTATTACAAGGCCGACCGTCAACCGACTTACACTATATAATAGTGGCCACCCCCTATCATCAGATCACCAGTTCTTCACGCTCATAGTCCTCCGTCCAGCATCTGTCTAGATCACCATCGAAGCTCTGTCTGTAGAGCGCATGGGTGGACAGCCAACCATCAGTTGTATCAGCAGTTTGGTATATCAGAATTTTTGTATTCTCTCCAGCTTTCCATCGTGTACTTGCGTTTTGTTGTTATCTTCCGCTGCGTACTATTTTCTTACATGCCCATGGATTGATTATCTTCAATGGTCTGTCTTATTGGCCAGGTTCAGATGCTCTTACATGCTGGAACCCGAAAGGAGGTGCTAGTACAGTTGATTATTTGATGGGGTTGCCGTCTCTAATTCCACAGATCTGTGATTTCAGTGTATCTAGCAGACCCATTGGAGTGGCTGCGGACCATGCTATATTGAGGTTTATTGTGTCAGGAGGATGCTGGAGGGGGGTAGTCAGGCCTTCGTTTTAGAGACAACCTAGATACCAATTCATGGAGGAGATTGCTACAATGTACGGAGATGCAGTGTGGGACAAAATTATGGTGCTAGACCCTCATGGTCCCCTGGAGGAGATCACCCGTGGTTTGACAGAGGTATTGCATGTGTCAGCACAGTATGCATTCCCACACACAACAATATCATCCACCCCTCCTTGCAGCACTGCCCCACAAAATAGTTGGTATGACGATGAGTGTCGTATGATGCGCAGACAATTACAGCAGGAGGTTGCTACAAACACTCGGACACACAAGCAAGCCAAGGCCATCTTCTCACGCCTAATACGGAAGAAGAAACGGGCCTACTTAGCTAGATTGGAGGCAGAGAGCTACCAATTATTCTTGGGACAGAACAGTAAGAAGGCATGGAGGATGTTTCAGGAGAGACAGCCTGGTACACCGATTGTAGCACCAGAAGCTTGGGCCGACTATGCGCAGTCATTATATTGTATACCAGGACAGCCACCGATTCCGTAACCACAGGATACGAGGCCTACATATTGCTCCTTCAAATTGCATATGGTCAATGATGCCATTGACAGATTGGGACATAGAAAGGCTTTGGATCATGATGGATTAGCGGGAGAGCACTTTATGTACGCACGGGACATTGTGGCACCGCTTCTTGTGCATGTGTTTAATAGAGCAGTTTGTGAAGGATTCCCCCCTAGTTGGACAGAGCATATCATTGTACTGCTCTTTAAGAGTGGAGATCCGATGATGCCCAACAATTACAGGACTATCATGATTGGCCACTGCTTGGCCAAGATATATGGATCCATCTTGGAAAAGGAGTTGAGCAGATGGGCAGCAATGCATGGACACAGAGCAGTAGGACAGGCAGGTTTCAGGCGAGGTTATACCACTTTGGATCACATCCTGACTCTCCGGGGTCATAGAGGAAGGCAAACATCATCATAAAAGGATATATTGTTGCTTTGTAGACTTCCGCAAAGCATTTGACACAATCCCACGGACCAGGCTGATGGAAAGACTGTGAGGGAAAGAGAGGAGGTGGAACGTTAGGAGAGGGAGACACAAGAAGTGTGGGTGTTTAAAAAGTGTTGAGCCACACCACAAACTCAAAGGTTTTATTAGGATTAGGGATTTACCCTATGACTGTCTTAAGACAGTCATAGGGGTCATAACTTTTAAAGGGTGGCAATGTGCCTTTACCCCAACAACCTCCCACCTAAAGGCCACTGTGCCTAAAGGGGAGAAAAGAATAAAAATTACAGCAATATACAGTTACTGTATACAAGACCATAAAATAAGAATGGTCTCATCCTAATCCCATGATGTGGCGACAATGTGTAAACCGCTCTGTAGGCAAGCTCTTAGTGAGCAAATCTGCAGGAATCAGTATGCACCTTCACACGCTCAAGCCGCTTGTCTTCCAGTACCTCCCTGATGAAATGGTATTTCACATCTATGTGCTTGGTCTTCTGATGAAAGACCGGATTCTTTGCCAACATGATAGCACTCTGACTATCACAATGCAAAACTGGCATATCTCCTGTAATGCCCAAATCTCCCACCAGCCGAGTAAGCCATATTGCTTCCTTGCAAGCCTCAGTGGCTGCAACATATTCAGCTTCAGTGGTTGACAGTGCAATGCATTTCTGCAACCGAGACACCCATGATATAGCACCTCCTGCAAATGTGAAAATATAACCGGTAGTAGACTTCCGGTTATCTGCATTCCCTGCATAGTCTGAATCTGTAAAACCATGCACCAATGCATCCTGCCTACCATAGCATATGCACAAGTCTTTGGTACCCTTGAGATACCTCAAGACGCCTTTCACTGCTTCCCAGTGCTGCTTGCCTGGATTTGCCATATACCTGTTGATGACTCCCACCGCAAAAGCAATATCCGGACGAGAGTGGCAACCATGGCATACATCAAAGAACCAACTGCAAATGCATACGGAACCTTGGCCATCTCAGCCTTATCATCATCTGATCTGGGGCTGTCCTTACTGCTGAGTTTTAAATGAGGAGGCAACGGGGTACTAATAGACTTCCCTCCCTCCATTTTAAACCTCTGCAGTACTTTGTCAATGTACTCCTTCTGTGACAGAAACAAAAGTCCCTTGGACCTGTCACGAATAATCCGCATACCAAGAATATGGTTTGCATCACCCGTGTCTTTCATGTCAAAAGACTTATGCAGTTGCTTCTTCAAAGCACTAATCTCCTGCTGAGATTTGCTGGCAATCAGCATGTCATCCACATATAGAATGAGTAGCATCAAACTGCCATCCTTTGCCCGTTTGGTGTACAAGCAGTGATCGGTCTCACACCTATGATACCCTTGGGACTGCATGAAGGCATCAAACTTCTTGTACCATTCTCTTGGCGCCTGCTTGAGTCCATACAAGCTCCTCTTGAGCTTACACACAATCTGCTCTTTCCCTTTAACAGCATATCCCTCTGGCTGACTCATGTAGATCTCATCATGGAGATCTCCGTGAAGAAAAGCAGTCTTCACATCCATCTGACATAAATCCATGTCCTCATGAGCAACAAGAGCTAACACTGCTCTCAAAGTAGTCATCTTGACTACGGGGGAAAAGATCTCATCAAAGTCAATGCCCTTCTCCTGCTTAAATCCCTTGGCAACCAATCTGGCCTTATACCTCGGTAAAGCATTTGAATCCACTTTGACTTTGTAAACCCACTTGCACAGCAAAACCTTTCTGCCTACAGGTAGCTGCACCAAGTCCCATGTATCATTTTGAAGTAGGGAGTCCATTTCTGACTGCATGGCTTTCTCCCACTTCCTTTTCTCTGTTCTTCCCATAGCTTCCCTGAAGCTGGAAGGCTCACCACAATCTGTCAGCATGATAAAATCAGCCACATTATTGGCTCCTGGAACAAACCTGTCAGGAGGCCGTTGTACACGCGTGCTCCTCCTAACAAAATGTTCCGTATTAGGCTGCTGTCTAGCCTGTTCGTCATGCATGACGGGTGGCTGTACCACCATATTTGGCTGTTCTACAGCACCATTTGCTGGCATATCCAGTGGTGCATCATTGGCAAAATTGTCTGGCTGATTTTCAGCCTGTATACCCTCTTGAACAGGGTTATTTACAGCAGCCTGCTGCTGCATATTAATGGGCATTCTTTGCTGTCCGACATCATCATAGACAACCCTCCTGTATTCCGCAGGTTGCACGGGTTCTCTGTGTACACAATCCTCTTTAAAGATGACGTCATTGCTGCGTATAATCTTCCGTTTGACAGGATCCCATAACCGGTACCCCATTTCACCTTCGTCACCGTAACCCATGAAGATGCATCTGAAAGACTTTGGCTCCAGTTTGGTGCGCAGTTCTTTGCGTACATGAGCAAAGCACTCGCAGCCAAACACACGTAAGTGCTTATATGAAGGTGGCTTGCCAGACCACACCTCCTCTGGCACTTTCAACTCCAAAGCCTTGTTCGGCGACCTGTTAATTAGGTGAACTGCTGTTTGCACGGCTTCTGCCCAAAAGCCATGGGGCAATGCAGCATAAGACAACATACATCGAACTTTCTCCTGAATAGTTCGATTCATCCGCTCACTCACACCATTTTGAGATGCATTATGAGGGGCTGTGAGTTCCTGTTTAATGCCCTTAGCTTCGCATAACTGTACAAAAGTATGTGACACATACTCACCCCCATTATCAGATCTGAGGCATTTCAGCCTGCGTCCTATCCGATTCTCAACCTGAGCGACAAACTTCTTGAAAGCATCTAAGGCATCGCTCTTATGCTTCAAGAAATAGACCCACACTTTGCATGTGGCATCATCAATAAAAGTAATGAAATACTTTGCACCCCCTAGTGATAGCTGTGGCATCTCACACAAATCAGTGTGCACTAGATCAAGCGGTGCTCTATTCTAGGGAGTTCTCCTCTTATGAGGAGTCATAGAATGCTTTCCAAAAATGCAATGATCACAAGTAGGCAAATCTGAAAATGAAAGAGACGGCAGATAACCCAAACGTGACAGTTCTTGCATTCCTTTAACGGACATGTGTCCCAACCGGCTATGCCACAATGAAACCTTTGGCAGCTCGGTTATGGCAACAACATGATTACCTACACTGGAAACATAAAGAGGGTACAAGGTATCACTCTTATAACCCTCAGCCACTACAACCTGGCCATCAGTAATTACCCATTTGGAATCCCCAAATGTGGTGTGATAACCATTGTCATCCAACAAGCCAGTGCTAATCAGATTTTTCTTGATTTGTGGCACATGGCGAACACCATCAAGCATAAATATGCGTCCGTCAGGGAATACTATCTGTATACTGCCAATCCCTGCAATCTGACATTCATAGTTGTTCCCAAGGTGAACAACTCCATGAGTACCTGTGTAGGAAGTAAACCACTCCCTATGAGGCGTAACATGAACAGAAGCACCTGAATCCAAGAGCCAGGTGTGCATGTCGTGGCCATCAACAACCAATGTATGTGCAATTACAGCAGAAGAACATAATACATCATGTCTGTCACTGTCACTGTCCTCTGCTGCAACATTCACTGCATCCAAGTCATCTGCCTTGGCCTTGCCTTTGCCTTTGCTTCCACTGCCTGCATCCTTTGTCTCAGCCTTCTTGGCTTTCTGATCCCGTATAAACTTGAAGCACTTGGACTTCACATGTCCCTTCTTGCCACAGTAAAAGCATTCAATATCCTTTTTGCCACGGGAATGACTGCGGGATTTGGACTTGCCAGCAGATCTCCCCTTCTACTGAGTCCTACCTCTTTCCTGTACCTGCAAAGCATCGGAAGACTTGCTGCCCATATTATTCTTCCTGCTCATCTCCTCCATAAGGAGAGAGCTCTCCACATCAGCATACATAAGAGTGATATTTGAATTTGACAGGGTGGTCTTGAAAGTGTCCCAACTCTCAGGGAGGGTACACAACAAGAAGTAGCCTTGAACTCCTCATCAAGGTTCAATCCCTGTGCGATAAGCTGTGTAAAGATGGCATTGAACTCACTCAAGTGTGAGGTCATAGCTGTACCTTCCTTCATGCGAAGGTCGACAAGCTTCTTCAACCAATAAACCTTACTGGCTGAACTCTTTTGGGCATACAACTCTTCTAGCCTCTGCCATAGGCCATAAGAGGTCTTTTCTGCCTGAACATTGAACACAAGAGAATCAGTGAGAGTAAGCATGATAGCCGCCCTTGCGGACAAATCAAGCTCCTCCCACTCATCATCTGCCATCCCAGATGGCTTGACACCCTTCACCCTTATGGGCTTAGAAATCTTCTTTAGCAGAAGTACATTCAAACACTGTTCTGCCCATAATGCATAATTGTGTGCCCCTTCCAATTTCTTTATGTTCAGTATTGAGGATTCACTTCCCCCTGATGCCATATCAGACAAGGGAAGTTACTGACTCCCTGTAAGTCAAAAAATGACTAAATAAAATTCTGATTTCTCAGAAAACCTGCTCTATCAAGAGCCAGGAGCACTCACAATAGTGCTGTTTTTTACTGTCAAAAAATCTGCAGCAAAACAGAAAATTTTCCCTCTAGTCACTGTACCTTCTGACACACTGTACCGTGCTCAAATAGGCATAAAACAGTAACTACAGAATGCTGCAGCTGTTCCACAAGTGTTTTATCAGTGCATCATCATCTGACGAAGCACAAAACACTGCTGTCCTGGACACTTCTCCCACC
Source organism: Dipteris shenzhenensis (assembly GCF_047967505.1). Classification (NCBI taxonomy): domain Eukaryota; kingdom Viridiplantae; phylum Streptophyta; class Polypodiopsida; order Gleicheniales; family Dipteridaceae; genus Dipteris; species Dipteris shenzhenensis. Next base: position 3,036,447 of record NC_141596.1, on the reverse strand, counting down.
TCAGATGAGGTATTGCACTGATTTTATATGCATAAACCACTTGTCATACACTGTTTTGTTCACTGAAAAAGGCTCCAAACACCTCAGCCTGTCACAAACCTGCAACAAAGTATGGGACAAATCCCAAACAATCACCCTTCTACCAAGGGGATAAAAGGCATCTGAAGTTCTCAAACAATAACTCAAGTGCTCACAAGCAAAATCTGGGCAAAAGCCCCTTGATTTGACACCTGTACCAAGTGAAAAACACCTCAACACTGAGGTAGCATACAAAATACAGCGCTCTCCTGGCACTTTCACCTGACAAAGTAATGCATAAACTGCCTGTGTGCACAGTGGCAACACAGATCCCAACGTACAAACACCGAAAAGAAGATCTTTTGAGCATTGTCAACGATGGACAGTTAGGGACCGAGTAAACTCGATGCGCCCTGGCCAAGCGTGGCTCAACTGAGATTTTCAAAGTGTCGTACACAAATTGTGACCTGCAAAGAAATGTCACTGATACACTGCCAAAAACGAGACCAATGTGGGCACCCTGGCTCCACACTGCCTCAAGGCATACACTGCATACACTTCCAGGCAAAAGCCCTATGAAATTGTCACCCAAAAACTGAGACTTGCACTCAGCAAAAGCATAAAAGCCCTCTGCAAATTAAGGCATCTGACCTTCCCGAAACAAAATAACTGTGCAACCACCACACACTGTGGCACTAGTCACCTCAAGCACGAGGGACACGAGTGTACTTGCTGTACCTCAAACACACAGTTCTAGAACTGAAAAAAAAATTCCGGGAATGCATCAAGAAAAAACCTCGTTGTACTTTTGTACCTGCGTGTACTTGCAAGTACCATGCAAAAGAGCAGAGTGCTCTCACTTTTTCCTTCTTCCCCCAAAAAAAAATTTCCGTGCCTGCTGTACCTACAAGTACCTGCTGTGCTTGCACAGTGTACCTGCTGTACCTTGTACTTGCAAGGGCACGGATCCCCAAAAAAAATTGTCGAAATTTTGGCTGAGGGTACAGTCGGTACAGCTGTACCTTGTACTTGCACGCGTCCGTACAGCCGGTACGGCTGGCTGTACCTGTCGCGGCGTCCGTACAGCCGGTACGGCTGGCTGTACGACTGGTCGCGGCTGTTGCCTTGCAGCCGGTCGACTGGCTGTGCGCGGCCAGTGCTGCGCGCTGGTTGCGCCCGCCTGGTAGGCTGCGGCCGCCGTGTAGCGGGTAGCAGCTAGCTGCTGCTGCAGCTATGGGTGCTCGCGCACCTGCTGCGCGCGGCGGGTGCCCTGGCTTGCTGCTGCCCTGCTCGCTGTTGAGGGCACGAGGCCCAAGGGGAGAGGAAGGGGTAGAGGGAGGGGTAGACCGGAGTGAGAGAGTGGCTCTGATACCACTTGTGAGGGAAAGAGAGGAGGTGGAACGTTAGGAGAGGGAGACACAAGAAGTGTGGGTGTGTAAAAAGTGTTGAGCCACACCACAAACTCAAAGGTTTTATTAGGATTAAGACAGTCATAGGGGTCATAACTTTTAAAGGGTGGCAATGTGCCTTTACCCCAACAAAGACTACATGATATTGGAGTACCACATGAGATGCAGTGGGGGATATATGCCTTGTACGAGACGGTGATGGGCCGAGTTAGAGCACCTAGAGGGCTGTCAAATGCAGTTATGAGTACTATTGGCGTGAAGCAGGGGTGCCCTCTCTCTCCCACACTATTTGGCATATACATTGATGAGCTCTCAGAGTATATCAACAGGATAGGAGGACCCGGAGCCAGCCTAGCAGGAGTGTTGATACCCATTCTGCTCTATGCAGATGATGTAGTTTTGATTGCAGATTCTCCGAAAGGATTACAAAGACATTTAGATGCGCTACAGGCTTTTTGTGAGGACAAGGATCTAACAGTAAACCTGGGAAAACCAAGGTGATGGTATTTAATACTACACAGGCTTGGGTGACGCGCTCAGCACAACAGTACACTTTCAAAGGTGAGACAGTAGAGCAGGTACGATCTTATGTGTACCTCGGCGTGATCTTTTCTGGTCGACAATTTTCACTGAGAGCCGCGATTGATGCCAGATTGGATAGAGGCTATGCAGCTTTGGGGGCACTAGAGAGACAGTGTGCACATGTACAATTTCAAGAGCCACGCACAAAATTATGGTTGTTTGAGACATTGGTGGTGCCCACATTATTTTACGGTGCAACTATATGGGGCCCCAGTGTAGGGGGTGCAACTGAGTGGAGGAGATTGGAAAGGCCATTAGTGACATTGATTGCCCGCATGATCCGGAGCAAGCCATCCGATAATACGAGCTGAATTAGCAGCTGCTCCACTAGTGACTGAGGCTCTGTTCCAGGCAGTAACTTGCATACATAGATTGTGGGATCTACCTAGCTCCAGATATGCACGGTTGGCTATGATATCATCCAGGCAGCTAGCAGAGGAGGGTCGAACATGGTGCTGGTATGCTCAGCTACAGAGATGGTTTGTAGAGCATGAGTTGACAATGGATGCACTCCCACCCTTTCAATACAGTTTGGATTGTCCCAAGTTAGACATGTCTCGCCATGACCGAAACAAGATCATTAGAGCTGATATTGTCAAATTGGAGACTGAGAGAACCTGGACTAGTAGACCACATGAGCCCTTAGGGAAGAAGATGGCATACTACCAAAGCCATTTTCTTCATCTATCTCCAGATGAACTTATAGCCAGGCCAGCATACATGGACACACACCTATCTCACAGGCTACGTAGTATTATTGGCCAAATTCGAACCTCATCACATTAGTTGAGGATAGAGACAGGGAGATACACCCACACAGCCCCTCAGGATCGGATATGTCAGTTATGCCAGCAGGAGGAGGGGACAGAGGAGCATTACGTATGTAGATGCACGGTATATTATGAAATCCGAGGCAGATACCACTGTCTATTCAGAAAAGGATTTGGCCCACTCCGTAGGGTGATGGAGTACGAAGATAAAAAATGCTTGGGTTTGTTTTTATCAGAGCTCAAGCGACATAGAGAGACTTTGTTGGGAGACAGACAGCCGAGACCAGCCCCACCCAGGCAAAGTACACTCAGAGACTTCTTCACTGCCAGCACCTTAGCTAGTTTTATGCCCTCCTCGCCATCAGAAACCCCTGGCGCCACCACCACCTTATCACACACAGGCAGATTGCCACACTCTAGTGGTGTGATTTTGGACCGAGCCATCGCCATATCCAGGTCACGGAGGCCCAGGCTCCCAAGACCCCGTGCCCGGCACCCATATCTTCATCGGATCCGTGCCATCATTGCCAAACACAGGAAACGTGTGGCACCGAGTTATGAGATCCTAGAGCTGCCCATGATTGGGATTTTTGACATAAGAAGAGTGCAACCCTTTTATTGATTAGTTTTCTGCCTATGCTGATCAATTGGTACTTTTAGTAAATACTTGCTTGGTATTTCATTAGTTTTGGGTCACTTGCAATCCCTCTGACTGTAAGTACCTTTAGTAGCTCTCAGCCTTCAGCTTATTTATTTTGTTGTTCTCTTTGATGAGACAACACTAGTAGATGTATCAACTGTTTTAGTCTCATAGGCCGTTTGGCCTTTTAGAGATGTTAATATCTATCTATCTATCTATCTATCTATCTATACAACTGGGAGCCTAGAGGTCCTTATTTTATAGACTAGGCCAGACACTTAGAAAGCATGTGCTTTCTAAAAGCCAGGCCTGCTTTTCTTGCCTAAAATAGGCACTTTTCTCTAGAAAGTCGAGCTTTCTCCAAAATCTTGGGCTTTTCCCAAAAGCAAGCACTTTCCTCCATAGAGTGGGGCACCTTTAATGCTTTTAGCTCAAGTGGGCTCTTCTTTATTTGGGATGCCACTTAAAATGTGGGGGAACTTAACATTCTCCAAAGTCTTGCAAGTCTTGCACCTTGCACAAACAATATCCAACACTTTTACCCATTAGAGGTTAGCCAAATGCATGCATTCTTGTCCTTGAACTAATCCTAGTCCCTTGTGGCATTCCTACGGTTCTCTTTTACCAATACAAAGCAACGTAAAATAAAACTTATTCTAGTTAACCAAAGTCAGCTTTCTTTGACCAAAGTCAATCTAATAAAGATTCCTCTTTGTTTATTGGGAGAAGCAGCAACTGGTGACATACTCTCGATTTCTAATCAGTTTCCCTCAACTAAAAAGATTCTTGACACAATTTTAAAACTTAAGGATACTCCAAAAAGAACTCCTCATTTACCCACTTGGCATTGAGTGTCGAATAGTTCTTGGACTTGATAAGGTACCTGCAGGTAACCTTGCCTTTGGGTCTCTTCTTTATGTGATATACAATCTGTTATGGTTGGAAGATCCCCTCCATTTCTTCCACTTCTAGTGACTCTTCTCGTAAACTAGCTCTGTGTTCTCTAATCCTTAATACTTCTTTAAAAGACTCACGTGAAAAGCATTGTGAATCTTCCAAGTCTTTGGTAGCTTTAGTCAATATGCAACTTCATTTATGGGCTCACTAACCTGGAATGGCCCATAGTATCTAAGAGACAACTTTGGGTATACCTTATATGCTTACCTACAACTTTCTTTTGCTTTTTTTGTGACCTTTCGATCGTTGTCCAAACTTAAAAGAAGGTTGTATCGAGGTCTCGAACATACTGATCAGTTGCAAATATCTCATCCTTGGTCCGCAGAATAGGTGGTAAAACCACCTTCCCATATATTACTTCAAAAGGGGCTTTTCCTATAGAACTGTTAGTCATGTTGTTGTATGCAAATTCCACTAGGTTAAGGTACTTTTCCCATCAAATTTCTATTCGACACATAACACTTTAAAAGATCTAGCATTGTGCTCTCCCTGACCTTCTGTCTGAGGGTGAAATAAAGATGATAACTCCACCCATGTTATCAAAAAGTGCTCTCCAGAATAGTCATTCTTGGATCTCGGTTGCTTAGTATCGATCTAGGCAACCCATGGTGCTTGAAAATATGTGCCATAAACAACTGGCTATATGGTCTACCTTGATAGTGTTCCTAACTGGAATGAAGTGGTCTTGCTTGCTAAAACCTGTCAATTATGGTCCATATCCCAATATTCCCATTCTTTGATCGTGGAAGATCAAATATAAAATCCATAGCAATACTCTCCCATGGCCTTTGCAGTATCAGAAGCGGCATCAGGAATCCTATAGTCTTCTGTTTGTCGTAGTTAACTTTTTGGCATGTAAGACATTCAGAAACGAACTTGTGGATATTTTTCCACATTCATGGCCAAAAGTACCTGGGTAGTAGAGAAATACCCCAATGATCTGCATATGGAGGGGGGTGAAATTCTTTCAAAACTTTTGTTCTCATGCTTTGGGTCACACAAAGGTGATCATCTTTCATGAGCTACCCATCCCTAAGTGAATATTGGTTGAATGATTGTCCTTGTTGAATGTTCCTCATGATCTCTCCGAAGTTTGAATCCTATAGATAAAGATCTTTCATTTCCTCGAGGTCCCTGTGATAGGCTATGGTGACATTGTTTACATGGGGCCTTCTAGATAAAGCATCCGCTACTCTGTTTCGGGCTCGTGGAATGTGGACAATCTGAAAATGAAACATGGACAAAAGTTTGTCCACCTCATCTGCTTTTTGGAGAGCTTAGTTTGCATCAAGAAATACCTAAGGCTCTGGTGGTCCATCTTGACTCTGAAATCAGCTCCAAGAAGATAATGCTTCCAAATAGTGAGGGCATGAATTACAGCCAGCATCTCTTTCTCATAAATACCCATATTGCCTCTCAACATCTTCCAGCCTCCGACTCTCGTAGGCCCATCTTGGTGGAGAGTAGACCAGGAGTGCAGCTCCCACACACTCTCCGCATGCATCACAATCCACATCAAAAGGTTTGTGTAAGTCTAGAACGACAAGGATCAGCTTAGTTGTTAACTTTTGTTTGAGAGTGTTGAAAATTGTCCTTTGCCTGCCCTCCCCACCTGAAGACTGAATTTCTTGGTCAAATCATGCAATGGAGCTGCTATATCAGCACAAAGTGTCTGATGAACAGCCTATAATATGAGCAAAGTCCCAAGAAAATGCATACTTCTTGTATTGGATTGAGTTCTGGCCATTCCTGTATAGCTTTAATCTTGGCTGGGTCCATCCGAATCCCCTCCTTGGAGATTATATGACCAAGATAGTGGATCTCATTTAGAAAGAATTCACTCTTCTTGTCGTTAATGTATAGTTTGTTATTCCGAACTTCTTGGAACGCTGTGGCGAGAGTGCCTCTTATGTTCTTCTTCAGAGCTGGAAAATTCTAGAATATCATCAAAGAAAGTATTTGTAAAAGGCCTGTAGGGCCTGAAAATCAGATCCATCGTTCAATTGAAATGATTGGTGCGTTTGTCAACCCAAAAGGCATGACCAAGGACTCATATAAGCCGAACATTGTTCAAAAGACTGTCCTGTGGATGTCTGGAGGATGAATCCGTATTTTATGATACCCACTCTTCAAATCAATCCTACTGAAATTGTGGCCCCTTTCAACTTGTTGGGAACATCGTCTAACAAGGGCTGGCCTAACAATGCCCGTATGATAGCAGTCCTTGTATTTCCTTCTTTTCAAAGTCTAATTCTTAGTGTCAGGGCAAAGATGGGAGTTCTTCCAAATCGGTGAATTAGCACAAGATGCCTGATTAGGATATCAAAGACTACCTCAAACAGCTAAAGCTGGCAAGTTGGGTTGGGGAGCATCCTCTGCATCTGAGGGTGAGTTGATATAGCAGAACCAGATATGCCTCGATTTGAATCTAGAATATATCCCAATCACCTCAAGCTAGCAAGATGGGTCTAGAAGAATCACTACTTCTTAAGCTGACTCGAGATTGTCAGATCATTAACCGTTCTCAATTGATACTGCATACATTTGAAGGGTGTCCCATTGAACATAATGGGAATGGCAATGATTTCTAAACTTCACCTTAGTTGTCGTCGAATGTCCATATATGATGCAGCCTACCGATGCTCTAACCTTCAATGAGGAAATCAATCGGAGGAGCAAGCCGTTTGATATATGCCCTGGCATACTCGATGTGGTATGTATGTTTCCAATAAGCAAAATACTACACTCCGAGTAAGTCTGAATAATGTCATCAAGCCAGTCCACTTTCATCATTCGTTATACTGAGCGGGTGTTAGAGGATGTGACCAGACATGCAATTCAGTCCTTCATGGTTCATGACTACAAGCCAACCATAATGTTGAGGCTGTACGTAACTCTGTCCAGTGAAATTGAATAAAAATTGTTATTTTTCTGATATCTACAATCTTGTATTCTTCGCTGCATAAAGTGAGTGCAATACCTCAGGTACAGAGATGTGACTTCCGACCACATCTTTCAGAGAGCAACCTAATTGTAGATATGGCTTTGAAAACTGCCAGGGCAGAAGAAGATTTTCTTTACTATTACACTCTGATATACCTGAGAGCAAGGCAGGAATCAATCAGAACTGCAGAAAGAAACGAACTCTGGCAACTTTTGATCACTGTAGAAATAATAAAATGTACACCACATATAAAAATATGACAGTCTTTGACAAGAATGCATTATCTGGCATGCGACCATACATACCTGGAATCAGAGAACCCGCAACATGTGATTCCACCATTATAAGTGCTCGCTTCAAGTTGATCTGTGGCATTTAAAAAAATACAATTAGAACAAAGATACCAGGGATAGCACAGTGGTTACATACTAAATTTTATGACGCATGTTTCAATATCAAAGCTTTAATACTTCACAATACTAACAGTTGAAAACTGTAATGATGCAAGTGATTGATATCGTAGCCATAGATGAAGCAATCGAATTGATGCCCAAGTTAATATCAAGGTTGAATATGATGCTGATAGTCCAGGTGTAGCCTGTCAATTTCCATCATATTATTATATGAGACTTTCATGCATGCCCTGACCAGATTATTGATTTGGCTAGCATGTCATTTCTGAAAGGTTTAAGGCCAAAAAAATTATCAGTGAATTACAACGCACCAGCAAAATCACGCCAAGAGCAATGCCAAGCAGCTCACCAGTAACCTCCCAGACCTCTTCCTACACAAGCATAAATTCTTATTTTGGGTGATTGAGCAGGCTAATTCACAGGAAAACATATACATCCCTCTACAAAACAAGGAAGCAGAGCACAATTTAACTTTGTTAAGGAACACATATTGATCTCACCAAAAAAGAAAATTTTGCACCAGGTAAAAGTATAAATAGATGCATCAATCGCTTTCAATGAAAATCAAGAACCTCCAACCTTCAGGCCTGATCCTGCTGTATAACCTCACAAAATGTCTCAGAAAATAGAAGCTTGGGTTACAGTTTGGGAATGAAGCGTCTTCTCTCTCATATTTTGATGTCTTGATAAAATTATGATTATCCAATCCCTGACTAAAGGTAGTTTCCAACAATCTCAAGTTCTATCCCTCCTATCAAAATACTATGCAGATGTGGCTGGATGATTCCCCAAGCCTCATCCATGTGTCAGCGCGTTGGCAATTCTGTAGTGTCTCTGGCTTTGGGTCTAGGCTGTGCTGTCTTCTATGCTATCTAACTTTAAAAATCAGAATTACCCTCTGAGTGGACTCTGGCTGGTGTTGATGTTAGTCATCTCCTATATGTATACTAGAGAGTGAGGGCTGCTATGTGGGTGTGCCCGCCTAGAGAGAGGTGTAGTGTGTTAGTCCTTTCTCATTGCGTTTTCTGCAGGCTAGGTGGGAGCCTAGCTAGGGAATTATGCCAATGTTAGAGGCTGTTTTAGGGCCTGGTATAGGCCACAGCATGGCGTAGTAACCAGGCTGGTCTGTGGTCAGTTTGAGGCCAACCAAACAGACTACATTAGGTTAACTTGACCAGATTTGGTTGAGTCAGTCGGCTTGTTAGGTCGGGTCAATCATCTGGTTAACCAGACCCAATGTGCCAGTTCAGTTTCAAGGCCCCCCTATAGATAGGGCCCCCTTTCCCACTCTCCATTCGCATCTTCTTGCTATTTCAATTCGCTTGTTCTGCTGTCAGCTCTACTCGCCTTTCTGCTGCACTTTCACATGGTATCAGAGCAGCAAGTTGTCTAAAAGGTTGGAATTGGATAGCGTTTGAGGCGTGGACAGTTCGGAGTTTGTTGTCGGCAATTGTTTGAGGTGGGGACAGTCTGCAGATATTGCCACTGTCGATATCCCACCCATCCCAACAGCATCGCATATGGATGAAACCATCGCCCATGTCTTGATGGTGTGGTGACTGCGCATGTAACATCAAAGCACTAAGCATTTGGGACTGCAAGTAAAGCACTTGAAAAACGCGATTTGAGGAAGTGTATGTGGAGCAGCCTCCTGGATCTCAGGCTCCTAATTCATAAGGGATGGTCTATAGGTTTAGGAAGGCATTGTATGAAGCATCTCGGGTGTGGAATCAGAAAATTGACGCATTCTTTGTTCGAAAGGGGTTTTAAACATCTATGGCTGATCCAAACTTGTATATATTCCGGGAGAAAGGTTTGGTTACCCTCATCATCTTGTATGTCAGTGATTTCATCTTGATAAGCAGCCATGTGGAGCATATTGCCATGACAAAGGCTGCATTCAATGCGGTCAAGCAAGGCCACTTTTCCACCTCAATCTTTGGTCACTTCTATGTTGACCAAATTTGTTTTATCAAGGCTACATTTCTCTATTTTTAATGTTGCAAATTAGCAAACTGCACGCCTTCACCTTGAAAGTCTAGATTTATCATGATTTTGGATACCTTCCCAATATCCATCCTTTACTATGGGTCAATGGTATATGCACGCTGGGCACCCTTACATTCACTGCAACAGCCATTGCTATATCTATGTACAATGGTACGCAAATTTTCCTAACAATCTAGGCAAGCCATATTTCACTGAGTTGAAATCAAAGCTGTCGGCCTTATCTCATATAGTTTTGTTTCAAAAAATGATTACATCTCCCCAAAGGAGAGCAAAGTGCAAGCAAAGCTAGCTGAAGAATTGGATGATCAAACTCTCAATGCTCAAAATTGTTCATCCCTTCTAATATTATGCATGAGATGACAGATTTGGATCTTCTCCATCTCTTTTCAGGTTTAGAAATATGGCAGACACAAAGGGTTTTTTTTGTGTCCCAACAGCGGTATGTTCGTGAGCTCTGTTGGCAACTTCAACATGGAAAACTATAAATCTATCTTGTTTCCCATGGAACCCGAACACGAAGATGCCCTAGACTGATCCCTGTGAGCGGTTGGATGCAGCATTGGCCGGAAGCTCGTTGGCTCCTTGATCTGGCTACTCAACATCAGGTTTGGACCTCAGCTTTTCAGTGGGGCTGTTAAGCTCCTTCATGCAGACACCACTAAAGACACAGTGGGATGCAGGTATGCGGATCCTCCAGTATCTACACACGATACAAAGGATTAGGGATTGTTTTATGCTGCGGGGATGGGAGTGAAGCCTAGGATCCATCTACAAGGTTGGAGTGATTCAAATTGGGGAGGAGACGCGGACACGAGGAGGTCGAGAATCAGTTATGTTTTTACCCTTGGTTCAGCAATCATTATGTGGAGCAGTAAGAAGCAGCCTACTGTGGCCTTGTCATCCATTGAGGCTGAGCAGCAACCTGCTAGGTGGTCTAGCTTTGAAGGCTACTTGGAGAAGTTGGGTTCCAATAGAGGGATCCGAGCATCGTCAAGTGTGACAACAAGAGTTGTATAGCGATTGCAAGGAATCCTGCGTTCCATGCCTAGACTAAGCACATTGTGATATAGTACCATTTTTTCCGTGAAAAGATCATTGATGGGGATACATTCTTGTCTTTTTGTTTGACGAAGGACAACACAACAGACTCGCTTACCAAGCCTCTACCACAACAGATGATCAATGGGCATTCCAGCTCCATCGGGTTGATTTGATATCAGGACCTTTCTCACTCTCTTTCTTGCAGGTTATACCAGAGTTGGAGGTTGTGTTAAAGGCTGGTTTAGGGCCTCATATAGGCCACAGCATGGGCCAGTAAACAAGCCATTCCATGGTCTGTTTGAGGCCAACTGTCCACTCTGTATCCAACAAGTCTGGCCCCCAACAAGGGCTGCCGTACATCCCCGCTGGGTAAGCCAAGGAGTCAAAAAGCAACCCCTTGGTGCGTGGATCATGAAAGTGCAAGCGGAAGCACTGCCTCTCTAGTCTGGCCAATGAGGCATACCCTCTACTCAAGCGTGCCTGCATCGCGGGTCTCATCGTGAAGCTCGGTCCAAAGAAGATAACCCCAAGATAAGTGTATGATGAAACTATCTCAACAGATGACCCCACAAATGTGAACTGCTCCTGACGCATGATGGCTCGAGATGTATTGAAGATCATGACCTTGGTTTTACCCAGGTTGACCTTCAAATCATGAGACTCACAAAAGGACTGTAGTGCGTCTAGGTGTCTCTGAAGCCCCTCTGCTGAGGAAGACAAGAGAGCCACGTCATCTGCATAGAGCAAAATCTAGATCAGCGTGCCCGCAAGAGAGCAACCTACACCCCCCTGTGTCTGCATCACTGTCTCAAGCTCATCAATTTGTCATTATACAACTTATCATGTCTTTGGGCTAGCTTGTGTGCTAGACCTAGAAAGAAAGAAAGAAAGTTTATTAAAGTCTTCGGAAGACTGATAGGTCTATGACACTGTGAAAGAAACCTGATACAAATCCTGCCGGAGGGGTGGAGCTACTAACCGAGCATCCACACCCGTACAAAAGCAGGAAAATTGTATCCTACATAGTCATATCAAAATAGTAGTCATCTACAGCATCAACATCCTCAACTGCCATCATAATACAAAGTGACGTGTGCTCCAAGGTCAATGTGGTCCCTTCCTTCGTCAAGTACGAGGGAACGATAGCATGAAATCAGATATGGAGTGCTGCCGGCCCCCTATGGATGCAATCCTATGCTGTCTCTTGGTCACGGCTCTACACCTAACGAGGGAAACAGTCACACCTGTCGATCTCGCTCCCACTCTGATCATGGAGGGAATGTCCCCAAGTGTAATCTGTGCATCAAACCTCTGCTTGAGCTGCTGTGTCATTGGCTCTAGGTCACGATCATGTCTAGGACCTCTAGGGAAGAGTCCATGTGATCCGGCTGGAAGAACTCCATGATCATGCTCTGAGAAGCGTCCACCAAGGTACACTCCTATTGTTTCTAGGATCGGAGTAGGCGCTCACGATGCCTAACTGCCTCATGAAGGAATTTGTTCAAGCATCTTTGATCTGGAAAAGAGAAAGTTTAGAAAGAAAGAAAGTTTATTAAAGCGTTTGAAAGACCGATGGGTCTATGAGACTAATAGAAAACTGATACAAATCAAGCAGAAAGGGTGGAGCTACTAAACGAGCATCATTACCCATGTTGAATGCTAAGTGCTAAGTAGTACATAGTCATATCATCAATAGTGACATCATCATCATCGTCATCAACATCGTCATCATTCTCATATTTGGGTCAGTCCACCATCAGGGCTAGCTGGCACTAGTCCATGCAAGCGGCCCCATAGAGGTATATGTGTGTTAGGGGGATACTATCTATGGGTGCCGCCCGTCTCGGTCTCCTGGCAATGACTCTACTCTTGACCAAGGCTATAGTAACCCCTATGGGTCGAGCCCCAGGCCTGAACAGGGATGGGAGGTCCCTCAGTGTGATGTGCATGTTCGTCCGCTATCAAGTGCGATGTGCCTCAGGCTCTGGATCTCTGTTGCGTCTGCTATCAGTGACTATAGGGCGCGTGCAGTCTGACTAGAAGAACTCTGTGATCTTGCTCTGAGAGGGAACGAGTCCTATGTCTTTGCGTCCTGAGTAAGTACTCCCTAAACCGGACCGCCTCATGGATGAAGGCGGCGAGGCATCCCTGGTCTGCGTATGAGAAGTTTGGATAATGGCCCAAGACCGCCGTCCCTAAAAAGGCAATGGTATCGACTGCAAATCTCGTAGTACATGGGCCATCTGAATGCGAAGTGCTCCTCTGACTCCACCTCCTGTCGATCACATAACATGCATATGCATCTCTCCTTGGGTGTCCCCTCAACTCGCCCACTGTCAATACAGAGTCGTGTGATGAAACTTGAAACTGCCCGATAGAGATCCTCAGTGAGTGTGGCAGGTGGATCCAAGTGTACTCTGGTGGGACAATGAAACCCTCCTCAGAAATGTGCAGACAATGGTCTCTATGGCTCCAACTAGGTCTTGAATGTGTGTAACTGTAGTAGATCTTCTCGAATGACCTAGTTGACCTCATGGTATCCTAGTGGGATAGATGGACCATCTAAGCTGTACTGAAATGGAGGCAGCCTGTCTATGTGAAGCCCCAATCTCTCAAACCACCTACGTGTCTGGGCATACCAACCTCTCTCATCCCCACCATCTGTGAGGCTCATGGATGAAGATAGAGCCAACCATGGCAACCTACGTCGCTTCGCTGTACTGGACTCGTACAGTCTGGCCCGGTGTAGATAGGTAATGGTCTGGAACGCCACATCTAGTTGCAATGGGAACGTGCCGAATGATGTGCTCTGGAATTGATGGCTTGCTTCGGATCATCCGCGAGAGCAAGAGGATATTTAATCGCTCCACCCAAGCCTCTGAGAGATCTGGCCCCCAACAAGGGCAGTACATGCCTGTTGGTCGAACCAAGGAGTCAAAAAGAAGAGCCTTGGTCTGAGGGTCCTGAAAGTGTGAGTGGAAGCACTATCTCTCCAGGCGAGCAAGTGAGGCATATCTGCGGCTCAAACAGGCCTACATCATTGGTCTCATCGTGAAAATCGAGCCAAAGAAGACGACACCCAGGTAGGTATATGAGGAGATGATCTCAACCAGTGATCCATCAAATGTGAACTGCTCTCTATGCATGACGGCTCGAGATGTGTTGAAGATCATTACCTTGGTCTTGCCAAGGTTGACCTTCAGATCATGTGACTCACAAAAAACCTGTAGCGCATCCAAATGTCTCTAGAGGCCCTCAGCAGATGAGGACATTAGAACCACGTCATCCGCATGTAACAGTATATGAATCAACGTGCTGACGAGAGAGCAACTAGCCCTCCCATAAAGGTCTCGAGCTCGTCTATGTAGAGGCCAAACAAGGTTGGTGACAATGGGCAACCCTGTTTGACCCCAATGGTGCTCATAACCTCATCTGTCCATTCAGCACCTGTCCGAACTCTGCCTAAGACCCTCTCATAGAGCGCCATAACAACCCATATGATCTCTTGGTCATACCCCAGTCTCTATAGGCGTCTTATGAGGCCGTGTCAAAGGCTTTGCGGAAATCCACAAAGCAAAAATATACTCTCTGTTTCCGCGACCTGGCCTCCTCTATGACCCCCCTAATCCATGGTCCCATGATCACGTCGAAATCCTACCTGGCCCTCGGCCCTGAGCCCTTGCACCTTTGCAAATCTGCTGACCTCTATGTCAAGTATTGATGCATAGATCACATGCCCAATCATAATGGTCCTGTAGTTTTCCGGGCTCATGGGATCTCCTACCTTGTGAATGGGCATGATGGTGTTGAGGGTCCATGTGTGTGGGAAGCCAAGGAAAACCGTGTCATTGAAAAGCCTTGCAAGGATTAGGGCCAAGACATTCAATCCCATATGCAATAAACTCTGTGCATAGATCCTCATGATCTTTCGCTCGCCTGCTATGGAGCTTCCATGCCACGTCCTTGACACCGCCTCTAGTGAATAGAGTGCAAATGGTAGGGCGAGGTGAGTGTGATAAGTCTAAGGCTGGCTGGTTGGGGACGTCATTCAAGCTACGTGCGTAGGTGTGCCAGACTTGAGTGTCAGTGAGGGGTAGAGGTGATTTCCGCTCAAGGAACTTGCGCCAAAAGTCTTTAGAGTTGCTGCTGAGCAAAGTATTCAGTAGCTCGTCCTCGTTTCGGCAAACAAATGCCTGCTTCTTCTGGCGTACTAGGTGACGATACTCGCAGATCGTGTCAGGTTCCGTTGGAAGGCTATATTTGGCCTCGAGTCGGAGATGTCAGCGAAAAGCCTTACACTCCTCATCGTACCAACCATCGCGGGGCACATAACCAAGAGATGGAGGTCTAGTGGAACGTGTGGTGTACGGGAAGGCATCGGGATAACAGCCCGGAGCTATCTTTGAGAGAGAAAGAGAAAGAGAGAGAATATGATTTTTATTAATGTCCACTGGGAGACCCAACAAGACCTATGGGACAGATCCAATAATCCACAAGTAATGATTATAACATCTCAAAGAATAGTTGTTAGGTGTTCTAGCCTCTAGGACCATCTATGAGACTAATACTTGTCTAGCTAGCTTGTGTGGCCATGCCAAGATTTTGTGTTGCTGCACCAAAATCTCTTTCAAGATTTAAACTCTATTGCTAATGACGTTTTTCAAATCACATGCATTTTCATACTTTTAATAAAAATTATGCATCAGTGTTGGACAATAAAAATTGTGTGTGGACTGATCCACACATTCTCACGATTAGCATTCGAAAGGTCCGAATGTTTCACCTTAGCAGAAACTTCTCCCATGTTTCCAGCTATTGCAAAATGGTTCTGGATAACCCGGAAAGAAGGATCTTTTAAACCTCTTCCTACAGCCTGATTTAGTATAATACACACCAAGAAGTTGATATCAAGAATAGCATTAGCCCGCTTTTACCTGCATTCTCCAGAAAACTTAGAAACCAGAAATGACTGAACAAATGAATGTATTCCTCGATTATAATCAATGCAAGAAATGCACAGTACCTTGGTAAGGTGCCCAAGAGAAGCAAGAGGAAGAAACAATCCAGGCATAATTGGTGTAGCAAGCTCAAAAATGCTACAAATGGTAAAATAGCGATAGTGTGGTTAAGAATAAAAAGGCTTACCTATAAACCTAATATTAGTTCAACTTTCAACATAAGGTGATCATTGAAAAAAGTATGTTATAAAAGAATAAGATATGCTCTAGAAACACAGGCTAGGGAACTTGTCCCTTTTTCTTCAAAAGCCTGAGCAGTTGCTAACCTTCCGAAACTGCCAATGAATTCAGCATACATTCGCCATTGTTTAGGGTCATCATCAAAGAGTCTTCCAAAACGCCCACCTGAAGCACTATACAGCAGATATGGAATTTTCTACAAGACAAACCCACCCTTCATAATGATGAAAGTCAATTATAAGGAGCTAAGCAGTAAGTAATCCAAGGAGATAGCAGGATGGACACACCAATAAAAAGCCGACCAAAAGCTCCTAGCCCATCTTTAGAGACCCACCTGCAAGTGAAATCCTTTTGAAATCAAAATAGTGCTAAGGTTTATTTCTTGAAAATGTTGAGTTGTAAGGAACACTTTTATTTATATTGCTTCCTCTATATGACGGATCGGGTACCAGAAGAAAAACTGCAGTACCAAGAGAGTGAGACGCCCTGCTCTCACTTATGTTTCCCCCCCTCACTGCCCTACTAATCCCTTGACCATTCAAGGGTTCACGCAATTTCCCTCATTTTCCATTTACTGCTTTTCAGTGCCTCTTGTCAATTTTTTCCCTGCTTATCCCCACCCTCTCCTACTAATTATCTCTTCTGCAATGTACCCTGATTTTCACTACTACTGCTTGACACCTTTTCACTATTGCTCCCCACCCACCTGGGGATGTTTTCTTCCCTTTCCTGCTTGCTCTTCTCACCGCTGCTGTTTTCCATCCTTGATCTTTCTCTCGACCTTATTGAACCTATGATGCCCTCTTTTATGTCCCCTTGGTCTTCCCTCCATCCTTCCTTGAGTGTGTTTCCCTCCCCATGCCTCGTTCCTCTTCCCCAACGTATTTCAATTTTCTGCCTCCTCACCTCTATTTTCCCTCATTACCGAGTGAACTGAAGCTTTCTTTCTTGACTGCTCTTGAGGAAGTTCAGGGTTTTCTTAAACCACGTTTCAGAGCTTCAACCTACCATGTATAGAAATGGAGAAACCTATGGCCTTTCTATTGTCTGCTGTATTGGTAAGTGCAAGAAGCGACAATAGATTATCTTTAAGAGAATCGGCATTAGATTCAATGAAACCAGAAAGCTTTAAGAGAGAAAGACTTTTGCCTCAATCAGCCTAGTGGCCAAGGATATTAATAGCTGGCTTCTGGCCAAACATCCTCATGCTGGACATTCCTCGACCCATTTTATAGCCTTACAAAAGAATTCCATTCAATGTGATCTACAAACCAAAAAGAAAGTGGAGCTTTAACAACTCTGTATATAGGGGTTCCCGGGCTAATCTTCTCTACACGCAACTTTGTGAAACTTGGCTTTGTACTTTCCTTTTCTTATCCGACACCTAAACTAGTATTCACCGAAACTTCTGCACCTGATACACTGCCCCAATAGGCTGGCATGTTAGAGATTAATCATGCACATATGCACAAAACCAGAAGCAATAATCTCAAGAGTACTCCAGACACATGAAGAGTATGAAGATGAGCAAAGGAGGTCTCATATAGACGCTGTCTAAAACATGGTTTTTTAAAATAAATGAAGACAACAAAGGTAGGTAAAACACTAGGGCAAAAAAGATGGCTTCGAAAAAGTTGGATTCCTATGAACACTTAGGACACTAAGGCCATTAAGGTATATGGGACAGTAGGCAGGGCACCTAGAACACTAGGATAGGACTATTTAATTGCACTCAGATTTAAAGTAGATAATTAGCAAATATAAGGCACGGTGACGGAAGATGATAGAGAGGAGGATAGCAGACAAATAATGAACAGTAGAGCTTGGCAAATGAAAGAATCGTCATTAGCAGTGGCGGTTGTACAAACTGGCAAAGCCGGAGTTGGAAAATGCAAGCAGGTCTCAATTGTATAGCATTCATGTACCATATACTTTTGCAGCACATTTGCTTATCGGTTTGCTGCGTGTTTTCCTCCTTTTCATCACATGTAAATGTGTTTAAAGGATTCTTGGCCACATCATCACAAGACTGGTTATTGCAACCGGAAAGAGCTGAATCTTAATGTGCTACGCCAAGCTCACAAAGAAATTTCAGAAGCCAGAATTGCACACACTGCTGCACTAGCTGCCATATTCTGAACCTAATTGAATATGAGAGAACTAGGGTTCTAGTTCTTCCTCACACAGAAAATATTGCCATTGCTGAGTGAGCATAGCCTGTCATGGACTTCCAGTCCTTGATCCCAGCCCAATCACTATCACAAAAACCATTCATCTTAAGGTTTTAAATGTCCAAACATATGCATGATATACTTGAAAATACTTTAGCCTTCCTTCTTGGGGGTGTCCCATATATTGGCTGACACAAGTGACACTATATGAATGCCCAACCTCATGCTCATTAAGTTAACCAAGACCCTCATAGTAGCATCCAGTTTCAGTCCTGTCTTAATGGCTATTTTTGCTGTCCTACAAATGAGATTTTCAAAAGCCTGCATCACATGGATCACAAAGATTCCATCTTTTGGCTTCGATATTTACTTCATATGGCTCACAAACATTCCATCTTTTCATTTTAAATACTCCTATGCCCAAGAACTAGTGCAAACTGCCCCAAATCTGTCATCTCAAACTGCTTGCAAGTTGCAACCTTGAGCTGTTCAATGAGAGTATATAGTCATTGCTTCTAATGACAAGGTCATCCACCTATAGAATCACAAGGATGATGCTATAGAGTTGGGATTTGATGTGGTATTTTGCATGTCAAAAGTCTTGACAAAGGCATCGATCTCTATGTCCCATAAGCTAGCCGTTTCCTTGAGACCAAGGAGTGACTTTTTGAGTTTGCGTACTTTCTCCTCTTGTCCTTTTGCACAAATCCACAGTTGGCTTGTTGGTATGGATCTCACTACCCACCATCAAGCTAGGGGGAAATGCTGAGGAGGCAACTTAGGTGCGAGTAGTGGAGGTGATACGGGGCCACAATGTGTGACACATGCAAGGAGTGATTGATTGCCCTCTCCAAGAAGGTGTATAGCAAGAGAAGATGCACTCAATAGAACGTCATTTCACCAAAGGGATACGAAACCCCAAATAATGATCCCCACAATAATTGGAACTATCACTTGGATCCAAGCCCATGAAGGGAGGCACCTTTGTAATGAAGGGGGGCACCCTCGCCTTCGCTTGTTTTGTAGACTTTCGGAAGGCCTTCGACGCTGTCCTGTGATCCTGCATGATCAAGAGACTACAGGATATGCAGATTCCAGAGGTTCTGATCTGGGAGTGGTGAGCCTATACAAGTCCGTTAGAGGGAGAATTCGTGCCCCAGGAGGCCTATCAGACTGGATTGAGAGCACGATCGGAGTAAAGCACGGGTGCCCTCCCTCACTAACTCTCTTCGGGCTCTACATTGATGAGATTACATCTTTCATAGACCGCCTAGGAGGTGAGGGAGCACCACTAGTGGACTTGATGATACAGGTTCTACTATATGCGGATGACATAGTCCTCTTGTCATCTTCGGCAGAGGGACCACAGAGACATCTAGATACCCTAGAGGCATTCTGCAAAGAGAGAGACCTGATGGTGTCAACCGTGGGAAGACCAAGGTCATGATCTTCAACACCTCCTACACAGTGCTTCACCAACATAGATTTACATACCAGAGTCAGCCAGTGGAGATTGTGCAGTCCTAAACATACTTGGGTGCGGTTTTCACAGGGTCAGTTTTCACGATGACCCACACAGCCAAAGCACGACTCACACGAGGGCATGGTGCCTTGGCCGGACTAGAGCGATAGTGCTTCCAGGCGCACTTCTAGGATCCACCGACGAAGTGTTGGCTTTTCGACACTCTAGTAAGGCCGACCGCCATGTATGCGGCACCGTTTTAGGGACGTGATATATATTTTTTTTTCAAGAAAATTACTTCATTAAGTATAAATGAAAGCCGCGAGAGCAAGCTCAAATGCGGGAGTACATCATGCAATGCATGAAAAAACAGCTCAAAGTGAGCTAATGAAGAACCAAGGCGGAGGCTGAAAATGCCATTCAACCCTAAAGGCAACTCAGAGAAGAAAGGAGATCCCCTCCAAACTCTGAAAAAAGTAACTCTCCTAGTAGTGGCTGCTCAAGAGGATCCCTGCAGGCTCGCCCAAATGGCCATCAAAGTGTGTACTGTGTCAGTCCAAATACTGGCCATAGTCTGGGAAGGGTGAACCTGGATAACCTCCATCGCCTCTGTACACATGGCTCTCCAAATATGCCAAGCTGCAATGCTAGCCAAAATATCCCAAGACGTGTCTATTGAGGCATGAGCAGCTCTAAAAGGAGTGTGGGGAACATCTTGGAGGGAACAAGACTCCACTGAATGTCGCCGTACAATCAAAGCTGGATCTGGATCATGTCCCTCGAAGAACACCTGTGCGCCAGTAAGAGATAACCAAGCCACTGAACCCCAAGTCATATAAAAAGGTGCTGTATGAAAGATGTTGAAAATCCTAGCAACACCTTTCCATATTGTCCTCGCCTGTCTGCACTCCCAAAGGCAATGATGTACTGACTCAACTGCCATGTGACAAGGAGGACAAGTAGGGTCAGCCTCGAACCTGGATCTTCACAAGTTCACTGCAATTCCTCCATGAATAGAAAGCCAAAAGAAAAGAGTGACCTTTCTATTCCTGAGGGATTTCCAGAGCCTACGCCAAAAGTTCTTCCGCACAGCTGGGGAAATCTGAAAACTATCCCAGTGTGGCGCTCTGGAGGGCCTCCAACCTCTACTACTGAGCTGAAATCTCCGGGCATTTCTAACTGTATATTGAAAGAAGGAAAAGCTCTTCTCTCGGTGCCCCTCATCAATCCATTCCCACTTCCCTAGGTCCCACTGCAAGAACCTAATAGGGGAACCACCATACGGCTGCCAAAGTCTCCAAGACCCCAGTGCAGGGAGAATAGGATCAGGGTCAAGATATCACTGTGAATCCCTGCCCCACTCCATGAATCTTGCAATCCTGATAGGCTGAAATGCAACCTCCAAAAGAATATCATCAAAAGATCTGATAAGTTTGCCTCTCGACAGAACATTAAAGACAATGGTATCCTCATGTGCATCCTGCAATGCAATGATCTCTAACGGAATGCCCGTCCCTTAGAACACTCCCCACCAAGTGGACTCTGTAAGCGACATGTCATCTGTGTCAATCCACTCTGGCGGAATGGCTGCCTGTATCTCTCCCTCTGAGGTGGCCAACTGCTAAAAATCTATGATCCTCTAGAAGTCTCATAAAGGCTTGCCAAGTGCCTACAGTAGAGGCATGTCCCCTCTCCCATCTAGACCACTGCATAAAATGTGACACTCCTAGTGGCCTGCCATGATGATCCAAAATCGAGTCATTCCACATGACTGGCTGCCTTTGAATCTCTTCACGAGAAGTGGGTGGAACTCTGCGAAGTGTGTTTCTGAAGCAGCCCCAAGCTTTCAGAATAGCAGCCATGAGAGGGGAAGGTGGGGATAAGGTGGGCTGAGGTAAAGATCCATCTGCTACTGTCCAACCAATCTCCCCCATGAGAAGGGGTGCAAGACTGAATACTGCGTGAGAAAAAATCCTTCCAGGGCTCCTGTTTAGGCATCAATCCACGTACTACAAACTTGCAGAGCAAGGCCATACTCTACAAGCTCGGGTCAATAATATTGAGACCCCCTTCTCCTGTGGGGAGAATGAGGGTCTCCCAAGCCACCCTGGATACAACATCTGAGGTGCCATCTAAACCGCTCCATAGGAAGTTCTTGATAGGTCTCATGAGCTGAGTGATACAATCTCTAGATCTGCACCAACATGAGCAAACAAACCAAGTAGTGGCCAACAATACCTGGTTCACAACCACAACACTGGATGCAAGGTCAAGTCTAGCTGAACTCCAAAAGATGAGTTTCCTCCTGATACTCTCCAACACGGGAGCGAACTGCTATGCCGGAGAGATGCCCAACCCAACCTGGCATCCCAGATATCTGACCGAGACTCCCCTCTAAATCCAAGTGAACCCTATGTCAATCCCCCAGACTGGAGTGTCCTCATCACTGATCTAAAAGCCATTGGATTTGTTCCAATTAATGTGTGCACCTGCTGCAATGCAAAACAAATCCAATGCTGTCCTGAATGAATTTGGTGTCTGTGGAGTGGCATCCAAAAAAACAGCCGTGTCATCTGCCAACTCACTGTCTAAGAGCTCATCCTCCTGCCTCAGAGGAAGCCTGAGCCCTACAATTCCAGCTTGAGCTCTAATGTAATAGCTCATACCCTCAACCACAAAGAGGAAAAGAAAGGGGGCTAGGGGGCAACCCTGACGGACTGATCTGGTAATCTCAAACCTGTCTCCCCTGACTCCACCAATAAGAACCTGGCTGTGGGCTGATCTGTAGAGGGCTGACACCCCTCTGACCCATGTATCTGAGAAGTTGTCACATGCACCCCTGCACTTCGGTGCAAAGTGACACACTGGCTACATCGACAAGTGCGTTATAGTTCCCAGATAGGAAATTTTGTCATATGATGTGACCCCTGTGAGCCCTTGTCCAGGGACAGTCATGCACAGGCTACGTAGGTCAGTCTCTCAGCCTTAGGTCAAGTCAACAATTCAGTTCTTGTTCACTAGTACCCACTGGACAACAGTAGCTTAGTGTTTCCATCTTATAGGTTAGGTCTTAGCCGAGGTTAGGAGCCCCTTTAGGGCCCCCAAAGGCTGGACAGGTAAGCAAGGAAGGCAGCCTGCAAAGGCTGCCCAAAAACTCCCCTGGCAAATGAGCCAGGAGGGCTATTTATAGACTGGTTGTAGGCCAACCAGTCTGTAAAACAGACCCACCCAGTTGGCTGTTTACAGACTGGATTGGCTCAGTTCCACAGCCCTATAAAAGGGCCCCTTTGCTGCCCTTTTGAAGCATCCAGTTGCTCCTGCCTACAGCTCTCTACAGCTCCACTTCAGCCTCCTTGTGGAGGCCCTGAACTCCTAAGATCTGGCCCTGCTCTAGCCTCAGTCCCTTGGCCATCAGTTCAGCCTGATCTGAAGCTGTCCACGCAGCACCACAGTCGGAGGTTTGGACCAGCAAACGGAGAGAGGTTTGGACACTGTTTCATCAGCTTTCTCAGCTTTCTTTTATAGGCTACACGGCCTATTTCTTAGCTCTATTCTCTCAGTCATATCTCAGTTCTCTCTCAGTATCTATTACTCTCAGCTTTCTCAGTAACCCTGCATTATGGTGGACAGCATAAACCTCTTCCTTGCCTCGCAAAAGCATCCTACATTGTCAGTGTGGACAGCATCAAGGTCTCGGTATTGGTCGGCGTTGCCTCTCAGATCTTTGGGTCTGCTATACGTGTGCACAATGAGCTCTTCAGAAGTGCGTTCCATGCTCTCTCGAAGAGTGTTCTTTGTATTTCTCAGTTCTCCAAGTATAAAGCAAATCCTCCCCTAATTGGGGGAGGCGGCCCTCAGTGGGTACAGGGACCCAATCGGTTATCGACTCTACTCTCTCTCTACCCTCATCTCCTTTCTCTCTCTATGGTAAACAACGCTAATTCCTTGCTAAAGGTTTAAAGAAGGTCTTGCTGTGAATTACACGATCAGATTACCGTTGCATGTTACATTGGTATCAGAGCTTTGGTCTATATCCAGCTTGACTGCTGCAAGTGTATGGTTGTGTTGAGATCCGGAAAGGACACACAATCAAGCGCCATGGAAGGGTCAGGAAAAGATTTCATCTTCGAAGACTTTGAAGAGGAGAAAGACTACAAGATACGCTTCCGCCAAGTGCTCAAGAATTGATGGCGAACCTTCTAGAGCAAAATCGGGTCCTCCTGCAGCAACTCGAAGAACATTCATCCCAGCTAGAAGAAAGTAGAAGACAGCTGGACCAGACAAAACAACGTCTAGAGGAAAAAGAAGCGGAAAAGCTGCTGGAAGAAAGAGGAACCACAGATTTTGAAAAACTGCTCTTGTTGATGCGTGAGAAACGCAAAAATGAGGAGGCATTGCGATGCGCAGAGCTCACCCAGACAGAGAGGCAACAAAAGCTAGACCGAGAGGCGATGCTTCTCCAACACAAACAGATGTTAGCCACTATGCAAGCAAGTTTGAGCGTAGCAGCCATCACTACCACAGCTTCGCCATCGACAAAGGTAACACCACTCACGTGGTCCACTCAAATTTTGTTAAGTATGATGGTTAGTGTGACCATTCAGCAATTTTGTAATTTATTCATTAGTTTGTAGCTCATTTTCCGTTAGCGCGGATTCAAGATAAGCAAGATAAAGTCCACCTTGCAGCCCCTCATCTTACAGGTGAGGTGGTGACTTGGTGGCAGCATTGGGCTAGTAAGCATACTGACCCAACAACGTTTAAGACGAATTTTGTTTGGGCAACGTTTGTGGCCGAATGGTTTGCCTGTGTTGACATACAATAACAAGGTCATCACACTGGCACAATAGTTGGGCATGACAGAGAGCGCCAAGATGAAGCAATTCATTCGAGGATTGGACACGAACATACATTTTACCATTCGGAACTTCAACCCACCAGATTACGAGCGGGCATTACGAGCGGGCGCTGACTCTCACACAAAATTAAGAGATGATGCTGAACGGGGGAAAGCCCAAGCAGGTCCAAAAAGATTCCAAAGCCCCACAGTAGTCAAACAACACAGCAGGTAAGGATCAGAAGAAGGACAACTAGTTCCAAAAGAAAGACGGCCAGGCTTCTGGTCGAAAGAAGGAGTCCAAGCCAAAGATGACTCCGGATGAGAAGGCTAAAGCGGGTATTACGGGAGGCTATCTACTATAGCCCGACGAGCAGAAGCGGTACCACCAAGAACATCGCTGCTTTCATTAGCACCACATCGCTGGGCATAGCAAGAAGGATTGTCGGAAGTGGCTTGCCGAAAAGGCTGCGAAAGCACCTACTTCGTCTGTCGCCAATGTATTGGCTCTTCCAGCCCCGCCTCCATTCTCAGCTACGAATGCCGTCTTCCTTGCTTTGAACACCATTCCCACGGTGGTCTTTCAAGGTAAGGAGGGGGATTTCTCACATCAAAAGAAGGCGCTCATTCGAGCGTACGGCACAGCTAACGCGCATCAATTTATTGTCCTATTCAATATGGAGAGTTCAGAAGATGCCATCTCCCCTTAGCTTGCCAAGACAGTGGGGTGTACCTTGGTGCCTCACGAGCTTGCAGTGGATGGGTTCACGCCCGGCTTGCACACACACATCATGAATAAGGCCATCCATTTCACTTTTTCAGTTCAAAAGGCCAAGTTTACGCAGGATTTTATTTTGACTCCTTTGCTGCAGTGCGACATGATCCTCGGGATTCAATGGTTCCGTGAGCATGTTCCGATGCCTGATTGGCGGCAGGACACCTTCATGATTGTGGAAGGTTTACCTTCACGATGGGGCAAGCGATGGTGGATCTACTCCAAGAGTTCCAAGACATCATGCTCCGAGATGATCTGCCACCCCAGCTGCCTCCCAAATGACCGGAAGACCATCGCATTGATCTACTTCCGGACTCGACACCTCTAAGTAAGTTCCCTTATTGACTTTCAAAGTCTATGGAGGGATAGTTAGAGCAGGTCACGCCGCCCGCAAGGGTACCATGTGTGCACTTGTCTATGTCCACTGCCAAATCACTACAGTTCAAGCCACTCCTCCGATGGGGCAAGCGATGGTGGATCTACTCCAAGACTTCCAAGACATCAGGCTCCGGGATGATCTGCCACCCCAGTTGCCTCCCAAACGACCGGAAGACCATCGTATTGATCTACTTCTAGACTCAACACCTCCAAGTAAGTTCCCTTATTGACTTTCAAAGTCTATGGAGGGAGAGTTAGAGCAAAAATTGTCTCAATTACTGCGCCCAAGGTTTATTAGACCTTCTTCCTCGCCTTTTGCTGCACCCATAGAAAGCGGCAGGCTTACTTATGCCATTGCCAATCCCCGACGGTCCTTTTCAGGACATAGGTATGGATTTCGTGGGGCCACTTCCAACATCCCCAGGTACGCGTAATACTCAATGTCTTACTATTGTTTGTTGCTTTAGTAAGTATTGTATGCTTATTCCCTGCAAATAAACAGCCAGCGTTGAAGATGTAGCTCGTTTATTTATCAAGTATTGGTATCCCATTGGAGGGTTGCCAAAGACCATCACATCCGACAGGGACTCCCAAGTTTACGTCTAACTTTTGGCGATCCTTGTTTGATAATTTTGGTACTAAGTTGCAGATGTCAGCGCTTTCCATCTGCAATCGAACGGCGCAAAGGAAAAGTATAATGGTATGGCATTTGATATTTTGAAATCATATTGTCATGATGCTCAGGGAAAGTGGGAGCAGTTTCTTCCGCTTGTGCAGGCCATTCTAAACAATACCTATTCTTCAAGTATCAGTCGCACACCTTATGAAGCGGCGTTTGGACGACGGTTTACCTCACTCCTCACCCAGATGGTATCTCCATCTCTTGAAGTCAACATAACCACCGAATCAATGGCAGAAATTACGGAGTCCGTGAAAAGCCGCATCGCCAAGCTCAAGCATCGTATACGCGCCAAGCTAACAAATCCAGACGAGATGTCCAGTATAAAGAGGGTCAATGGGTGTATTTACGCATTATCAAGCAAAGATTGAAGCAGGTGGGCAAGTGATGCCCTAAGCTGTCCTTCAGGAGCTTCGGACCATTCCCTATTATTCAAAAGATCAACGATGTCTCAATGAAGTTACGCCTACCAGACAGTTGGACTATGCACAACGTGTTCCATGTAGGTTGGTTGAAGCCATATTTTGGACCTCCTCTTTCAGAGATTTCCAACGAGCAACAACCTGAAGTTCTTGATGAAGACGAAGTTTTGCAGCCATAACATATCCTTCTTCATAAATTCAAGCATGGGTCAGGACGTAGGATCCGTGAGTTTTACACCAAGTTCCGTGATCGAGCTACCCATGAAGCAGTGTGGTTGGACGAAGATTTTTTCCAAGAGTTTCCCCAGATATTGGAGGACTACTTGGAAGCAATGAGCCTACCGCCAAGTTAAGAAGGAGAGAATGTCACATGCACCCCTGCACTTGGGTGCAAAGTGACACACTGGCTACATCAACAAGTGTGTTATAGTTCCCAGATAGGAGATTTTGTCATATGCTGTGACCCCTTTGTGAGCCTTTGTCCAGGGACAGTCAGGCACAAGCTACGTAGGTCAATCTCTCAGCCTTAGGTCAAGTCAACAATTCAGTTCTTGCTCATTAGTGCCCACTGGAGAACAGTAGGTTAGTTTTTCCATCTTATAGGTTAGGTCTTAGCTTAGGTTAGGAGCCCCTTTAGGGCCCCCAAAGGCTGGACAGGTAAGCAGGGAAAGCAGCCTGCAAATGCTGCCCAAAAACTCCCCTGGCAAATGAGCCAGGAGGGCTATTTATAGGCTGCTTGTAGGCCAACCAGTCTGTAAAACAGACCGACCCAGTCGGTTGACTGGGTCGGCTAAAAGGGCCCCTTTGCTGCCCTCTTCAGCCTCCTTGTGCAGCCCCTGAACTCCTAAGATCTGGCCCTGCTCTAGCCTCAGTCCCTTGGCCATCAGTTCAGCCTGATCTGAAGCTGTCCACGCAGCACCACAGTCGGAGGTTTGGACCAGCAAACGGAGAGAGGTTTGGAGACCGCTTAATCATCTTTCTCAGCTTTCTTTTACAGGCTACACAGCCTATCTCTTAGCTCTATTCTCTCAGTCGTATCTCAGCTCTCTCTCAGTATCTATTACTCTCAGCTTTCACTCTCTCACTCACGCAGTAACCCTGCATTCCGGTGGACAGCACAAGCCTCTTCCTTGCCTTGCAGAAGCATCCTACATCGTCACTGTGGACAGCATCAAGGTCTCCGTATTGGTCGGCATTGCCTCTCAGTCTTTGGGTCTACTATACGTGTGCACAGTGAGCTCTTCAGAAGCGCGTTCCGTGCTCTCTCGAGGAGTGTTCTTTGTATTTCTTAGTTCTCCAAGTATAAAGCAAATTCTCCCCTAATTGGGGGAGGGGGCCTTCCTAGTCTTCTGTAACAACTAGCTAGTAACAACTTACAGACTAGAGTACTCCAAAATCATTGGACATTATAGGCATTGTATGAACGAATTTTGTGAATTTTTAGCTTAGCTTACATAGTTTCAGTATACTATATGTATGCAGGGCTTAAAATTTGCATTTATTAAGACCCAAATATACAAACTCAATTTTTGAAACGCCCCCTGTTTTTTTGAAACGTTTCATGTTTTGTAAGTATTGAAACGTTTCTTTGAACTATGTCTAGCAGCGCGTGAGGTGGTAGGAATTGGTCATGAAGAAGGTCCAAGTCGGGTGAAGTTATGAGGCGCACTCGTGGATCTTTTTGGTCTTTTCTTTTTCCTTGGGCAATCTCTCGCAAAAATGCCCAAGGATCCTGCAAATTCTACATTGATCCTGTCTCCCTGCAATCTCGACTCTCTATCAGAAGAAGGAGCCATCTGGATGCTGAAGCATAATGTGGTCATCCGAGATGTTAGGGTCAGAGACAATGACCCTAAGACGTAGTACCCCATCGGACTTGACTTCGTTTATTACTACAGTAGGCATCTCAGGGAGAGGGGGGATCTTAGTAACAACTCCAAAGGCGGCTCCAATGGAATGTAGCAATCGATGGTACACCTGAGGAAGGCCTGGAAATCTGATGAAAAGTGACGTCGTCCGGCTGTCTTCCTCGATAGGATCAAACCCCAAAGAAAAAGGGGTCAAAAAAATCCTCTTGGAGCTCAGTGCTAACGGGCTAGCCTGTAGCATTGTACGATCTACCTTCGAGGAGTCTGGAAGAAACCTCACCCAAGCAGACAAACATTTGTAAGGTGCCCTGCAAGGTCTCCAAGTAGAGTGGCGAGCATCCAGTCCCTGGCTTGTAACCTAGAAGGGTGGGACCCATGGATGCAAGCAAAGATGTCGAGCTCTCTTGGTCAGTATCTTTTTTGAGCTGCTGCAACTCGTCTTTTGAAAAAACAACTGTTTTCGCGGCCGGTGGGAGTGGACGGAGATTTGTTGAAGGCACAGCCATCGCCAATCAAGGTGGGAGAGGCCGACTCAAACACGAACAAGGTTCCTTCCGCACTAAGCTGCCCGGGAGAGGAGGAGGAGGAAGATGAGTTGAGGAGGAGGAGGAGGAGGAGGAGGGGCTGAGGAGGAAAGGAATGAAGGGGAGGATGAGAAGGGAGGAAGAGGAGGAGGAGGAGGAGAAGGAGAAGAGGGAGAGGGAGGAGGGGCAGGGAGCATGAAGAAAGGGTAGAGGAGAGGGCTGAGGCAGGGGGGTAGGGAGTGGGGGAGAGGAGAGGGGGGTAGAGGAGATGGCTGAGGCGGTGGGTAGGGAGTGGGGGAGAGGAGAGAGCTGAGGCGGGGGGTAGGGAGCGGGGGAGAAGAGAGGGGGGTAGAGGAGAGGGCTGAGGTGGGGTAGGGAGCAGGGGAGAGGAGAGGTCTGAGGCGGGGGGTAGGGAGCGGGGGAGTGGAGAGGGGGGTAGACGAGATGGCTGAGGCGGAGGGTAGGGGGCGGGGGAGAGGAGAAGGCTGAGGCGGGGAGAGGGAGAGGAGGGGAAGGGGGAGCGGGCTGAGAGGGAGAGGAGGGGGAGGGAGGGGGAGGGGGAGGGGCTGAGGGCGAGGGAGGGGGAGGGAGAGAGGAGTTGAGGGAGAGGGGGCGGCAAGGGTCGAGGAGGAGCAACAGCTCTGATGCTTGCAGCCAGAATTTTTTAGAGATTCAGCAGAGTGGAAGAGATTCGAGCGGCTACAGGTGATTATGGGCTCCAAGATGATTCGGAGTAAGCCCTCGGTCCCCCATCAGATAGTACAGGCAGAGTTTGCCATGACCCCTCTCCAGGTTAATGCCATCTTTCAGACAGTGACTTTCCTCCACAGAGTTTGGGACCTACCTCGTGAGAGACTTCCGAGACTGGCACTAGAGTCCTCCATACGACTGGGGCAGGTATAGCATGGTTTGCACGCATCACCACATGGTTCACCAGTCATGGGATTCGGATGGATCGGCCTCCCTCATTTCAGTATAGCATAGATGCACCGCCCGAGTTGATCCCACGAGATGAGATTAACCACATCATACGGTTAGATCCCCTCTAGCTCCCCACATCATACGGTTAGATCCCCTCCAGCTCCCCACATCTCGCACTTGGAGGGGGGACCAGGAGTTCCCCACTAAGACCCAACTCTACTATGACCACTTTCTGAGAGTATCGGAAGACGGGCTCATCATCAAACCTCAGTATCTCGAGGACAGAGGAGTCTCACATGCA
Source organism: Dipteris shenzhenensis (assembly GCF_047967505.1). Lineage (NCBI taxonomy): Eukaryota > Viridiplantae > Streptophyta > Polypodiopsida > Gleicheniales > Dipteridaceae > Dipteris > Dipteris shenzhenensis. The sequence continues at coordinate 3,006,127 of NC_141596.1, read as the reverse complement.
CTGAGGATTGCCATCGGACAGATGTGGGTCTCGTCCCATCAGCGAGGATCGAGATAGGGAGAGCTGCACGCATACCCAGAGAGCAGCGGACTTGCAGATTGTGCACGATGGGGGCGATCGAGACATAGGAGCACTTTCTGTGTGTCTGCCCAGCCTACTATGAGATTCGAGGGCGCTACCATTGCCTTTTTCAGGAGGGATACAGCTTTGGCACACTCTCACGACGACTGATCCATTTCTAGGACCAGGTCTGCATTGGGCTCTACCTGATGGAGATGCGACGACACAGGGAGATACTACTACCACATATCACAGAGCAAGGGGATGGGACCACCGCACCACAGGGTACCGAGGTAGACCGAGCGCAGAGACAGGTCACAGATTTCTATGCATTTGACTCGGCCCCAGGGCACTCTGGGATAGAGGAGGAGGCGCTAGTCAACATGAGAGATATATGGATCAGTGGAGGTAGCGAACACAGCACTGCCAGACGAGGGGCACAGAGATCGTACACGGCGCGACAGGAGACCAGAGCACACATGATCGAGGTTTGACCTATTTCAGCTCTCCTTAGGGGAGATCGACCGAGGCGAGGCATCACTCTTGGCATAGCCCATCGGATCCAGAGATGGAGGAGACCATGTCCTCCACCACCACGGGAGACATCCCGACAAATGCAGATACGTGAGCTCTTTGCATCTCAGCAGAGAGCCATCATGGAGCTTGGATACGTAGAGCTGGTCCACGCACTTGGGACTCTAGCTCTGAGCACTTGATATCTTTCTTTCTTTCTCATTTTGCATTTTGCTACTTTGCTACTTTGCTATTTTGTACTAGTATACCATTTTAGTACTCAACAAGGGCCTTAGTGAGCCCTTTGTCCCGGCCCACAGTGGTGGTCTATATGAGTTACTTGATTCCGTACTTTGTCCCATAGGCCCGCGAGCCTCTCTCTCTCTCTCTCTTCCCCCCCCCCCCCCCCCCCCAAAGATCCACTTTTACCATGACCACTTCTTGAGGGTCTCTCTTGGATGCTCAGTTTTCTCCCCTCTTATCACACGATGTCAACCAAGTTATCCATGAGGATCTACTACAACTACATACATTTCGAACCTGGTTGGGACTGAGTGAACTTCCACTGAAGCAGCTTAGCTTCTACAGAGATCACTTCTTATATATCATAGCGGAGGGTTTCATTGACCCACCTAGATACACGCAGATTCACCTACCCCACTCGCTGAGGATCTCTCTTGGGTAGTTTCGGGTCTCTTCACACAGACTTTGCATCGAGAGTGGCAGAGCAGAGCAACTACCCAGGGAGAGGCACATATGCACACTGTGTGACATGCAGGAGGTTGAGACAGAGGAGCATTTCATCTTCAGGTGTCATGTGTACTATGAGATCCGAGGGTGTTTCCACTGCCTCTTCAAGGATAGTTATGGGATTTTGGCCTGTTTCCTCTCCTACCCATACCAGCAGTGTTTGGCAGGTTTCATTCATGAGGCACTTAGACACCGTGAGAGGATACTCCGAGCACGGAGACAGGAGCAGACTTCTTCCTCAGCTAATCCCTCTCAGAGCTCTATCACGGAATTCTTTCAGCTAGATCACATGGACCCCCACGAGACGAGGCCTCGACATGACCGTGACTCGGAGCCTGTGAGCCGACAGCTCAGACAGAGGGTCGATACACAGATCACACTTGGGGACATCCCCTCCTTGTTTAGAGTCAGAGCCCGACTGACGGGGGTCACAATAGCCCTGGTTAGACGCAAAGCTACGACTAGGAGACGTGCTAGGACCGCACCTCTGAGTGGCCGACAGCACTCTATTGCCGACTTCATGCCTCCATTGCCTCATCCATCCTGATATCTTGCTGTTGCCGATGATGATGATGATATTGATGACGATGCTGAGATTGATATATAGTCAACCATCGACATGACTATGTTGTACTTAGGACTTAGTACTGCCATTTTGCATTGGTATGGATGCTCGTTTAGTAGCTTCACTACCACAGCTTATTGTATCAGGATTTTCACAGTCTCATAGACCCATCGGTCTTCCGAAGACTTTAATAAACTTTCTTTCTTTCTTTCTTTCGGAGTATGGTAACATCATCAGACCTCATTTCTCGAGGATAGGAGAGTCTCAGATGCACTGCGGATCGCCATCGGACATCGGCGAGTCTTGTCACATCAACTGCGGATTGCAGCAGGGAGAGCTGCAGGCATACCCAAAGAGCAAAGGATCTACAGACTATGCCCGATAGGGGAGGTCGAGATAGAGAAGCACTTTCTATGTGTCTGTCCAGTCTACTATGAGATCCGAGGACGATATCACTGCCTCCTTCAGGGGGGGCATGGCTTTGGTCCGCTTTCATGGTTAATCCATTTTCCCGACCAGGTTTGTGTTGGGCTCTATCTGATTGAGATGCAACATCATGATTTTGGAAGCCTCTCATTGTCAAAACGATCATGTAGGTTTGAGCGTCGTTTGGTTCAAAAGTTCATGGTTGAAACTTTCAGAGACTATCTGACTAAATTCAAAGCCATTTATTTGGATGATTTTTGTCTGTACTTGTCTGTACTCTATAGATCAAGATCCTCTATGCTTTTTGGAAAAAGTATTTCAGCGATGCAGGCAAGTAGGCATTTCACTTAATCCAGCTAAGAATGTTTTCGGTGTCCGATTGGTATTTCCCTTAGGCATGTGATTTCACAAGATAGTATCCGAACAAAACTGGGTAGAATTCATCATTCAGCAAATGCCAGAACCTGAGAATTTGACTCAGTTACTCTATAGATACGGGTGCCCAATACAAATTGTCAGTGATCAAGGTCACACTTTCTAAATGAAGTCATGTAAATGCAAAAGGATGAAGTCAAGATTATGCATACAGTCTATAATTTCTTATGCACAAGGTAATGGAGAAGCTAAATCTACAAATAAAGCGATCAAATTTTAATAAAAGAGTGATATATTCCATTCAAAACGAATCATACAACAGGTGGGAGAGAAAGTACTCTATCCCTAGCCTCAACAATGTGGCAAAAAAGCCATGGTGGTGGTCTAAAATGCCACGACATCCCAAAAGGGGTCAAATGAAAAAATAATGAGCAGTCCCATGTCCTCATGAAGGATATAAGTCTCCCACGAGTTGCCAAAGAGGTGCCTGTACACCGTTCCCACTGACTCCTGAGAGTGAAGATAATCTCCGCCCAAATGGAAGCGAGTGTCAGCCTCCGTGCATAAATGGCCCCCAAGGACAAAAGAACATCGCAAACACCATATCCGCCATAGGGTAATGCTGGAAATCACCTCCCAGGCTGACCCTGCAGCTGAAGTAGGCAGGGAATCCTGAGCTGGTACAGGTACCAAAAGCAAATCCTGCGGCTCCATGATGCTGGCCTCTGTGGGACCCTGTCTCTGGCGACGCTGCATGAAGAAACCGTGGTCTCCTGGCTCTGACTCAAAGAGAGTAAAGGCTCCAGATCCTCTCCCCCAAAGGGCAGCGCCCCATGTCATCAAAAAGGACTCGGATGTAACATGTGAGAACAACCTGAAGATACTTGTCCAGACCACTCTAGAGCTGGGGCAGCTCCATAAACAATGCTTGCTAGATTCCTCTGCAAGCTGACAACACATACACAAGGAGGGTCTACCCATCTGCTGAAGCCAAGTACCCACAGGTATGCCCCTATGTATAGTGAGCCAAAGAAAGTAGAAGACTTTCCTGGCTCTACTGATGCCCCAAAAGTGAGTCCAGTAGCTCAGCAAGAGCTCTGTAGTAAGTCCCTGTGCGTGCCAATGCTGGGAGGCAGATGGTAGGTGATGAGAGTCTCTCTGCTGAAGCCTGTAACCTGCCGTCGTCGAGTACTGAAAAAAGAAAAGAGGACGATCGCCTACCACCGGAGCAGGCCATGCCCACTCACCTGGGTCCCAATCAAGCTCCGCAAGAGGTCGACCTTGAAAAATCCAAAGTCTCCATCTAGTATCCTCTGCAATGGTCAACCTGGAAGGATCTGTGGCCCATTCCTTACCCATGCAACGAATGACCCTGACTCTCTGCCAAAGGAGCTCCTGTCGATCCAGGGGCTGAGTGGGATACAATCTGTGAGAGGAGTCCGTCTCAAAATAAATAAACGGCGCCGGTCCTAAACGAACTCCAATGCATAGCCCAGCCTCACTAAAACAACCTAACCAACTAGAGATGGGGTGAACATAGGCTGGATCTGTAAGTATATCCCTCCACTGCTGAGGAATAGCTCTCATGATCAGTAATCTGGTGGCAGCAATCTGTCCAAGTGGCCCGTGTCTATCTCTGATCACCTCCTCTGACATCTCCACATCTCCCCTGAACCAATCTCCAACTGTCACAACCCCCTGAGCATGCCATCGGGCCAAGGGAGTCCTAAGTTCTGTACCAGGGGAAGATCCCTGATACCGAACCAGGGGGTTATGGTGAAGTGGATGTCGGGCAATTTCCTCTCTGGAGGAGGGAACTGCTCTGATGAGGTGCTGTCGAAAATGATCCCAGATCTGAATAAGCCTTTTCACAAGTGGTGAGGAAGGCTGAGAATGTTGGTCCGTCAGGAAGATCCAACTGACTCTACCTACCCACTGGCCTGCTGCTCTGGGGGTGCACTGGTGAATCCCATGCAGTAGGAACTGCTTCCATGGCTAATCTCCTGGAGTCAAACCTCTAACAAGAAGTTTGACTAAAAGGGCTCTGCTCTGCATCTCTGGATCAAGAACCCCGAGTCCTCCCTGCGAGGAGGGTAAAGTGATAGTATCCCGTGAAACTCTGGCCCTAGTGTCCTCAGAACCATCACCACCACTCCACAGAAAGTTCCGAAGCAATCTCCTCACCTGACGGATCGAGTCAGCATGAAAGCACCAACATGACGCAACGTACCACATAGTCGCTAGTAGAACCTGGTTGAGTACCAGCGCTCTTCCGGCCAAAGAAAGTCTAGCCGTACTCCAGTAGGCTAGCTTTCTCCGGATACTCTCAAGAGCTGGGGCAAACTGTTGCATCAGGGACACCTCAATGCCAACCTGGAAGCCTAGATATCTCGTGGAGGTGCCTCTGGGTATCCATACAAAGCCTCTGTCTCCTCCCCATGTTGGGGTATCCTGCTGAGCTCCAGTCCAGATGCCTTTTGATTTGTTCCAATTGACAAGTCCCCCTGAGGCTAGGCAGAACTTGTCAATTGAATCCGCAGTAGTAGCAAGACTATATGCATCTCCTCTGACTGTCAGTGCCATGTCATCAGCAAACTCAGTGTCCAGAAGCTCCTGCTCTTGCCAGATAGGCAGATCAAGGCCCAAAGTGCCATGACTGGTAGCCTGCATAAAGTATCCCATAGCATCCGCTACGATTGCCCATCCAGATCCTATCCGGACTCTGCTTGAAACTCGCTCATAAAGTGCCATGACAGCCCAAATGATCTCCTGGTCGTAACCCAAATCCTGTAGGCATCGTATGAGGCGGGCTCTCAGAACCGTTTCAAATGCCTTGCGGAAATCCACAAAGCAACAATAAACCCTCTGCTTCCGTGCCCTCGCCTCCTCGATGATATATCTGAGCATGAGAATGTGATCCATGGTCCCATGATCCCGCTGAAACCGGCCTATCCTGCTGCTCTTAGTCCTCGACACTCCGCAAATCTGCTAATGCATAAATCTTGGACATGACATGTCCAATCATAATGGTCCTGTAGTTCTCCGGGCTCATGGGATCCCCTGCCTTGTGAATGGGTGAGATAGTGTTAATGGTCCACGTGCGTGGAAACCCCAAGCAAACAGCTTCATTGAATAGCTTTGCTAAGATCGAGGCTAGGAGGTTAATCCCATATGCAATGAACTCAATGCGTAACCCCTCATGATCCTTCGCTCGGCCATTATGAAGTTTCATTACGGCATCCTTTACTCCTCCTCTAGTGAAGAGGGTGCAAGATGTGGGACGAGGCATGTGTGAGAGATTAGGGACTGGCTGATTTGGATGTCATAAAGTGTGCGTGGCTAATCAAACCAGATCTGAGAGTCAGTGAGTGGCGGAGGGGACCACCCTTCTTGAAATCTCCGCTAGAAGTCCTTAGAGTTGTTACTAAACAAAATGTTCAGTAGCTCCCAGACGGCCAGAGTAAGAAAGTGAGTGATCGTGATTAAAGCGTATATCGTGGTAGGTGGAGTAAGAACTGAGTGGGGTGGAAGGTGCTATGCGAAAGGGGGTAGAGATGCTAAAGAAAAGGTATGTATGATCAGCCCCTAGGGGGAGAGGTGCTCCAGTGAAGTCAGTAATGCACTGAGGGTTTATGATGAGCTGGTGGTGCATCAACACACCCACACCGAGTTACAGTGGGATATTGGCAACCCCATTGTGAGGTAGAGAAGCTCCTCGCTGTCAACTCCAGACTGCAGGCTTCCTAGGTCACCATGGCAGCCGAAGTTGCTCGACTGTAGTTAGTGCTGGAGGATGCCAGAATGCCCGAGCCAACCAGCAAATCCTACAAAAGTCATAGGACGAAGCGGTCAATCTTAGAGCAGACAACACAAGGCTCTGACGGGCCATGGAAGAGATGGAGGTTTCAAATCCAAATGCGCAGCTCCAAGGGAAAGCGGTCCGTTATGCCCATCTTCAATCATCATCTGGCTCCTCCAAGCACTCGACGAGCTTCTAGCGAAGCCCAAGCGGAAAGAGCCTAATGACGACGACTCAGCAGCAGATCAGACCGGGCCTCTCCATTTTTTGTAGGCCATCCCTCAGACCCGGCTGATCATTCAAAAGCCGGCCTCCAGTTCTAAGAGTGCAGCAATTGGTTCATGGCAATCTAAGGCAGTACAAGACAACATTGCATAGGCCATGTTGCTGTTAGACCCTTTGGGTCAAGGCACAGCCGATCACGAGTTGAAGTGGGAACTTAGGCACACTTAACTCTTTTTGCTGAGACAAGTGTCCAGGTTTCTCTTTTGGCGAAACAAGTTTTTGAGATGGCCACTCAGAGTTTGCCTAAGCGGGTTTTTGGAGCCGTTTTGAACGGGCAAGATATCATTCCAGTTGCCTTACACCATGTACCCGAGCACAACCAGTTTCCTATCCACCACAAGGCTTGGATACACATAGATCCTGTCAATCCTAATCTGCCCGCACCACCACAGCCTCTCCACGACGGAATACTCAGCCTGGTCACTCGAGAAGTGTCCATCTACAACCGCCATCCGAAATTTTTATATTTTTGTTCAAGACTGAGCTGCTCGCAGGCACAGTATTCATAAGGCTAAAAGTTGCCTTATCGTTGCTCGGATCCGTGAGTTTCCCCAGCCTACTGTGCCACAGCTGCTACATTATTATGTGAAGCTACTAAGGGAAATAGAAAAGCTACTAGGCATCCATATCACAAAGGCAGCAGCTATGAGAAATAATATCCAGGATCTCTATAAACCCGCGAACCAAGTGGCAGGAAGGAGTCACCCCAGCTTGTCCGATATGTGACTCATTTTGACGATGCCTTTGGCATTTCCAACCCCATTGAGGACCCTCTTGCTGAGCTCTGGTCGGTGGACTGGCTGTTGGACCTGGAGCGCCTCTGATCGACATCCGTGAACTATATCCCTACCCTCCTCCGCAGTCTATATCCCTGGCCTCCTTTGGATCAACACCCAAGGCTGGACCCTTTTGATCCCCCATGTCCCAGGCCATCTTGTCTATATCCCTGGCCTCCTTTGGATCAACACCCAAGGCTAGACCCTTTTGATCCCCCATGTCCCAGGCCATCTTTCTCCCCAGGTCCTCCAACCGACACCCCTAGTCCTCCCTTTGTTGCCCCACGACGATGGCGGAATCCTAGCGGTGACCTTGGGGATTCCACCCTCAATCATCGACGTTTGAGCAACACCTAGTTCCAGCGAGCCTTGAACCGTGAGGGCCCAGTCATCAAAAAGCCGAGGCGAAATGTTGGCCCTCAAGCCAAGCCAAGCAGACTTACCGACATAGACGCAAGAGCAGGTGGCACCCGTGATTGGCGATCAGACTACTTCAGTGGCTAACTTCCAAGCGATGAGCGTCAACAACAGAAAGTGGTGACCCCGAGCCTAAAGAGGATGCAACCTGGAGTGAACGGTGATAGGCCAATGGCGAGTAGCGGTCCAGTGAACCGAGCGTGCTAACAATATAAGTCGGTTCTACAGTAGTCTTAGTAAAAAGAGGTGGTGTAACAAGGAGCAGAAGAGACGAGTGACATTGTGATTCATGATCTCTCTCTCACGTGGCTTACTAGGTTAAGAGCTCTCTACTAAGTGCTTAGTTCAACCCATGGTGTATTTGTTGTAAATAGACTCCCTTAATACGATTGTGGCTTTTACTTCTATTTATATATATGTTTTGTTTTGTCTGTTTTAACTGTGAAGAACTCAATCCCCCATCATCATACGGTTTCCCCTTCAATAGCAACCCCGACCTCCGAGTTGTTTTGTTGACATCTGCTTTATCACACCCGAGCACGAACGTACACAACTCACCAAGGATTGAAAGAGCGAGCAACTTCATCCAAGCACTGCATGAGCTAGGTTAACGGTCCGCAATCACTGAACACCGAGCATCTGTACGTTAACCGTTGGGGAGTGAGCAAACCAGAGCATCAACAACTCCCTGACCACTACCCAGTTGCTCATGGTATGCAATAAAGAATACCCTGAAGCAAGAATTGCTTCCATGGCTGGTTCCATGGGGTCAAAACTCTAACAAGAATCTTGACTAGAAGAACCCTACTCTGAAGCTATGGATAAAGAATTCCCAATCCACCCCGTGATGAAGGAAGATTTGTATTGTTTCTGGCTCAGGTATCCACTGAGCCATTCCCCCTACTCCATAGGAAATTGCTAAGCAGCCTTTTCACTTGCTTAGTGATGTATGCATGGAAACACCAACAAGAGGTATACTCTTCAACACAAGTACAAACTACTAAGCCAGAGATACATCAACCCTGACCTAAAAGCCAAGATAGCCAAAGGGGGTGTCTTTGGGAAGGCCAACGAAACCTCTGTTAACACCCCAAATCCGGACCATCCTACATAGAACCTAGCCAAATATGTATTCATTATTGTAATTAACGACACCTCCTAAGGCTAGGCAAAACTTGACAATGGATGCGGCACTGGTAGTCAAATGGATTTTCCCTAATTGTAATTGGCATGTCGTCTGCAAACTAGTTTCTAATAGAAAATCAATGCTTAACATATTTTATCTCACTCAACCCAAAGACAACTAATCGTGTAAATCTTCACATATAATACTGCATGAAATATAGAAGCTTGAGAGAGATATCTGTGAGCACAATGGAGAGCAAGAGTGATGAGCAAGAGAGAGAGTGAGTAGAACGTAAGTGTACTGAATAGTGGACTGAAATGAAGTGAGTACAAAAGACAAGTGAGGGGTTTTGTCTAAGTGACAAAAACCCTATCTTATCCACTATCCGTAGTTAGGGATTAGACTGTGGTTAGGGGGAAAACCTCATAGAGGGAAAAGTGCCCCTAACCTACTTATTACAATGCATTGGCCACTGCCTAGAATATAATAATAATTCTAACACCCCCCTGCAATGCCAATGTGGTGTACAAGGTAGTGATCAATTACCAAAAGGAGATAAGTTTAGGGCACTGCGAAATGCCTCAAACTTCTCACCTAGAAGTGCTTTGGTGAAGATGTCTGCAACATTGTCATGTGTTGACACAAAGATCATACTAATCTCCCTTGCATGCAACTTCTCTTTGACATAATGATAATGAACCTCAATGTGCTTCGCGCGAGCATGAAACATAGGATTCTTTGCCACTGCTATAGCACTCTGACAATTAGTGAGAATTGGAGAAGGACCCTCTAATAAGAGACGAAGATCAACAAACAAACGTCTCAGCCAAACACATTGAACTGTCCCGTGAAAGCTGCCCTGTACTCAGCTTCACATGAGGAAGTAGCCACTGTAGATTGATTCTTGCTCAGCCAAGAAATGCAAGCTTTGCCCAAAAAGAAACAATTACCACTAGTGGACTGCCTGGTATCATAGTCTCCAGCCCAATCTGAATCACTGTAAGCATGCATCTGCAAGTCACCCCCCTTGGGAAACATCAATCCATAATACTTTGTGCCTTGCAAATAACGGAAGATGCGTTTTACAGCCTGCCAATATGTTGTCTTTGGGCTGTGCATATACCTGCTCACCTGAGATACTGTATACTCAATATCGGACCTAGTATTGCACAAATAGATGAGGCATCCAACAGCCTAGCTGTAAAGTGTGACACTGATTCACCTGCATCATAGATACTAAGCTTCAGCCTCGGCTCCATGGGAGTGGTTATAGGCTTACAATCATGCATGTTGAATCTATCCAAGAGCTTCTGCACATACTTGGATTGAGACATAATGATGCCACGCTTGTCTTGTATAAACTGGATCCCCAGATAAAAATTTAACATGCCCAAATCTGTCATGTCAAATTCAGCTTTGAAATCTGCAATTATTTCCTCATTTGACCCTGTGAGCAGCATGTCATCTACATAAAGAATGATGACCAAAATATCCCCCCCATCCTTCTTGATGTAGAAGGTGCTTTCTGTGGGACTATTATGTAACCCCTTACTTGCCAGGAATGCGTCAATCTTGGCATACCATGCACGGGGGGCTTGTTTCAGCCCATATAAAGCTTTGTTTAGCTTGCAAACCTGAAGTGCATCACCAGAAAGTTTAAATCCAAGAGATTGTTTGACATAAACCTCTTCCTACAAGTCCCCATTAAGGAAAGCTGTTTTTATGTCCAACTAATGGACATAAAGATGATGTCCCCCACTCCACACATTGAATAAGAAGAATTCTTTGCACAAGTAACCTTCTTTTAAGTAGATGGAGGATGTAGAGATGCAAATAGGCTCTTCTTAGAAGTAATGTGCTTGGAAGCACCACTATCAAAATACCAAGTATTCAGTGTCTCATTGACACACCGTCTCATTGACACTGAGAGAGCATGCATCCTTTGAAAGATCATAACTACAAGTCAAGAAAGCATAAGGATCATCCTCAATAGTGGTTGTAGTATCTGAACAACCCACTGAAACATCTGAAATGCAAGACAAAAAGGCATAGTGCTCTTCCACAAAGTTGGCTATAGCATCTCCCTCATCATGTGCATGAGAAGCTGATGCATCTGACATAGCCATACTTCAATCCCTTTTCTTTTCTTTATCTTAGCCTTATAAGAGGGCTGTCCTGAATCGACTCTATGCTAATGTGCGGGCTGATTGGCGTTTTGCTTTTGTTGCCCTTTTCCCTTGGTCTTAAACTTAGAAAGCATGGCATGCTCACCAGCCCGTGTTGCCATATTTCTTTGTGTCTACTCTTCCTGCAACAGAAGTCCTACCAACTCGCGAAAAGAGAGAGAATTGCTACCCCCCCTGAATGACAAATTCAGCGAGGTGTGGAAACCAAGATAGGACTCAAGAAGAGAATTCAGAGTGGTGGTAATCATCTCTGAATCTGGAATAACTTCATCAACATTCAACAACTGCTCCCTCAAATCCTAAAGCTTTGTGAGGTAAGTATTCATGGAATCTCCCTCATCCATGTGCGTATGAGAGCTCTCTCTTCAGGAAGGAAACTCTAGCATCACTTTTTGTTGCAAACATACTCTCTAATATCTCCCAAGATGCCTTTGAGGTCTTGCATGACCGAAGGTGTGGAATAATGAACCTCTTGACAGAAAGAAAAAATAACAGATAAAGCTTGTGCATCCCTAGAATCCCATCTTTTCTGCTCTGCTATGGGAGCCACTGGAGCAGCAGCTGCTCCAATTACTTGTGCTGCATTTTGACCTCTACCCCTGCCTCCAGCTGTAGGAGTGACAGGTGTAGCCATAGAATCTAGCCTTGCTTCATCTCCATTGACATAATCCCAAAGATGTATGCTAACCAGGATGTTGCGAACCATAAAACTCCACAAGGAGTAGTTGGTGCCATCCAACTTCTCCTGTGTGATGACTCCAAAAACCTCATTATGGTTGTTGAGCCATTTTTGCCAGATAAACTCAAAAAAACACTGCAACCTGAACAAGTAGAATCCCTTCCTCGGATGTAAAATGCACAACCAAAGTCTGCCAAAGAAAATCTGCCCACAATGACAAATACTGTCACAGCCTATCAAAGGCTTGAAATGCACCACAATGCTTTGCAAATGCCCAAAAATCTACAAAGAAAATCTGCAAAAGGTGGCAAAAGTCTGCAAATTGACTCATATTGAGTCCAAAACTGCTTGCAAATCTCCCAAATGGTCTTTCAACTGCCAAATTGCATCCAAATGCCAAAAGTCCCAATTTCTTCAGAGAAATTGCATCCAAAAGAGGGCAAATTAACTGAAAGCCCCAAAAATGCCTGAAATTGCAGTTCAAAACCAAAAGCCCCAAATTTTGGGGTGAAATTGCAACCGAAAGAGGGCAAATTAACTGAAAGCCCCAAATTTGCAATTTGTCTGCCAAAGCCCCAAATGTGCTCAACACTTGTAAATGTGCACAAATCTACCCACAAATTTGATTGAATCTTAGCCAAAGAATGGCTTGATGCAACAGATTTGTCCCCAAAAACTCAGCCTAACAATGGCTCACAAAAATTGAGCAATTTCTTGCTCAATAGCATCCAATTCCCAAAATGTTCGTGCACGGAGCAATGTTCACCTGAAGACCAAATGTGACCAACAGGTAGTACGGACGAGAGCTGCAAAGAGCACGGTGTAGATAGCAACTCGTACGGTCGGAAGTGTCAGTCCGTACGGACTGATAGATGGTACGGCACCTGCACAATAGTACAAAATTTGTACTATTGTACGGACACTGGTAAGCAAATGTAGCAGGAAAGCAGTTTGCACGTGCGGCGGTACGGTGAGTTGACGCTTGTGTACGGAATGCAAGTGACAAAAACCCTATCTTATCCACTAACCGTAGTTAGGGATTAGACTATGGTTAGGGAGATAAAACCTCATAGAGGGAAAAGTGCCCCTAACCTACTTATTACAATAAATTGGCCACTGCCAAGAATATGATAATAAAGGTTTATTAGATAGAAAGACACAAAGGGCTGCCATTGTCTGCAAAATAAATCGCAGCAACACCCTAATCTGAAACACTAGCAAATTCAATCCCTTTGAAACTAGAAAGCGATGGAAATTAGCTCAGACTCAATGATTTGCAGGAATTGCATTCGAACTAGAGAAAAGAGTGAGGGAAGGTAGCTATTAGCTTGCGGGTGGAGAAAGAAAGAAAGATATATTAATGTCTGCAGAAGACAAAGTACACATCTACAAAACAGAAACCCTTACATCTCTGAGTGTCAAAGAGAGTCCAAGAGTGCACAAGGCATCTCACCTCGAATTATTCATATATATATACCTTTGTAAGGCTAGAATAAGTCCAATCATACAAATTTAGAATTTTTGTTGTTCTAAAGATCAAAAATCTACAAAGAAAATAAAAGAGAAGAAAAAAGAGGTAAACAAAAACTTTTATGAAAAACAAAAGGAAGACATACTTAGCAAGAAAAGCAACACTTATGTCGTCATCAGTGCCCAAGCATAAGCAGCTATACTCGGTTTCTAAAGTCCCGCGGAGTCTCTTGGGCAAACCCAGTGCTTACTAAAATACGTCAAATAAACAAAAGAGAATGAAAACAAGAAATAAAAAGCAGGTGACTAAGCAAAAATAAACAAGCAAGTCAAGAAACAAAAACTTCCAAAAAACTAGAAACTCTCTCTCTCTCTCCCTCTCTTATTTAAAACATGAAAAGTTAAATGGCAAATGGCCCTTTACACTTATGTATTGTTTCTACAAAGAGGCAAAAATACATTTCTAACTTAGAAAGGACAAGCATACTCAAACAAACTCTCTTTTGAAACTAAAAGAAAAACGGGCTAATCAGCTCCCTGCTTTTTGTTTTCAGCTTATGTTCAATCATTCTAAACAAACCTAAGGCCGAAACACCATAGATAAAAGACTTCATATCTAAGAATGTGCGAACTTTTTTCATTATTTTCCTTGGATTATACCTCTTGTGTAATAGTAAAGTGATCAAATTACTACATTGACTGATAAAAGACTCCTTAGTTGTACAAAGGCAGGAAAATCTATGGAATTGGGAAGAAATGACTCCATATTTTGCCAAATCAGAAATGTTTGAGTCAATGTGAGGCATTTTTATAATGTGTAAACCACTATATTCAGGTTGTTCACGTTTATCGTATATATCAACCTCTAATCCTATGCTCTAATCCTATGGTAGATTGAGAAAGTCTAAGATCTAACCCAATTGAAGTGCAATTCAATTCACAAGAGTCACGAGGATAGATTCCTTCTCCAAAAGCTCTAGCATCTTTGTACATAAAGTCTTGAAAGTTAGGAACATCTGGTACAAATAAATCATCTATAAAACGCCTAACTTAACTAAGCTGATGTAAAATGATAGGGCAGGTATTGATAGAAATAAGACGATGCATAAACTTAAATTCATAAGTGAAAAGATAAAAGTTTGCTAAAAAGACGGCACAATTAGTGCCCATGGGGATTCCTATAACTTGTTGAAATAAAGAATCACCTATTGTGATGTAAAGATTATCTAAAAGAAAATCTATTCAAGAGCAAACATCTTCTACACTTACTACCTTTGTGTATATTTTCTTTTCAGAATCTATGTCATGATCTTTATTTTTTAGCCACAAAAAGTCAAAGCATAAGGCTTTTTTCTCAACTTTTAGCACTTTGCATCTATCTTTGTCAAATCTCAGCTTGAAAACTTCAGCCACTAGCTTTTTAATTCTAAACTTCAGGTCTTCCAACTCAATCTTTGTGTAAAGCATGGTAAAATCATAGGTTTGAAGGAGAATAGGAGACTCTTTTTCCTGAATGCTTCGAGAGGAATTAAAAAATTTTACAACAGAAATCACCTCTACAGAGTCATTTAAAATCCAGCTTGAGTTCGAGGGGACATCTGCCTCTTTTAATAAGTCCCTCCAAAGTTCATGGACACTAGGCAACATGGCTTTGAAGCAGTAGCTTAGCCATTTAGAGACATCCGTCAAAGTAGTCTCACAAGCAGTTGCAATAAATCTTGGCTTTTTTGGAGTTTTGTGAAACTTCCAAGCATGACAAAGAAAAGGTATGCTTGGATTGCAAACAAACCCAGAAGACTTGCAAAAACTCTGATGTTTTGAGATCAAATCCTTCTGAGAAACTAAGGCAGGGGCGTAAGTTTTGGCAGACGAGTTCACTTCTCTCAAAAGACATTCTAAGTAAAACTTCTTGCAAATAAAAACAAAGTTATTGGAACATTCGTCCACATAAGAAATGACCAAATTCCTATGGAATTTTCGAAGAAGAGTTTCATCTTCTTTAGAAAGATGGTTACTTTTCTTTGAGCAATTAACCGAAGGGACTTCTTCTAGTTTTAAAGCAGCTTGTTTCTAAGATGTCTTAGTTTATTAAGAATTCTTATGTTATTATTAGTATAATGAGTGCTAACTAATAAAGCCTTAAAGTAAGACCAATTCGGTGAGGTCAAATGATCCAACATTGGGGAACTTGCTTGCACTCTCCCTGCCCATCCCAAGGCAATTTCTCCCTTGCTATATCCCCTAACTCTAGTAGGAGCAAGACTAGTATTTAGGGGGGGGCTTGCTTGCACAGTCGTTACTCGTCCCAAGGTAACGCCTCCCTTACTACTACAAGGGAATGTCACAGGAGCCAGATGACATCCCAGGAGATCGCCCTGTTGGTTTCCAAAAGGCGAATTCATCATAGCATGTATCGCTAATGCCAATATACCCCCAAACTGGCGATTACAGTTAGGGTTAGCCAGGGCCCCAAGGCCACTGTAAGAGCTTAATCAACCTAGAAGCACCAAAGAAAGAGAAAGAGAAAAGGAAAGTTACCAATGATTTAAAAATTAAATAAATAAAATCAAATCAAATCAAATAAAAAATAAAGCAGTCATACAGTGAAATAAACCAAGGAGAGCAACTAAAACAAAACGCAAAAGCACACTTTTTAAAGAAATAAAATTAAAAATAAAATAAAATTAAGGGAGAGAGAGAGAGAGAGAGAGAAAGAAAGAAAGAAAGAAAGTGTATTATTGTCCACTAAAGGCCAAAATGGGCCCATGGGACATCAAGAACTCTGCATACAAGATAGCACAAAATCAACGTGCCACAAAGAAGAGGCATCGTCGAATATCATCTAAGTGCTACGCAATACAATGCAAGTGAAAGTACATAATGTCAAATCTGAGCCTAAATACAAAGTAAACTAGATGCAAGGAAACCGCCCTTGGGTGCAAAATGGGGGGATGAGTACAATATGCCAATGCAAAGATACAAGTCCAGGTGTCACGGAGTCTGAGAACCAAAATAATACTGGAAATCCTGTCCATCGACTCTGCCTCCTGCTATGAGAGTACAAATCTGAGCAAAGGTGAGGTGAGCGGCTAGTGGGGCGAGATCTCCATGAGTAAGTCTCCTCCGAAAAGCTGCCATCATCCTGGATCGTCTGGAGATGAAGCGACGAGTATGTCCCCTATGTAACAAGATCTTGCGGTGTCTACAAACCATCTCATATGTACATCCACAGGGTGGAGGCATGTGTCCTGTGTGAGCTCTGACCTCCTCGTGCTCCTCCTGGTCTCTGTCCTCTGGTATAGCGTGTGCCTAAGCTCTATCAGGCTGGGCTCTATCACGCTCCGGTCTGTGCTGATGGTCTCTGAGGTAGTCTCGTCGAAGCATAGTGGCCTCCTTGACATAAAGAGCTAGGCAATGCTGATCCTCGTAGTCCATCACTCGTGAGAGAGGTCCAAAGCCATCCGTGAAGAGACAGTGGAATCTACCTCTGAGCTCATAATATAGCGGGCATCTGCAAACGAAGTGCTCCTCTGACTCCACCTCTCCCATGGTGCAACAAGGGCAGATCCTGGTCTCTCGGCCTGGTCGCCGTCCATCCTCCATGCGTCGCATCCTACCAGCCTCTATCTCGAGCTGATGCGAAGAGACTCTAAGCTGGCCAAGGGCAATCCTCAGTGAGTGGGACATGTGGATACCTGTATAGCCTGGTGGAATGACAAATCCATCCTCTGAGATCCGAAGGAAGTGGTCACGATATGTGGCCATCTTCGTCGGAAGCTGCGTGGGATAAATCCAAGTGCGATACGTATGAAGCTGCAGCAAGTCTGCTCTCGTGACCTGGCTAAGCTCGTGGCGAGTCAACTCGAGATGAGGGGCATCTATGCTGTATCGGAAGGGAGGCAGTCTATCCATGTCTAGTCCAAGAGATGTGAGCCACCTAGTGAGTCTGAAGTACCAGCAGTATCGGGCCCCAGATCGTGCCAACTCCATAGAAGATGCAAGTGCTAACCATGGCAACTGAGCTCTGCCTGCTGCTGAGTCTCCAAACTCCCTAACCCTATGCAAATACATGACCGACTGAAACGCTGCATCCAATGCAAGGGGAGTAGCTCCAAACTCTGCTAGCATGATCTCGTGCGGAACTGTAGCCTTGGCCCTAATGAGCCGAGAGAACATGATGACCTGTAACCTCTCTACTCGTCTCCAATCTGCAGCGCCGAGGTCTCCTGCCCAGAAAGGAGCTGCATACATCGCAGCTGGTCTCACCAATGTATCAAAAAGCAAGGATTTCGTATCGGGATGCTGAAAGTGGGACTGAAAACACTGACGCTCAAGATGAGCCAACGAAGCATACCCTTTACTAATCCTATCTCGTGCTGCATATGTCATGGTGAAAACCGGTCCCCGGAAAACTGCCCCCAAATAAGTGCTCTCTAACAAGCTCAATGGGCTGTCCGTCATATGTGAAGCAAAACTCATCCGTGCTATAAATACGATCAGAGGTGTTGAAAACCATAACCTTGGTCTTGCCAAGGTTTACGGTCAACCCCCTATCCTGGCAAAACCTGTGGAGTGCCTCAATATGTGCCTGGAGGCCCTGAGCAGTAGAGGAAATGAGAACCACATCGTCCGCATACAGGAGGATAGGAATGGAGGATCCTGAGAGAGTAGAGCCCACACCGCCTGTCATCTGTATAAACATCTCTAGCTCATCAATATATAATCCAAAGAGAGTAGGAGAGAGCGGGCAACCCTGCTTCACCCCAATTGTGCTGCATACCTCCTCTGAGAGCCCCTCACGTGTCCGAACCCGACCAGTGACCCTCTCATACAAAGCCATGATAGCCCACTGTATCTCTCCAATGAAGCCCATCTGGCGAATCCTCTGAAACAATCTGAATCGCGGAACTGTGTCAAATGCCTTCCTGAAGTCCACGAAGCAACAATAAAGCCGTTGCCTTCGTGACTTCGCCTCCTCTACCAGTGCCCTGAGTGTGAGGATGTGGTCAAGTGTCGAATGATCCCTGCGAAATCTAGCCTGCCCTCTGGCTCTGAGTCCTGTCATCTCGGCATGGTCATTTATACAGCTTTCCAAAACTGATGCATAGATCTTGGCCATAACGTGGCCAATCATGATGGTCCTGTGATTCGACGGCTCCATAGGGTCCCCCGACTTGTGGATAGGTACTATGGTATTGCCTAACCAGGACTGTGGTAGGCCTGTACAAACAGACTCATTGAAGAGATGGGAAAGAACAAAATCTAAGGCATCAATCCCATAGATTACATACTCCGCTTGCAATCCATCATGATCCTTAGCTCTCCCGTTCTTTAATCGGTGGACTGCTGCACGGACACTCTCTGGTGTGAAGAGACTAGATGAAGCTGGCCTAGGGGAATGGGATAAATCGATGGCTGGCTGATCTGGAACATCGTATAGAGCTGAAGTGTATGCAAACCAGACCCATGGATCTGTGAGGGGGCTCTGAGACTTCGAGCGGAGGAATTTTCTCCAGAATTCCTTGGAGTCACAGCTGAAAAGCAAGCTTCTCAGCTCCTCCTCATTCCGGGCTAGAAATTGGCGTTTCTTGCGCCTAACCAACCACTTGTAGTCTCTCTTGGTTTCGGCAAGGAGGGGAGACTTCTCCTTGGTCTCAAGGTGAAGTTTCCTGCGGAGTTCCTTACACTCCTCGTCATACCAACCGTTGCAAGGAACAAGACCAACCGGTGGGGGACTAGACGAATGACATGTGGCAGGGAACGACATGTGAGCGGCAGAAACGAGTGAAGTATGTACAAGTTCCCACCGGTCCTGCGTGGATGGTAGAGCATCTAATAGATGAGGACGGAGTAGGCGGCTGAGGTTCTGGCTATATACATCATCGAACTGGTGGTCGAAATGAACCTCGTAATAGGGTTGGCGGTCATGATAACGAGGGGGGGGTGGGTCATGGGAGACATTAGTCAAAGTAAAGTGGATGAGTACATGGTCGGCAGAGGGCATGAAGGGGCTAACAGTAAGGCTATGGATGGAAGGGACTAGAGTCGGGGGACCTATGATGTAGTCGATCATGCTAGTACCACGCCCAGAAGCAGAAGAGAATGTAGGCATGGAAGACTGTGGCCACCTGGACAAGCCGTTATAAATGACCATACTGTGCGAGGTGAGAAGCTCCAGTAACTGACGTCCCTGATCTATGGGCTGTACTGTGCAGTCTGATGAAGTCCGACAGAGAGAGAGAGAGAATTAAAAATTAAACAAAAAGAAAAGAGTTAAAATAATAATAAGAATAAATGAGAATAAGATTAGCTGTTGGGGCTTCTGCACCCGCGTAAGATAAAACAATGTAGTTGAACAGATGATCACCACTTGGACGAAAATTCAAAGAATTTGCATGTCCGCTAAGGTGATAGGAAAATATACCTTTGTAAGACTAGAATAAGTCCAATCATACAAATTTAGAATTTTTGTTGTTCTAAAGATTAAAAATCTACAAAGAAAATAAAAGAGAAAATGAAAGACAAGAAAAAAGAGGTAAACAAAAACTTTTATGAAAAACAAAAGGAAGACATACTTAGCAAGCAAAGCAACACTTATGTTGTTATCAGAGCCCAAGCATAAGCAGCTATACTGGGTTTCTAAAGACCCGCGGAGTCTCTTGGGCAAACCCAGTGCTTACTAAAATATGTCAAATAAACAAAAGAGAATGAAAACAAGAAATAAAGAAGAAACGAAGTAGGTGACTAAGCAAAAATAAACAAGCAAGTCAAGAAACAAAAACTTCCAAAAAACTAGAAACTCTCTCTCTCTCTCTCTCTCTCTCTCTCCCTCTTATTTAAAACATAAATAGCTAAATGGCCCTTTACACTTATGTATCGTTTCTACAAAGAGGCAAAAATACATTTCTAACTTAGAAAGCACAAGCATACTCAAACAAACTCTCTATTCAGCACATTACTAAAGTCTAATACTATTGTTGTGAAGTGGCCTTCATTACATTTTCCTTCCTTTCGAGCTTCTTTTACTTTTGTCAATTCTGCTTTTCTTGCCTTGAGCTGAGTTGGGGTGAGCTTCTTTGAAATCCATATTCTAGTACCTCTCAGCTGTTGGTTTGTCTAAGGACTTCGTTCCTTGCTTTCTTGTCTTGAAAGATTATCCTTGCCTGTAAATTTATATCTTCTGGATCCCATTCAATCTGCGGAATAGCCTTCTTGAGGTGTTCAAACTTTGTTGTCATACTTCCACATTCCAGAGTCCAGTTCTCGCCGCACAGCCCTCCTATTCGTATAATCCGATTATTTCCAATCCTTTACCTCCTCATACACATCACACTTATTGATCTTGGTATTCTCTGTTGCTGTGAATTCCTATTTAATAGACTTGAGCTGAGCGGTAACCAATTCCTATACCTTGCTCACAAGTTGTGGTGCAAGTGTTGTTGTACTGCATTGCTATAGAACTTCTTGAATTATTCCCTCATTGCCCTTGCTTTTCATTGCTGAAACTGTCTTCTCCAAAGATGCAATGCGAAGGTTTGCATCTCTAAGTTTCCGTTGTAGGAAATAAATCTGCTCATGTGGATCAAGTTTACTCTGGAATATGTGGTAGGTCAAGGCATAGGGAGATGGCGTTGGGGCTATGGAGGTGTAACAGGGCTTCTTGTTGGCTGGAGTCATAGCAAAAAGCTTAGCCTGTGCTGAAGGATTCCCTTTGCTAAGGCTAGCCCCCAAGCTGGGGCAAGGGTTCAGCCCAGCCCAGGGTGGGTTTGCTCCAGCTAATAGACGACCAGAGGCGGTGGTGACCTAGAAGCAGTGGCGGGTAGGTTTTGTGTGGTGGTGAAGACCTAGAGGCGGCAGCGACTAGGGTTTTGTGTTCGGTGACTCTTCGATGATAACCTCCTACTTGGCGTCGACCTCCTCGTCCTTCTGCTTGGTGATCTCATCTCGTGGGATCGACTTAGGTGGCGCATCCATGCCGTACTGAAAAGGGGGGAAGCTTGTCCATATGAATACAATGCCAGGAAAACCATATGGATATACGTGCATACCATGTGTCTATCTCACTCTCTGCTAGTCGTTTGGATGACTGTAAGGCCAGAGCCTCGGTAGTCTCCAGTGAGGTAAGTCCTAGAATCTGTGGATGAATGCCACTATCTGAAAGATGGCATCAACCTAGAGAGGTGTCATGGTGACCTCTGCATGTACTATCTCATGTGGGACTGAGGGCTTACTCCGAATCATCCTAGACTCCAGAGTCACCTATAGCCACTCAAATCTCCTCCACTTTGTCTTCAGGAGATCACTCTTCCCCCAAAAAGGTGCTATGCATACATGGTAGTTGGCTGCAGTTAAGTGTCGAAAAGCCAGCCCTTGTCAGTGGATCTTGAAAGTGTTTTTGGAAACACTGTATCTCTAGTTGAGCCAAAGCATTCTGCCCCCGTGGGAGTCATGCCCTAGCTACCTGAGTCATCGTAAAGACGGTCTTGTGAAGATCTTATTGGTTTTGTGACCTGGAAAGGTCCATAATATCTGATTGAAAGCTTTGGATATACCTTTTCTTTGCCTTTCATCTTCCTCAGCCACGCTTCTCAAATTTGAGAAGTACCAATCTCCCTCTTGGAGATTAATTTTCCTTTTGTGCTTATATGCATCTTACTTGAGCTTCTCTCTAGATATTTCAATGGATGTACGATCGTAAGAAAAAACTATTTCTAGATCTTGAACATACTGATCGGTTGCCAAAATCTCGTCCTTGGTCCTTAGAATAGGCGGCAAAATTACATTTTCATAGACCAATTCGAATGGGACTTTCCTTCTTGTGCAGTTGTGGGTGAGAAAAGAAAGATGCTTTTCCCATTCAGCTTTTTGCTCAGACACATAGCACTTCCAAAATCTAGCACCATGGAATTAGCAATCTCGCTTTGACCGTTTGATTGGGGGTGAAAAGAAGATGAGAAATCCAACTTTGTCCCCAAGTTATCGAATATTGCTCTCCAAAACAAGCTGATCATTCTCAGATCTCGGTTCACTAACTATGGGCTTAGGCATCCCATTGTACTTGTAAAGTTGTGCCAAAAACAATCTTGCCATGTGGTCTGGTCTTTAGGGTCTTCTTGATAGAAATAAGGTGAGCCTGCTTGTTGAACCTATCAATTATCATTTCCATTCTTTGACCTTGGAAAATCAAAGATAAAATCCATGGCTATACTTTCCCAAGGAGCCTGGGGCACCGAAAGACTAGCTGTCTATTGTCTTTCACACTTTACTTTCCGACAGGTAAGACATTCTGTGATGAACTTGTGGATATCCCTTTGACCTTTGTCAATATTTCACTATATGTGTCCTCCTCTTTGTACCAATCTTCGGGGAGTCCCCCTATTCTAATCTTCGGTACATTATCACTTCTAGCTTCATGTTCTTTGATCTTTGCTTGAATATCAGACTTACTTGCTTTGGTGTCCATTTCCACAATCACTTCCTTCTTAGCAGTTTGTACTTCAATGTGAACAAGATCTTTGACTATAGAGACTAGCTGTGGGGTAGGGGGGGAATCCTTACAAGATTTTACAGCCTCATCAATTACTGTCTGCTTACCAAGCCCTTCCAGAATGTGAATTCAAGCCTTTAGTTTTGCCAGTTCCTATCGTAGCTCTCTCACTGCCTCCTGCAGATAAAAAATCTGATCCTGTTGCCCAAGGATGGGTCGTTTTGAGCCTTCTTGTTCGTAATTCCGTGCATAAGGAGAGTGTGTCATGGCTGCAACTGTGGAGTATCGAATCCTGATGGAGGTTGAAGGAGTTGATGGGGACTTGGAGGAGAGGGTAGGCCAGTCCATAATTGGATGTTTGTTGAACCCCCTAGCTGAACCTAACCCCCGGGTTGGGTTGGGGGTTTAGCCCAACTCAGGGTTAGGGTTAGTGTGTTTGTTGCTGATGGGCTGCTAACGGGAGACGGGGTTGTACGAACAGAGAAGTACGGACGGAGGGGTACAGACGGGGCTGTACGGGTGGGAGAGCTACGGAAGAGAGAGAGAGAGAGAGAGAGAGAGAGAGAGAGAGAGGTTGAGCGGGTGAGGGGGGCTGAGGCGGAGAGGCTGAGCAGAGGGGAGGCGGAGCGAGTGAGGGGTGGTTGAGGCAGAGAGGCTGAGCGGAGGGCTAGCAGAGGCGGAGAGGCTGAGCGGAGAGACGGAGAGAGAGAGAGAGAGAGAGAGAGAGAGAGAGAGAGAGAGAGAGAGAGAGCGCTGTTTACAAGCTGGCTCACGAAGAAGCATGAATCTAATACAATTGGATTTCTAATAACAGAAGCTTACTTATTTAAAAAACTAGGGCAGCCTTGCTAATTCTAGCTTTGCCTTGCTTTCAGCCAGTAAAAGCTAGCTGAATCTCGTTTTCCTCTCGGAAGGATCCTTTCTAAAAGCTGGTAGTCCAGCTTGGCACATTTTTCCCTTAAAATGTGGGACTTTTTGCACTCTCCAAGGTCTTGCAGCAAATACAACAATATCCAACACACTTTAACCCATTAGAGGTTAGCTAATGCATGCATTCTAGTTCTTGGATTGATTCTAGTCCCTTATGGGTGTCCCCACAAAGTATTTTAACTAATGCAAAAACAAAGGAAAAAGAAACTTGCTCTAGTCGACTAAAGTCAACTTTCTTTGATTGGATTCAATAATAAACTTTATTTCTTGGGATGAGAATGATTTTGTGACAGCCACTCATCCCGATTCGGCCTGTTGCGGCTCACAGACTTTGTAAAAGACTAGAGACTCAGCCACAAAGGCTCACACAAGAGACCAAGACCTAGTAGCAGGCTGATAGCCCTTGCATAGAGCAGGATCAGCTGCAGCTTTGGCGTCTCTGGCTCTGGGAGGGGCGGGCCTTGTCAGACTTGATTGGGACCCAGGAGAGTGGAGATGGCCAGAGATTGCGACAGGTCAGGGGCCGACCTCCTTTGCCTACAGCACGACTTTGGGCAGG
The DNA here is from genome assembly GCF_047967505.1 of Dipteris shenzhenensis. NCBI lineage: Eukaryota > Viridiplantae > Streptophyta > Polypodiopsida > Gleicheniales > Dipteridaceae > Dipteris > Dipteris shenzhenensis. The sequence goes on along the minus strand of NC_141596.1, from coordinate 2,981,724 downwards.
TGAGTTCTAGGGAGGATGCAGAGCCGCCCTCCCACCCAGCGGCCCAGTTGGTATGCACAGGGTATTTCCAGGTTCTTTTTGCAAGCCTTCTGGAAGGCCTTGTGGGAGAGTTGGCGGCCGCGGAAGATCTCCTACTTCTTGTGGCTTCTTGCCCACAAAGGTCTTCCAGTGGGGAGCTGGTTGCGGCAGATTGGCCAGGACGGACGTTGTCAGATCTGTCATGAGGACGAGGAGTCACCAAAACACTGCCTATGGAGTTGCACTCGTGCCCAGGAAGTGTGGAGGTGGACTTTCGGGATCCTTACTCGCGCAGCACCGGAGCTAGGATTGATCACTTGGGGCGCGTTCTGCTGGTGCAGCACCGCACCTGGTTTTCATCATTTATTCGAGGCCTGTCAGCAGGACCCCACATTCCTTATTACACAGGGGACGTGGGGGCCGCTCGAGAGTATCCCGCAGCACCTGGTAGAGGCCGGCACAGGAGCTCAGGAGAGGCAGCCAGTCTGGGAGATTATCAGCAGCATCGCAGGTTGGCACATCTGGACCTTGCGCAGATCCTCGGTGGCACCTCCTTATCGACTTCCCAGATCATGACTGACATCTGGAGTGAGATTATACATACCCTCAGAGGCCAGTGGGACCAGATACAGGGGGACTCCCGGGCCGGTCGGGAGAAGCGGAGACGCTTCCTCCGGGTTTGGGACACACAGGGCCTCTTCTTCGAGCAGGCTTCGCAGGGCCTTCGGTGGCGCTACTCACCACCTCTCTGGCTGTTCATTCACACTCGCCTTATCCCTCCGTGAGAGAGAGCTTTACTTTTGTTATCTTTTTGGGCTGCGTCCGATTTGTGAACGCAGCCCGTCAGCTGCAATGCTGACCTCTTGTATCTTGTTTTCGAAGTAATATAATTAGCATTGTTTTTTCGGCAAAAAAAAAGTAGCAGGCTGATAGAAATAAAGCTAAAGAGATGTAAAGTCTGAGAGAGAACACACAAGCAGCTGCGCCATCCGTTATAGTGGAAGAAGCTCATGCCTGCACTGCCTTGCCGACGTGCCAGTAGCTCCGAGGTTCCAGTAGCCAAACAAGAGGTCGCCAACGACCCTAAAGGCCAAGCATCCACGAACCAACCGGGAGGAAGGAAGAGCCACCGGAATCCTTTTACAAATCTTCTTACCACGTCCACAGTTCCATGGCAAGTTGCCATGTGGCACAACCACAAAATCTCGTAATACCTTGATCAACCCTCCTACAAGGTCCACACATTTTATTATATAGAATGACTCAAAGGCCTGCCACGCATCCCTACCAGGCTTGTCATGGCCCACAATAGAATTTGTAAAAGACTAGAGACTCGGCCACAAAGGCTCACACAAGAGACCAAGACATTGCCGCACTCGCTAATGAAAACAACAAGTAGAGAGACATAAACTCTCAGAGAGAACAAACAAGCAGCTGCACCAGCCTTTATAGTGGAAGAAGCTCATGCTTGCACTGCCTTGCTGACATGCCAACAGCTTCAAGGTTCTAGCAAGTAGGCACAAGCATAGTACAAGCTTGGAAAGACATTTAAGATGCAAAGAAGTGGCTTAATTCTTGCTGTAAGCTGGATTGCACTAACTAGTCCATGTGGAAGTCGCCATGAAGAACATTCTTGTAGCCAAAAGGCAAAAGTGATGTCGTCGTCCATAATAAAGTGCAATGAGTTCGTATTTAAGGAACTATATACAGTGGAGAGTCATCTAACAAAGCTAAAAGATATTATTCAGCAGCTTGCATCCATTGGTAGAAAGGTCAAGGATGCACACATACTCCCTCTTTACCTTGAATAACTTGACACCAAGTTTCAAGATTTTATTACAAGTTGAGATATGATGCCATTGCAAAGAGCCACTCCCTACATCATCACAGAGCTGGATGGAATGCTTCTATACGAAGAGCAATGCCAAAAGGATTTGGGACAGCACAATCGTGAAGATGCATATATCTTTCCTCAAGGAATGAATGGAAAAGAAGACCAATAGGTCAACAGGGGGTAATCAAAAGCAGTACAAAGGATTTAAGAGAGGCAAGCCAATCTCACAAACCTCCTCTTGTTGCGAAGGAGGTTTAACTTCTGATCATAAGCACAATTCAGTACATTAAAAGCTTCAGAGCAGCCATTAAAGGACCATGCCATTACTATGGCAAGCCAGGCCCAATGCAGTCTTATATAGTGACTACTACCAGGCCCGACAGACATCTCAAGCAGGAGTATTAAGTCAACAAATGGCTCAGTCAACAAATGGCTCAGCCAAAAGCGATTTATTGGAGAGCTGAAAAAGGAGTTTGAAGGTACGTGGAGATGCCTACTAATTCAAGAGTTCACATACGAGTTATTGCTTTACTCTCTGTGAATCCATAGTTTCTTGGTACAGCACCTTCATCTATAGAGGCAGAGTATAAGACAACCACATTTTCAGTCTGTGAGAGCATATGGATTCATCTGATCCTTGCTGATTTGGATTTCAGCAAGAGGATTCCACACAGATTTTATTGTGACAACCAGAGTTGTATTGCATTGATAATGAATCTGATGTCCCATGCTCTCACAAAGCACAAATGGAGAAGTTGAGACGGTGTATTGCCTCAGAAAGACTTTAGCTGATATCTTCACCAAATCTCTACCACGAGAGGATTCGCCAAGCAGAGAGATGACTTGGGTCTCACATAGATAATGTAGTCATAGGGTGGAAATTAAGGATAACTACCCCATATCCTCAGTCCACCTTATGTGTATCATGTTGGATAGTCATTCATACAATGTATGATTGCTCATTACTTTCAGATGTAATGCTCACCTTATGATTTTCACTTAAGCTGGTTATAAAAGTCTGAATCCCATGTTTTTTACTCGATCTTTTTTTTTTTTGCAAAAAAGAGACTTCTAGTAAATAAGAAAGAAACTCGCTAGAGCAAGCTCTGAGCGGAAATACAACATCATGAAATCATGAGGATAAATAAAACCCCCTCAAAGTGAGGTGGAAAACAACCAAGGCTGAGGCTGAAAGTGCCACCTCAACCCTGTAGGAGTCTCAGAGACGAAAGAAGAATCCTTCCATTCCCTGAAGAAAGAAGCCCTCCTAGTTGAGGCTGCACGGGAGTCTCCCTGTATACTCATCCATACGGCCATCAAAGTATGTACGGTGTTTGTCCAGATACTAGCCAAAGTGTGTGAGGGATGAACCTGAGTACCCTCCATAGCCTCTGTGCATCTGGCTCTCCAGATATGCTAGGATGCTATGCTCGCTAAAATCTCCCAAGAAGTATCCACATAGGCATGTACATCTGTAAAAGGAAGGTGTGGTACCACATCCAATGAACAGGGCTCTATCTGATGACGTCGAACCAAAAAGGCCTGAGAGGAGTCAAGTCTCTCATAGAATACCTGAGGCCCTGTAAGAGAAAGCCAAGCCACTGAGCCCCATGTCATAAAGAATGGGGAGTGGGCAAAGTGACTGAAAATCCTGGCTACCCCCATCCAAATCATCCTCGCATGTCTCCAATCCCATAAACAATGCTGATTAGTCTCCGAAGCAGAGAGGCAACGAGGGCAAGTAGGGTCGGCCCCGAACCTAGATCTCCAAAGGTTCACTGCAATCCCACCATGGATAGAAAGCCAAAAGAAGAGAGTGATCTTTCTATTCCTGTGGGATTTCCAGAGTCTCCTCCAGAAGTACCTCTGCAGATCCGCAGTGATATCAAATGTCTCCCAATGAGGAACTCTGGAAGGTCTCCAGCCTCTACTACTGAGCTGAAATCTCCTGGCATTACTGATCGTGTAACGAAAGAAAGGGATGCTCTTCTCTTGATGCCCTGCGTCAATCCACTCCCACTCTCCAGGGTCCCATTGCAAATACCTAATGGGAACTCCACCGTAGAGCCAAAGCCTCCAAGACCCGGTGGAGAGTAGCCGGGGGTCTTGGTCGAGGAACCACTCTGAATTTGATCCCTGCACCAAAAGACCTACAACCTTGATAGGCTGAAAGGCAGACTCAAGCAAGATGTCCTCTGTGGATCTGAGCAATCTGCCACCATCCTGCATAGTAAAAACTAAAGCATCCTCCTGTGCATCTCGAAAGTCCAAAACCTGAAGCGGAACACCGCCTCTCGTAAAAATACCTGCCCAAGTGGAGCAAGTGAGTGGCATATCATCTGTGTCTACCCACTCCTCTAGAAGGGCTGCCTCAATCTGCAAGATCCTCCTTGCACTCCCTCTGAGATGTCCTGTCAACTGAGACTTGGTCTCCTCTGGAAGCATGCGGAAAGCTTTCCAAGACCCCAAAGATGATGCAGATCCCCTCTCCCACCTGGACCACTGCATGTAGAGTGAAGCACCAAGTGGTCTGCCATGATCATCTAAAATACTGTCATTCCACATGATGGGTTGCCTATCAATCTCTTCATGAGAGGAACGAGGAATCCTCCGAAGAGTGCTTCTAAAACTGGCCCATGCTTTCAGAATGGCAACCATGAGGGGGGACGAAGGTGATCTGAGGTGTGCTGTGGTGAAGATCCACCTAATACTACTCATCTAGTCTCCTCTTGAATAAGGTGTGCACCTCTGTATGTTGCTAATAAGAAAGGCCTTCCACGGTTCTTGCCCTGGCATAAGTCCTCGCACCACCATCTTGCATAGTAAAGCTCTACACTCTGTAAATCTGGATCAATAATATTGAGACCCCCTTCCTATGTAGGGAGGATGAGGGTCTCCCAAGCCACCCTGGCTAAGGTATCTGCTGTGCCATCAAGCCCACTCCAAAGAAAATTTCTGATCGGTCTCTTGAGCTGAGTGATGCAGTCCCTAGAATAGCACCAGCAAGAATAAACAAACCACGCCGTGGTCAAGAGGACCTGGTTGACCACCACAACTCTAGAGGCAAGATCTAGCTTGGTTGAGCTCCAAAAAAGGAGCTTCCTCTTGATGCTCTCCAACACGGGAGCAAACTGCTGCGTGGAAGAAATATCCAAGCCGACCTAGCAGCCCAAATACTTGACAGGCACACCCCTCTGAACCCAAGTAAATCCTATGTCAAGCCCCCAAACTGGAGTGTCCTCATCACTGATCCAAAAGCCATTGGATTTATGCCAATTTATCTGCGCTCCCGCCGCCAAGCAAAATAAATCCAATGCTGTCCTAAAAGAAGTGATCGTCTGTGGAGTGGTGGCATCCAAGTAAACTGTTGTGTCATCTGCCAACTCACTGTCAAGTAACTCCTCTTCCCTTCTAATGGGAAGTCTCAGCCCAATAATGTCAGCTTGAGATCTAACATAGATACTCATAGCTTCGGCCACGAACAAAAAAAGGAAAGGAGCAAGGGGGCATCCCTGATGGACTGATCTAGAAATCTGAAATCTCTCACTCCTTACCGCACCAATAAGTACCTGGCTGTGGGCTGATATGTACAAGGACGAAACACCTCTGATCCAAGCATCAGTAAAGCCAAAACGTAGAAGGGTGCCCTCCAAAAAACTCCAATCTACTCTGTCATAAGCTTTCTCAAAATCCAAAAGTAGAATGGCTAGATTCTGCTGGCCACTCTGCATGGCCCACTCTGAGGCTTCCCAGAAAGAGAAAATGTTATCAAAAATGCTTCTGCCATGCACAAATCCCGTCTGAGTGTCATGAATAAGATCTGGGAGAAGGGGCTGCAATCGGAGGCTGATTGCCTTGGCCAGAATTTTGTAACAAGTCCCTAAAAGTGTGATAGGCCTCCACTGGGACACTAGATTTCTGCAACCTTCTTTTGGGATAAGGTGGATGAGACCTTCTGTAAGCGACCCGGGCATCTCACCAGAGTCCCAAATACCCTGCAGGGCTGAAGTAATGTAGTCTCCAATCTTATCCCAGAATGCAATGAAAAAAGAGGGGGTAAGGCCATCCGAACCTGAGCACTTGCCCTTGTGAAGGGCTGAAAGTGCAGTCCTGAACTCTGTGTTGGTGAAAGGTGCATCAAGCAAAACATGCATATATGGTTTCACCAACAAAGGGATGCTCTACCAAATAACCTGTCTAGCATCCTCTCCCCCTCCCCCTTCTCCCCCCCCCTCTCCACCACCACCTGGGGTGGCGACGGTTACACAAAACCGCCCACGACGATCCGTGTCTCATGATCAGCAGTAAGAAGGGCGGCATAAAAATCTGAAGCTATGCGCAAGACATCATCAGGATCTGTCTGTAAAATCCCATGTGAGTCAATAAGTTGGGATACACTCTCTCTACTATGTCTAGGGCCAAGAGTAGAGAAAATGTGTTTATTGACTCTGCCACCCATCTGAATCCAGAAGGACTCTCGTGCATGAAAGGCATACTCTGCTCTTTGATCAAGCAATACTTGTTGATGAGCCCTTGCTGCAGCAAGGCGCTCCTGAATCCAAGCATCTGAAGGCCGTTTCTGCTCTTCCCTCTGCAAAGCTACCAACTGCTGGCAAACACCAATCTCACGTCTGAGAATATCTTGTCTCCTGGTACGAGCAACTGAGAGGTAGAAGTCGCTAATACCAAAAAGGGCAGCAGCTACTTGTGATGGCAATGGCTGCCCACCCTGGTCATGAGAAACCCATATCTGCAGGGCTGCCTCTGTAAGGTCCTCCTCTGTGTACAAGGCATCTGGAATCCTGATGCTAGCTCCCCCGCCCAACTTCTCCCTCCCTGCCTTCAGCCCCCTTCCTCCCTCCTAACCCGCCCCCTCCCTCCCTCCTAACCCCCCCCTCTTTTCTCAGCTCCCCTCCGCTTCTCCTTTCCGTCCCTTCCCCTCTCTCCTACCCTCTCCTTTTCTCCTCCTTCCTACGCCTGTTTCAGGGCGTCTTGGGCAGTAGTTTCACGGACGGAGCTTTAACAATGTTGGAATCAGTCTTTTCACTTCGATTGGCGAATGGATCCCCATTCAGCCAATCTCTGCCCACTTCCACCAGCCGCGAGAACCGTCATTTTTTCAGAAGATGAGTTGCAGCAACTCAAGAAAGATGTGGAATTAGAGGGCTCCACATCACTTTTTGCCCGCATCTTTGGGTCACATCCTTCCAGATCACATGCTAGAGACTGGATGTTGCGGCGTTACCAAGAGATCTCACCCCACACCTCAGGGATATTCGACTTCTGGGATGTGGATTCTTCGAAGTGATTTTCGACGCCCACGAGTCCATAGCCCTTGTTCTCAAAGCTAATCCCCTGGCTTTGGGTTTGAGGAGGATTTTTCTTTTGCCCTACACCTTGGGCTTCGATCCGGTCGAGGAGGACAGTCAGGTCACATCACTGCTCATCAGGTTTCCTGGTCTTCCTCGGGTTTACCATCGACTTCTTGCTACTATCGGAGCCACTTTCGGAGTGGTCACTGAGATTCCCCCCCTTCCTGGCATGCCTTCTTCCTCGGCAGAGGCAGTCAGAGCGGACGGGGTGCCTCGAGTTAGGGTCATTGTCTCTGACCCTAACATCTCAGATGACCACATCATGATTCAGCGTCTAGATGGCTTTCTCTTTCGACAGAGAATCGAGATTGCAGGTAGACAGGATCAGTGCAGGATTTGCAGGACCCTTGGGCACTTTACTAGAGATTGCCCAAGGAAGAGAAAAAGACCCAAGAGGTCTTCTGGTGCGGCTCCTTCACGTACTACCCCGTCTGCACCTCCCCTGCGGCCTGTACCGCGCACTCCAGGACTTCTCTACCCCCTTTTTTGTCTAACGGTAACTCAACCATGTTAAAGTCACCTCCAATCACCCATGAATCCGCAATGGGGGCCCAGGAGAGCAAATCCTTCCACATAAAGACACGTTCCCCTCTAATGTTGGAGGCATACAGGTTAAGGAAACCAACCTTACACCCTCCAATCAAGAGAATAATCCACTGAGCTCTAGAGGGAATAATGACTCCGTGTCCAACAACCAAGGGGAGAACCGACTGCGAAACTGAAATAGAAGTGCCCCCCCTGGTGCCCAAGGCAGGCGACCCAAAAGTATGACCAAAAAGCAGTTTGCCAGACTTAGAGCAATCACTGGCATCCAACTTGTGTTTCTGGATAAAAAGGATATCAATAGCACCTCCAGTGACACCTGGATGAAGCTGATTCCGGATCAGCTGCCTATGGCGACAATGTGGAACTCCGCCTAGGCTCTGTATGTTCCAGCTCACTATCCTCATCGACAGGAGAATGCTGGGTGGAAAGGCTTATCCGACCTAGTAGAGGAGACCAGCTTCCCTTGGGCCGAAACACTCCTGCTGAGGGCAGGAAACTCAACAGGTGAAAGGATCCCTACACCTGCTAAGGGGGAGACCCTGTCAAAAGGAATCCCAATGACCGGGATCCCTAAGGTGGAGGGCACAAACTCCTCATCATCCATGAAAGTCGCCGAATCAGCCAGTGTCCAAAAGGAGTTCCTGAGAAGCAAGTCTAACCGAGGAGTGCGAAGAAGACCTACACTCGTGGAGGAAGAAGGAGAAGGACCTGCCAGGCCTCTATCAATAGATCTGGAGCTGGGAGCTGAGGAGGCCTGTGGCTGGGCTGAAGCAGGATCTGTAGTCCTCATCTGTGCAAACACTCCCTCAGCTGTGGCATGAAAGGTATGAGGGGGAGAAGTATCGGTAGCCCCCTGGTGATCAGAAACGAAAATAACTGGGACTGGTGCATCTGAAGTCCCCTCCTGATGTGGAACTGTAGTATTTGGGGCTGCAACAGCATCCACCTCTGGAGTTTGGATGGCATCTGTCTGAACTGGATCAAGGGTCTCCTCCTGAGGTAAAGGAGCCACACTGACCGCTCTCCAACGTGATACTGAGAGTGCTGTAGGCTTAGGGCGCCCTGCTGCCCCTGGTGGTCTTGGGGTGCGCGAAGCAGGGGGCCCTATTGCTCTTGGTAGGAGGACTTCACTCTTTGGAGAGAGTAGCTTGGGATGCCTTCCTTTTTCACTACTGTGGCAGAGATACTTGGTTGGACGATGCCTTTCTTATTCAGCCACAGTCCCTCCTGTTCTCTTGGTCGAACAGGAGGCAGCAGATGCCTATTCATGCACGTATTAACAGATTCTATGTAGATGATTGGGCACGTGACAGAGGTGGATCGGTGTGCATTGCTGCTAGGATTACCACTTCATACTACTTTCCTGTTGTGCTGGATATCTCAGAGCCTCACTTGAGAGGCTGATCGAGGGAGGGGGCAGGTTAGGAAGGGAGGGGGCAGGGGGGTTAGAGGAAGGGTGGGGGAAGGGGCGGGGGAGGGGAGGGAGGAGAAGGGGGAAAGAGGGGGCAGGGGGGAAAGAGGGGGGGCGGGGGAGGAGAAGGGGGCAGGGGGGGCAGCGGGGGGGGGAGAGGGAGGGCGGGGGAGGGGAAGGGGGAGGGAAGGGGCGGGGGAGGAGGAGGGGGCAGGGGGGCAGCAGGAGAGGGAGGGTGGGGGAGAAAGGGGGCGGGGGAGGGAGGGGGCGGGGGGGCAGCAGGTGGAGGAGAGGGGGCGGGGGAGGGAGGGCAGCGGGTGGGGAGAGGGAGAGCGAGGAGGGAGAGGGAGGGGGAGGGTGGGCTGGCAGGGGGGGAGAGGGAGAGCGGGGAGGAGGAAGGGAGGGAGGAGGGAGAGGGGGCTGGCAAAGGGGAGGGAGAGGAGGAGAAGCAAGGGGAGGGAGAGGGCGGGCAGCGAGGGTGAGGGGGAGGGAGAGAGGGAGAGGGAGCTGGCTGAGAGAGGGACGGGGGGGGGGGGGGGGGGGGGCAGCAGCTCACGGGGAGAGGAGCAGCTCCTGATGTAGATTTTTACTCAATCTAGAATTTGCAACTTTGGGAATTCATTTGAGAACCCTTCTATATCATTTACAATCTACCATCTTTTACACATCATCTTCAAGGATCTCTACCTAGGTTTCCAGTATGCCTAGATAGTCTTGAGCTGATCCATGGAGCCCCTCTTCACTACATAGATCGATGAACCACTTGTCTTGGTATCAAACTCAAAGGCTTGCCCCCCTTTGAGAGCCATTGCACATATGGCCTCTGCAATTGAACTTTTCAAAATACATTGAAGAGTCTTAGAACTGGAATAATGCGACATATACATTTCAAGTAATATTAATTTGTTAATTCTCTTATCAAAATGACAGTCTTACAAGTACTCACTTGATGGAAGCTGTTGCAGCTACAGCGGATCCTGCCCATGCATCCACTCCTACAGCCTTTTTAAACATACAAGCATTTCGTTGAGCTTTTGATATAAGTGCTGATCTTCTTGAAGATCTTCACTGTTTGCAATACAACATGTCAATTTTATACTAGTCTTCTGTAAAGGTTTAGTTGTCCAGTTCACCTTTTTACTTATGAAAGAGATGCAAGACTCATGCCTTTCAAAGTAAATGTAAAGAAATACCTTCAGAAGGCTGGAAGTCACTAAAGTGCTGCATATCCATCCTGTTATATTAGTGGGAAGCTGCCAAAGCATATAACGCAGATAATCATCTGACACTGTCTCTGTTCCAATACACAGAATATGAGCTTTATATACTCATCATATCTTGAAGTAGTATAACTCTATACTTACATAAAAATGTACAACTATCTGAGCAAAATCTGGAATGAAGAGGAATAGCATGCAACTTGAGAAATAACCATAGACAGGCCTGTATAAACCCAGTGTACTTAAACTTATTTAAAGCTTCTGTCTGGACGAGTTTTAATATTCTCAATGATGAAGGAATAAATTCAGATGCATTTTCGGGAACAAATATCCCATGCAAAATGTAGTCACTGCATCACATATTAAAAATACAGGATAATTGACGAAGGAATCTTTTACTGTGGTCCCCTCTCGAAATTATTTTTTGGTTATACAAATGGAAAGGCAATAATTCCAAAGGTGAAGTGCCATAATTCAAGACAGAGGAGAGGAAAACTGATCGCATTCCTTATAAGGAACACACGATAATCTGCAACAAAGCCCCTACATTGGTGATATGTTGAAAATCTTCCTAGATACAGAAAGTTTCATTGGGCACTGTTACCTGGGAAATCTGTTGGTAAGAAAAAATCTCTGAAAAGTTGAGGAAAATGGATGGGTAGCAGAACTGGATCAGCTATGTTCCCTGCTGTTTTCCAAGAATTTGATGCTGGTCTCGTCTCCTCCTCCTCAATAATTTGCAGTCTCTTGTGTGAATCCATTGAATATCTGTGTCCACATAGAAAGATTGCAACTAAAATGTTTTCTACATTATTAAAATACTCTACAAAATATTAAGTGCTTTTGTAGTGTCATTACAAGACCAGACCAATCGAGGTAACAGCTAAAAATCTCTTAAGTCATCTTATCAAACTTTTCATACACAAGCATTATTGCACTTTTCTATTCATTGTACGAATCAGGCTATTAAATTTAAAATGATATAAACAAACACTGATGTTGAACATTCAGGTATGCCTGATGCTTCATTTACTCTTCTTAAATCTGGTAATAACAGTGTGAGTAAAACTGTATACCCCTAAACTTCTTCAGTCTTTGTTCTGTCCTTCAATTCCACATGCTTGCATCTCTCTCCCTTTGTCTATGTTTCCTCTCTTCTGCTCCATCTCTCTCACGCATCACTGTTCAAACAATGTAACAGGCTGGGCAAGTAACTCTTCATAGAACCTTACAGGCTGTTTATTTATCCGTGCAAGCATACTTCCGTGCAAGCATACTCAACTTGAAATCACGATTGGAACGCCAAGAGGTATCCCTCAAATGAGTGTGTGGATGTTATGCTGAAGTCAAGATAGCGTGACCTCGTAAGGGCGAAGAACCATCTTTGGTAATTGGTGGTTGACAGTGGTTTAGTGTGTATTAATCCCAATAAGCTGCTCGGATTGATCGCAATAGTTTGGCGCAAGGAAGTGTTTGCAGGGTTTCATTCAAGTAGAACATTTAAAAGGTGATTGCAAAACGGCATGGTGGTGAAGGTTTAAACACAAGGTGATGCGCAAGACTAAAAGTGATGGGATGCTTGAATCTGTGGATGTAGCATTGACAGTGAAAATGCTGAAGCAGCATATACGCTCCAAGTCAAGGGGGTTGGAGCAATAAGTTCGAGGAAGGTTGCTCGGTGTTTAAACACTATTGACATCCCAAAAGCGAAGGAGGGAGCTTTCGAACCCTTTTTTGCCTACCCCCAGGGGTAGGTCTAATTGGAGGATCCCCTTGGAGAAGCTAAAATTCTAGAATTTCTTTAATTCAAATGCGTGTATTTCCACTTCATTTTTACCGTCTTTTGTGCATGTTCGTCCGCTGATGTGGCACATTGGATGCCCTCAACCTCACGCATGTGTAGTTTGTGTTGGTGCATGCCGTTGGCTCAGTAATGTCCCGTCTCAGGACCGCCTTTGTCCCGAGGGCGGTGATGCATCCCCTTCTTTCTCGCTATCCTTTCGCTTTGCAGATTTCTCTAGTGATGCATCCCCTTCTTTCTCGCTATCCTTTCGCTTTGCAGATTTCTCTATGTACAGCGCTTTGGGGCGGATGCCTTGGGACCGACCTGGCTTGTCGTTTTAAGAAGATGATGCATAGCATGTTCGTTTGCGGATTTGTCTGGTTGGAAATATTTGGAGCATACATTTTGTCACCGATTGCCTAAGGCTGGGAGGCATCAATGGCAGTGGAGCCTTGGGGAATTCTTCCTGGTGTTTGCCCTATAAAGGAATTGCAAGTCTTGTCTGTCGGTATTTGCATCCTTGCTTTCGTGCTGTCTGATCTTCTAGGCAAGATACCATCAACAACCATGGCCAAGTTTGAAGGATATTTTGATTCTATGGACACCGGAAGCAGTACCTTTCAGACAAGTTCCAGTTGAATCTTTCATCTCCATGTGCGTTTCTTGATACAGATTCATTTCGCCCTTTCTGCTGAACTTCTCTTCAGCTTGTTTGCTTCTTATCTGTTCATGTCCCTCTATGGTGCTTGTTGAAGTAGTATTGCTGAAGCACACGGACTCAAAGATCGATGCCTGTGGAGACAAGGCTACTTCTAGTTCGTATTCTTTTTTTAATCTCCATGCTTCGGTGGTTACGTTTGGTTCATCTTTGTTGTGCTGATTTTTTATTGTTTGCAGTTCAATGGAAAGCTATGGATCAAGCCGCCGTTTGTTTGGATGAGGTTCAAGATGTTGTACTGCCCGAATCTGCCATCGACGGGTGTGGACACAATCGTTGTTTGCTGTTGTAATGTTGGTAGAGTACGCAGGAAAGCAATGGACAGGAGTTACGGTGTCCCTGTGATTGCAAGCTAAAGGGAACGAGGTCGTCAGCTCTTTGCACAAGTTTGAGCATTGTGTGTCAGGGGAGTCGAAGATGGAGGATGGGTACATCCAAGGTATTATAAGGGTAGGCACACACAAGGGGAGTCGAAGATGGAGGATGGGTACATCCAAGGTATTATAAGGGTAGGCCCCCTCATCCTCGGGCCACCTACCTTTCATCCCTTGCTTTGCTCATCATATTTGTCATGCTTTCGAGAGGCCATGTTTGGAACGACACAATATTCTGTGCTGGTTGCAGGTCAACCTAAAGGTAAAGGGAAGGAGGTCGTTGGCTGTTCCTAGGACGTTCACGCTGGTGTATTACAGGAACCGAATATCAACGTTGTGAAGAAGCAAAGTATTGCCAATGCAGGCTCTTTTGTATTTCTCCCACTACTGTATTTATCCCTTGTTTTCTCCCTCGCATCTTTCCGATTCTAGTTGGCTGTCCATAGAGACTTACCTAAGGTTCCGCACCTTTCTTAACTCGCAGACTGAATAGCTTTGCGGGAGCTGAACTGCGTGAGGACTTTTGGCTTGTACTGCAATTCCTTAAACGTTTCTAAGTGTCCCAATCACATGGTCAAATGTGCAGTTCATGGCTCCCTGAAGGATGGTTCAAAGATGATGACTCTTTAAATGAGACTTAGCACATGTCAAAGCAGCCATGCCTAATATTGAATGGTATGATGATGATGACGGGGCAACTAATATCCGGCATTCCAAAGGACATGCTATTCTTACACTCAAGTCGCGAGATTTACGGATCAAGCTTCTTCGACAATCTTAAAAGTTCAAAGGGACTAAGATATGGATAGCTGAGGAACTTACACAAGCTCAATTGAAGAACAAGGCAACGGATCATGAGACTCACAAAAGGACTGTAGTGCGTCAAGGTGTCTCTGGAGCCCCTCTGCTGAGGAAGACAAGAGAGCCACATCATCTGCGTAAAACAGTATCTGGATTAGCCTGCCCACGAGAGAGCAACCTACCCCCCCTGTGTCTGCATCACTGTCTTGCACTCGTCAATGTAGAGGCCAAACAAGGTAGGTGATAATGGACACCCTTGTTTGACCCCAATAGTGCTCATGATCTCGTCTGTCCATCCAAATCTTGTCCAGACTCTGCCTGAAACTCACTCATAAAGTGCCATGAAAGCCCAAATGATCTCCTGGTTGTAACCCAAATCCTGTTGGCGTCATATGAGGCGGGCTCTCGGAACCGTGTCAAATGCCTTGCGGAAATCCACAAAGCAACAATAAACCCTCTGCTTCTGTGCCCTTCCTCGATGATATATCTGAGCGCGAGAATGTGGTCCATGGTCCCATGATCCCGCCTAAAACCGGCCTGCCCCGCTGCTCTGAGTCCTCGACACTCCGCAAATCTGCTGACCTTAGAATCAAGTACTGATGCATAAATCTTGGACATGACATGTCCAATCATAATGGTCCCGTAGTTCTCCGGGCTCATGGGATCCCTTGCCTTGTGGATGGGTGAGATAGTGTTAATGGTCCAGGTGCATGGAAACCCCAAGCAAATAGCTTCATTGAATAGCTTTGCTAAGATCGGGGCTAGGAGGTTAATCACATATGCAATAAACTCAGTGCATAGTCCCTCATGATCCTTCGCTTGGCCATTATGAAGTTTTATTACGGCATCCTTTACCCCCGCTTAGTGAAGAGGGTGCAGGATGTGAGACGTGGCATGTGTGATAGGTTAGGGACTACCTGATTTGGGATATCATAGAGTGTGCATGCATATTCAAACCACACTTGAGTGTCAGTGAGTGGTGAGGGGGACCGTCGCTCTAGAAATCTCCGCCAAAAGTCCTTAGAGTTGTTACTGAACAGAATGTTTAGTAGCTCCTCCTCGTTCCGATGCACGAAGTCAAGTTTCTTCCTGCGTACCAGTCGACGGTACTCGCATAGTGTCTCTGGTTCGCTCGGAAGATTGTTTTTGGTTTCGAATCTGAGCTGACGGCGTAAAGCCTTACACTCATCATCGTACCATTTATTACAGGTAACGGTCCCAGGTGGTGGTGGGCAGGTGGAGCGGGTGGTGTGGGGGAAGGCGTGAAGAGCAGCCTCATGTAGTGAGTGGGTGACTAGGGCAGCACGGTCCTCTAAAAGGGGTATAAAGTCAATGTATGCGAGAAGTATGTACAGGCGGCCATAGTAAGTAGGTGAGTGATCGCGATCAAAGCATATATCATGGTAGGTGGAGTAAGAACTCAACGGGGTAGAAAGTGCTATGCGACGGGGGGTACAAATGCTGTGCGGCGGGGGGTAGAGTGTCGAGGCCCGACCTTGCTACAACCCCAACTTGATTCCTAGGCTTATGGCCAACCAAACCAGGCCCTATGGCTGGCCATAGGAACACTAACCTCACAGAAAATTAACTAAATGCAAGAGATCCTCTCAGATAAGCTAGTTAGCCTCATGCTAAGTGAGCGGAACAGATTGGGCCTCAAGGCTATAGTGAAAGAAGATAATTTGTCCATATGGAGCCCCACACTCTCAAACCACCTATGTGTACATGCGTACCAGAGGCATCCTTAACTACTAAAAGTCATGGATGAAGTAACCTACCTTGGACTGAGGTCGAGGAACCATAATCCCTGACTCAGTAGAGGTATGTGACTACCTAGAATGCTGCATCAAGCTATATTGGAGGTGCCCCAAACTGAGCCAGAACGATCTGATGTGGGACTGATTGGTCTTGACAACAAACTGAAGATTGTCTATTTTCTATGAAACAATATCACGTTATGTGAAAAAACTTCATGACACAAAAATATATGTAGGCCATCTCCTAGTGGTTCTAGTGATGCCCTATAGGCCATGGTATGTGCCTTGTAGGCATAAATATAGGCACTTGTAGTGTTAGTGTCTTTTAGGCCACATAGGATACTTAGTCCTATGTGACACCTAGGGCACTTAGTCCTAGGTCTAGGTACAAGTACCTTGTACTCTCTATTTTCATTATCCTAGTTGACGTGACGGCTGATTATCATCGACTCTTTGTATTCTCTCTTTTGCCTATCGATGCTACAGTGGTATCAGAGCCGGATCTGCTTCCTGTTCCCGTACAGTCCATACAACTGCCCGTACATTTTCCGTACCAGTTGCATGTACATCTGCTGTACCTGCTCAACATTGTACCTACGATCCGTACACTCGTCGTACATTGCTGTACATGCGTTGTAGTACAACGTACATGCGTCGTACGTCCATCCTTGCATACAGTACTGCGTCGTACTATGCTCCATTGCGCCGCACTTTCCGTAGAGACGTACGATGTGTTCTGTACATGTCTCGTACATGTATCCGTACAATAGTACTGTGTCGTACAGTTTCCATGCATCGTACCAACACTGTACCTGTTTAGTACACTGTACTTACCTCGTAATTGCATCCGTACATCCGTACGTTGGATTCAGTTATCTACTTCGTACTGCATTCAGTACATCGTACTTGTCCAGTACCTGCTTTCGTATAGGCATCGTACAGCCTCCGTAGCGGCATCGTACCTGTTTCCGTACTGGCATCCATACAGTTGTATTTGCTCCGGGATTTGGGCTTTTAACATCATCTGGACCTTCAACCTGTCAATACAATACCTTGGACAAGGTTGACAACTGAAATCCTTCCAAAATTTGAAGTTTTCAGTTAATTTCAGGTTCAGGACTGTCACATTGTGCCACGTCATCACTCAGGTCAACAAAATTTGGGGCTTTTGTGTTGGAAGCTCAAATTCAACTGGTGTTTGGAACAGTAACTCATACTTTTGCAGTTTCAAGCCTTGAGGCTATACATTGGGTCAGATTATCATACATTGGGTCACATTTGCAAAAAAAAAATCAGCAAAATTTGGGGCTTTTCTGCATTTGCCCTCTTTTTGGCCTATTTGCCCTCATTAAATTTGGGGCTTTTGCCAAATTTACTGTTTTTGCAGTGAACATTTCCTGCCACAGTCACATTTGGGTCACATCTGCATTTGCCCTTTGATTTGGGTTGGAAATTTGCAGATATCCTTAAGTTCCAAGAACTTAAACTCGAACTGCTGCTGCTCCCCGCTGCTCCTGCTGCCCTCCTTCCTGCTCCCCTCCTTGCTGCCCCCTCCCTCCCCTCCTTGCTTCTCCTCCCTCCCCTCCCCTCCCCTCCTTGCTGCCCCCTCCCTCCCCTCCCCCCCCGACTCCCCTCCCTCGCTGCTGCAGCCCCCCCGTGCTGCCTCCTCCCCCGCGCGCTGCCTATTCCCTCCCCTCCCTCCTACCTGCTGCTCCCCCCGCCTCCTCCCTCCCCTCCCCCCTACCCCCCACCTCCCCCCCCCCCCCCCCGACTCCCCTCCCTCGCTGCTGCAGCCCCCCCCCGTGCTGCTGCAGCCTCCCCCCGCGCACTGCCTCCTCCCTCCGCGCGCTGCCTCCTCCCTCCCCTCCCCCCTACCTGCTGCTCCCCCCGCCTTCCCCCCCCCCCCCCCCCGCTCTTTCTTTGCTCCCCCCCCCCCCCTCCTCCACTCCTCCTCTCCTCTATCCCCCCTCCTCTCCTTTCCCTCCTCTCCTCTTGCTGCCCCCCCTAATTGCTGACTCCTCCTCTGCTCATCTTCTCTCTCCCTCCTTCCTTTCACCCTCTTTCCTCATCTAGAGTACCCTTTTATCCTTTAGGGGTCTCTTGGGCTACAGGAAAGCGGACGGAGTTCTTCCTTGCGTTTGAATCGGCCTTTTCCACCTCGATTGACGAATGGATTCCCACTCAGTCAATCCGTTACCGCCCACACTGGCCGTGAGAACCATCACTTTCTCAAAAAACGAGCTACAGCAGTTGCAAAAGGATTTGGAGCATGAGTGTTCCACGACTCTCTTCACACGCATCCATGGCTCCCACCCCTCCAGGTCACAAGCTAGAGATTGGATGCTTGCGGCGCTTCCTAAGGAGATCGCCCCGAACCTTGGCCGAGTTTCTATTTCTAGGCTACAGGAGGATTTTTTTGTTTCCCTTTCAACTGGGCTTTGACCCAGTTGAAGAGGACAAGCAGGGAGTTTCTGTTTTCATCAGGTTCCCTGGTCTCCCCTCAGTTTATCACCGGCTTCTTTTAGTTATTGGCGAGAGGTTTGGTGTGGTAGCAGAGATTCCCCCTCTTCCTGGTGAGCCCTCTTCGGCTGCTGAGGCGGTCAGGATGGATGGGGTACCCAGGGTTAGGGTCATTGTCTAGGACCCATGACCACATCATGCTACAGCGACCCGATGGGTCCTTCCACCAGAGATTTGAGGTTGCAGGTCGGCAGGACCAGTGCAGGATTTGCAGATCCTCGGGGCACTTTGCCAGAGATTGCCCAAAGAAGAAAAAGAGGCCCAGAAAGCAACCAACTCGTACTAGCTTATGACAGAGAGCAGGAGCAAGACCTACCGCTCCACAGGCACTGCCTCAGACACGGGCTCCCCCTCCTCCTAGGGCTACACGAGTCCCTCCTACACTCCGCACCACCTCTGGCCCACGTGGGTTCCGATAGGCCCTCTATTTCAGATCACACATCCGCTGCTTCGGAGGCTACCCCCTTGCAGCCTCAGGAGGAGACTAGTGTTCAAGAGCCTTGTTCGACTCCACCCCAGGATCAGGCCAGGATCAGGCTGTACCTTCCTCAGCAGCCCAGGTTGTTGGCACCTCATCCGCAGCACTTCCTAATCAGGACTCAGTACAAGTGCCTCCTTCTGTGGATAGAGGGAAGGGGGTCTTACATTCTCTCCCTACTTCGGTAGGAATCCTTCATACCCTCTCCCCAGGATTGGCTCAGCGGAACTCCTTTTCCGCTCTAGAGGACCCCTCTGACCTCCCAGGTGATGATTTTGTACCTTCCACTTTCAGAGAGCCAGTTATCGCATCCCTTTTGAGAGATCTTTCTCTCTCTCACCTGTGGACGGGTAAGGTATTCCAACCCGCTTCCTCCCACCGATGAGGATAGCCAGTTGGAATATACAGGGATTGGGCAGCATCCCTCATCGCCGTCGTAGACAGCTGATCAGGAATCAGCTCCATCCATGTGTTTCAGGTGGTTCCCTAGACATGCTTTTTCTTCAGGAACACAAACTGGATGTTAGAGATTGCTCCAAGTCAGGTAAGCTACTTTCAGGCCGAACTTTTTGGCTTCCTGCCTTGGGAACCAGAGGAGGTACATGCATATCAGTTTCAGATTCTATTCTCCCTTTGATCATTGGACACGGTACCATAACCCCCTCCAGGGCCCAGTGGGTTCTACTTTTGATTGATGGATGTAAGGTTGGTTTCCTCAACCTCTATGCTCCAAACAACAGAGGGGACCGTGTTCTGTTTTGGAAAGAGTTGCTCTCGTGGGCTGACATTGCAGATTCGTGGATTATTGGAGGTGACTTCGACATGGTTGAGGCACCTTCTGATAAGCAAGGGGGCAGAGAAGGTGGTATTCATTCCCTCGAGAGAGCAGCTTGGGATGCCTTCTTGTTCAGGTTTAGTGGCAGAGATGTTTGGTCAGATGATGCATTTCATGTTCAGTCTCAGTCACTTTTGTTTTCATGGTCGAACCATAGGGTGCAGATGCTTATCCATGCCCAGATTGACAGATTCTATGTGGATGACTGGGCTCTTGATAGAGGGGGGATAGTTTGCATTGCACCTGGTGTTTCCACTTCCGACCATTTTTCGATAGTTTTGTCCATCTCAGAGCCCCATCTGAGAGGACGGTTTCACAGTATCAGGATCCCCGATGCCTTATACACGGATGAGACCCTCACAGAGGCAGTCTTGGAGATCTGGGTTTCTCACATGCATGGGGGGGTGGCCGGTCCTTCACATGTGGCCACAGCACTTGCCAGTATCATCAACTTTTATCACTCCGTTACTAGTGCTCGGTGAGGTGAGGTACTCAAGCGAGAGATTGGTATCCGCCGGCAGTTGGTAGCCTTGTAGAGGGAGGAGCAGAAACAACCATCAGATGCTTGGGTACAGGAGCGCCTTGCTACGGCAAGGGCTCACTTGCAAACATTGCTTGATCAAAGAGCAGAGTATGCCTTCCATGCACGGGAGTCCTTTTGGATACAGATGGGAGGGAGAGTCAATAAACACTTTTTCTCTACACTTGGTCCCAGACATAGTAGAGAGAGTGTCAAGCAGCTCTGACGGCGTTTTGCAATCTCATCCGGATACCGTCATGCACTTAGCGACAGCTTTCTATGCCTCCCTTCTTTCCGCAAATCCTGACACACAGGCGAGAGATGTGGCTAGAGATGAGATTTGGCAGAGTTTACCTGTGTTGGTCACACCAGAGATGATATGCTCACTTGATGCACGCTTTACCAACACAGAGTTCAAGAGTGCTCTCTCCGCCCTTCATAAGGGCAAATGCCCTGGTTCCGATGGTCTTACTCCTCCTTTTTTTACAGCCTTTTGGGATATGATAGGTGATCATATTACTTCAGCCCTGCAGGGCATTTGGGACTCGGGTGAGATGCCTGACTCACTGACCGAGGGACTCATACACCTTATCCCGAAAGGTGGCAACATGAATTTTGTATCCCATTGGAGACCCATCACTCTTTTGGGCACTCTGTACAAAATCCTAGCCAAGGTGATTAGCATCCGGTTGCAGCCCCTTCTTCCAAACCTCATCCATGATACTCAGACAGGCTTTATGCATGGCACGAGCATATTTGATAATATATTTTCCTTTTGGGAAGCCACAGAGTGGGCTATGCAGAGCGGGCAGAGGCTGGCAGTTCTACTCCTGGACTTTGACAAAGCCTATGACAGAGTAGATTGGGGTTTTCTTGAGGGCACTCTTCTACGGTTTGGATTTTCAGATGCATGGATTAGAGGGGTAGCCTCCCTTTACAGATCAGCCCACAGCTAGGTTTTGATTGGAGGGGTAAGGGGTGACAGGCTTCAGATTTCCAAATCAGTTCGTCAGGGATGCCCTTTAGCCCCCTTCCTCTTTCTCTTTGTGGCAGAAGCTATGAGTATCTTCCTTAGATCTCAGGCTGAGCTCTATGGGTTGAGATTGCCCTTGAGACAGGAGCAGGAGCTTTTTGACTATGAGTTGGCTGATGACACTGCTATTTTTATTGAGGCCTCTTCGCAGTCACTTGATTCTTTCCGGACAGCCTTGGATATTTTTTGCTCAGCTGCGGGCACACATTAATTAGCATAAATCCTTTGGCTTTTGGATCAGTGATGAGGACACTCTAGGCTGGGGAGTTGACTTTGGCTTTTCTTGGATTCAGAGGGGTGTTCTTGTCAAATATTTGGGATGCCAAGTAGGATTGGGCCATCTCTCCAACACAGCAGTTTGCCCCAGTACTAGAAAGTATAAGGAAAAAGCTCCTTTTTTGGAGCTCAGCCAAACTCGACCTTGCCTCTAGAGTTGTGGTAGTGAACTAGGTTCTCTTGGCCACCGCCTGGTTTGTGTGTTCTTGCTAATGGGAAGTGCCCAGAGGTCTGCCATGCTCATCAGGTACACTATCGTTCCAAATGATTTGCTGCCTATCAATCTCTTCAAGGGTAGAGGGCGAACTCTTTGAAGAGTGTTCCTGAAGCTCCCCCAAGCTTTGACGATGGCAGTCATGAGAGGAGAGGCAGGAGACCTGAGAGAGGCAGAAGTAAAAATCCAGCGAGGGCTGTCCACCCAATCACCTCCTAAGGTAGGTGTGCAAGCTTGAATGCGTCCAAAAAAGAAATCCTTCCAAGGTTCCTGCCCAGGCATGAGTCCCCTCACCACCACCTTACAAAGCAATGCCCTGCACTGCCAGTCCGTGTCAATGATATTAAGGCCCCCTTCCCAAGTAGGGAGAATAATGGTCTCCCAGGCCACCCTCGCTGCAACATCTGCCGTGCCATCAAGTCCACTCCATAAAAAATTCTTGACTGGTCTAATGAGCTGAGTGATGCAATCCCTAGACCGCAGTGGTCTGGATGGGAGAGAGGCCCCACCTACACAGTAGGCACTTGGAAGGCTTTTATCAGGCTACCTGAGGATTAGAGGCTACAGTCCGTGAGTCACCTCAGAGGGGTAGCATGCAGGATTCAGCAGATAGATGCAGCCATCCCGGTGGATTGGACAGTTGAGATGCCTATTACTTCCACCACTTGGATGGGAGCTTTTTCGAGGACAACAGTTCCTCTACAGGTGATCGCTCTTCGAGGTCTTGGGGAAGCTGCTCTAGTCTTTGACGTTGGGGATGGAGGTATATTCTCTAGATCTACGGATGATATTCTTCTAGAGGTTGCCTTTCAGCCTGTCAGGATTGGTGGTTTTGTGGACCATGGAGTGGGTTTGCAGTGATACTTAGACCCCGATGCTCTACTCTTGGCCCTGGGATCCTGGAGGTTGTGGTTATATGGAGGTGCACCTATCAGGTGCTTGCAGTGGGACCCAGGAGAGTGGGAGTGGATAGATCATGGGCACCGAGAGAGGGGGATTTCCTTCTTTCGTTTCACAGTTGGTAATGCCAGGAGATTTCAGCTGAGCAGTAGAGGTTGGATTCCCTACAGAGCCCCCCGTTGGGATAGCTTCTTCATCACCGCAGATTTGCGTAGGAATTTCTAGAGGAGGCTCTAGAAATCCCTCAGAAATAGAAAGATCACTCTTTTCTTTTGGCTTTCTATTCATGGAGGGATTGCACTGTGTAGTGAACTAGTGGAGATCATGATTTGCGGCTTATCCATTTGCCCTCGCTGTCATTCTGCAAAGGAGTCAATGCGACATTGGCTTTGGGACTGCAATCAAGCGAGAATTGTTTGGAAAGGAGTTGCTCGGATACTCAGCATTTTTCATACTTCCCCTTTCTTCATGACTTGGGGCTCGGTCGCATGGTTATCCCTTACTGGGCCCCAGAAGTTTTATGAGGGTGAGCCTTCTTCTTGGGCACTCTCGATCCGCCGACAGGTGATAGAGCCCTGCTCTCTTCATGATGTACCACATATTCCTTTCAGGACTTCACATGTTTCAGTGGACACCTCTTGGGAGATTTTGGCTAGCATTTCCTCTTGGCACATTTGGAGAGCCAGATGCACAGAGGCCTTGGATGACACCCAGATACACCCATCACAGGTGTTCATGGGTATTTGGAGTGACACGGTTCACACTTTGATAGCCATATGGGCTAGCATGTGAGGCCCTTCACAGGCAGCCTCTTCTAGGAGGACTGTATTTCTTCGAGTTTGGAAGGTTCTCCCTTTTTCTCGGAGGTTGCTACCGGATTGAGATGGCACTATCAGCCCCAATCCTTTCTTTTTGGCTCTTGAGCTTTTCATGCATTGCATGGTGTTTCCCATATTCCCGTATGGAGCTTGCTCTAATGGTTTTCTTTAATACTTAATAGAAGTCTCTTTTTTGCAAAAAAAAAGAAATTTGCAGATATTTGCTGTCATTTTTTTGGACAGCCAGCTTTTGCAGTGATAGCCTTGAGGCTTTTGGGTTTTCAGGTCTCTCACAGGGTATCACATTTGCTATGGCTGGGAGCAATCAGGATCTATTTGGTGTTCTTCATGAAGATGATAAGTTGGATGGCACCAACTATCCGATGTGGTCTTATCTCATGAAACATATTGTTGTTGCAAAGCATTTGTGGAATATTGTTTCTAGGGTTGATCTGAGGCCAGCCAATGCTTCAATGGTTGCCTCTACTGCTGGTCCCTCTGTAGGGGGTACTCCTCCTGATGCCTCATCCTCTAGCACTCCTGTTGCTGCTCTTCCAACTCAGGAACAGTCAAGATGGGATGCAAGAGATGCAAATGCACATTCATGTATTGCTTTATCATGCAAGAGAATCATTATTCCACACATCCGGTCTTGCAGGACAGCAAAGGATGCTTGGGATAAATTGGCTTCTCTCTATCAGATTCGCAATGAAGCTCGTGTTGCATATTACAGGAAGTCAGTATGAATGAAGGTGACTCTATAGAAGGCAATTACAGGAAGTCAGTATGAATGAAGGTGACTCTATAGATGCATGCCTGACGAAGGTCAAGGACCTCATGGAACAACTTGCCAACATTGATGAGGTGGTGCCAAATTCACAGCTTGTCAGTACCACTTTGAATGGACTGCCAGATACATATCAAGGGTTTGCTACAATCCTTCGATTAGTGGCCATGGGTAATCCAGACCACTATTCTTTTGATCAGCTAGTTACTTTGCTTTTGCAGGAAGAGCAAAGTCGAGCTAATAGACAAGCCATTATTCCTGATCATGCATTTGCTTCACAGCAGACAGGAAGAGACAAGGCTTCCAAGCCTATGGGCAAGCCAAAATCTGCGCATAGCAGCTAAAATTCCTCGCATGCATCTAAAAATACAGCAAATAAGTCAAAGAAGAAAAGATGGAACTATTGTCACAAGCCTGGACATGACATTTCAGAATGCAGAAAGCACATTGCTTCAGAGAAAAAGAAAGCAGGATTGACACTTAATGCCTCACATGCTATTGAATCCCATGAGCCAGCAGATGCTTCACATGCACATGCTCTTCAGGATGATTGGGCATGGGCTGTCCATTGCTCATTTGATCCCTCCAAAGCTGATGCACTCTTTACTGCTAATGATGCACAGTCCTGGTACTTTGATAGTGGTGCTTTAAAGCATGTCACATCTTGCAAACAGTTGTTTCACTCTTTAGCTGATGCAGCTCGAGGGGGGAGTGTCACATGTGCTAATAATGCTTCATATGCTGTAAAAGGAATTGGAGATGTGCAGCTCACATCTATTTCAAGTCATCCTGTCACTTTGACAAATGTTCTCTTTGTGCCTGGAATTGAAGTCAACTTGATCTCAATTTCAGCAATTGCTACTTCAGGTTTCAGGGTGATTTTTGATGGCTACGATGCCTAGTTTATGATCTTCGTGATGACAATGCCATAGTTCTCACTGGCACTTTGCAAAAAGGGCTTTATCACCTTGATCATCACTCATCTGCACTTTCTATTGAAGCATTGGCTATTTCAGATTCACAGCTTGCTGAAACTCATCTTTGGCATGATAGAATGGGCCATCTCAATTATAGAGCTCTTGCAAAGCTACATTCACAGCAGATGGCAAATGATGTACCTCAAACTCACACAGTTTTCAAACATGTGTGTGAGGGTTGTCTTTTGGGTAAGATGCATCGATTTCCTTTTCAAAAGAATTGTCCAAAACTCTCACAAAGGAAATTGCAGCTAGTGCACAGTGATGTCTGTGGCCCAATGAGGACAAATGCCATTGGGGGGTACAAGTATTTCATGACTCTCATTGATGATTTCACAAGATATTGCTGGATATATTCTTTAAAAGCCAAATCTGAAGTTTTCTTATGCTTTTAGAGATGGCTGAATATGGTTGAGAATGAATCAGGATGCAAGCTTGTCACCCTCAACACAGATAGGGGGGGAGAGTATATGTCAGAGGAGTTTGATGCATTTCTGTCTTCACGGGGCATTATTCACTCATGTACTACTCCTTACACTCCTCAGCAAAATCCTGTTTCTGAAAGGAAACTATGTGCTGAATAGATCACCTACACGGGCATTGCAGACTGTTACACCTTATGAAGCATGTAAAGGCAGGAAGCCTTCACTTTCACACATGAGAGTTTTTGGGTCTCTTGCATATGTTCATGTACCATCTCAGTTGAGACATAAGCTTGATGACAAGGCAATCAAATGCATATTTATTGGTTACAGCCAGGAGAGCAGAGGGTATCGGTTATACCAACCAAATACTGGGAAGATTATTGTCAGTAGAGATGTAATCTTTGCTGAACATTCAGCTTCTCCTCTTGTGGACTGCAAAGCTAAGCCAGATGTTGACATGTTTGATGCCTTTGAATCTTGGTTACCTCTGCCATCCTCAGAAGAGGACTTTGACCAGGAACATGAGCCTCCTGTAGGCCCTCCACCAAGCAATAATCAGCCACTACCTCATGCTGATTTGCAGGTTTCTCTTCCGGCACAAAATGATCCCACTATTCATGATGCAGTCATTGAAGAAAGAGCTGTCAATAGACAACAAAGGCAAGTTCCCAGATGGCTTCTTGATACATTGAGGGACAGCAAACAAGATCAGCCTTTTGCTGCCCGGACAAGATCAGGAAATAGACAGCATGGTCACTTTCTTGAGTTTGCACTCCTTGCTACAGCTTGCAATGAAGAGCCTCTGTGCCATAAAGATGCTTTGGACAGCAAAGAGTGGATGGATGCAATGAGAGCTGAGTTACATTCCATTGCTAAAAATGACACATGGGAATTAGTAGATCTCCCTCCCAGCAAGCATGCCATTGGTACCCGGTGGGTCTACAAATTAAAAAGAAAATCTGATGGCAGCATAGATCGATACAAAGCCCGTCTTGTTGCAAAAGGGTATGGCCAACAACAAGGCATTGACTTTGAGGAGACATTTGCTCCCACATCCAGGATTACTACCATCAGATGTGTCATTGCCATCCCAGCCCATCATCATTGGCAAGTGCACCAACTTGACATCAAGACTGCTTTTCTTCATGGGGATCTGCAGGAAGAAGTATATGTCACACAACCTCCTGGCTTTGAGGTTGTTAATTCTGAAAATAAGGTATGCCGGCTTAGAAAAGCCCTTTATGGTTTGAAGCAGGCACCCAGGGCATGGTATGCCAAAATTCATGCACACTTACTATCCCTTGGTTTTCAAAATAGTCCCACAGAACCCACTCTTTATGTCCGTGGGAGTGGATCTGATTTTTTAGTGCTGATTTTACATGTGGATGATATGCTCATCACGGGCCCAGATACTCAGCAAATTGCAGCTTTCAAGGCTGATTTGCAGCAGATTTTTGACATGTCAGACATGGGACAGCTCCATTATTATTTGGGCATTCAGTTTGCTCATGTTGAGGGGGGTATCATGATGTCTCAGTCCAAGTATATTGGACAGCTCCTTGATCGTTTTCAGTTTGAGGATTGCAAGCCAATCTCTACTCCAGTGGACCCTGGCTTCAAATTCTCAGCTCATGATGGGAGCCCACCATGTGATATCACTCTTTATCAGCAGGCTGTTGGATGCCTTATTTATTTATGTCACACCAGACCTGACTTATAGTATGCAGTATCTGAGCTCAGCAGATTCATGCACATGCCCAGTTCACAGCATTGGCAGGCAGTGAAGAGAGTCTTCAGATATCTCAGAGGCACTCAGGATTAAGCCGGCTTCTATGGTGATCAGGGTTCACTTACCATGCATGCTTACACGGATAGTGATTGGGCAGGATGTTCCGACACCAGAGTGTCACATACTGGCAATTGTTTTTTGCTTGGCAATTCATGTATCTCTTGGCTAAGCAAGAAGCAACCAACAGTTGCCACATCTAGCTGTGAGGCTGAGTACAGGGCAGCTTTCACCGCTACAGTAGAGTGTGTTTGGCTTTGACAATTACTTACAAATCTTGGTATTCGCCAGACATCCTCCACTATTGTCTACACTGACAGCTAGAGTGCTTTGGCCATTGCGCGTAACCCAGTGTTTCATGCGCGTACCAAGCATATTGAAGTTCACTATCATTATGTTCGGGAGCGGCTGTTGTCAACAGGAGACATAGAGTTGTCCTATCTTCCCACAGAGGACAACATAGTAGATATGTTTACAAAGGCACTTCCTTGTCCCAAGTTCGAAGTCTTCCGACAGGCTTTACACTTGGTTCCCTTTGTTACATGATCTGACATCCTTGTACATTCATAGGTGGCTATATCCTTTTGGATGAACATGTGCCACCATGACCAGAAAATACCAAGTATTTTGAGACGTTTTTTAGAGCACTTCAGCCCATCCCATAGAGGGGGGTTTGTAGGCCATCTACTGGTGGTTCTAGTGATGCCCTATAGGCCATGGTATGTGCCTTGTAGGCATAAATATAGGCACTTGTAGTGTTAGTGCCTTTTAGGCCACATAGGACACTTAGTCCTATGTGACACCTAGGACACTTAGTCCTAGGTCTAGGTACAAGTACCTTGTACTCTCTATTTTCATTATCCTAGTTGACGTGACAGCGGCTGATTATCATCGACTCTTTGTATTCTCTCTTTTGCCTATCGATCCTACAATATATCCAACTTTGCAAATACCTATTCTACAGACTTTCTTTTGCTTTTTGTTATTTGAAGAGGAACATCTCGGTATAGAATGTGACATTGACTTACCTGCGGATAGTTGTGTTTCCGACCTTCTCGTGCGCTATCACAAAAATGTTTTCCCCTTCTGCTTCACTACACCAATATGCAAAAAGTTGTACTGAAATTTGTCAGTTTTAGACAATCACGTTCAACAGAGCAGCATACTTCACCAAAAACCAACGAAAAAAGGGCAATCCCCTTCAACACGTGCCTCAGGCTTAAAACCATTTAAAGAGTGGACCTTCCAAATGGATACACAAGAAAGATACTGGATGGAGGTGCCTAACGAGTTTAACAGAGGAAAGCATGGATGACACTACTATTTCACAAGATAGAATAAGAATAAAAGATCAAGAGCAAAAAATAATTCCACAGCAAATAGTCTGCAGTTCCTTCTGGACTCTAGGTACGGGCCTTATAGCACAAAAGACTTAGAATGCCAATAAATTTCAAAGACTATAACTATATATTTTACTTCCGCAATAATCTGAAACCTTTACAAACCAGCTCTCAGTGATCCCAGAGCTTAAAAGCACAGCAAGCCTGATGCAAAGAATGTCTGCATGCTACTTCAACTTCAAGGAAGCATTCACAAAGCCTTCACTCAATAATCATTGGTTTTTCAAGGTGTCAAACAAACAAACACACCGAATTAAGGCCTTGATTCGAGTTAAATCCGGAACCTACAAAGCCAGAACGGTTAACAATTTCACTTGCTTAGGTAATTTGTGCCAGTCAAAGACTGCTCAACAAGACTCTATGCTGTCCTTTGTAAAATTAAAAACATTCAAGCAAATAAAAACAGAGAAATGATAATTAAGAGTTAATTGCTGAAACGAATTCACTGTTTGTTTATCACATTTAGTTTCAATACGCCCCTGTACATTCCTGCCAATTGGGCCATGAAACTCGCCACTGTGGAGAAGTTCAAATGCACACTATGAGTTTTCTTTGGAGAGGGGAACCTAACAGAAAATCAATCAAACAAGAGCAATACTTTAGAGCCAATGGGAGGGGGGTCTAGGATTGAAAGAATTCTATCTCACTAGATGGCCTGGGGTTTTAAAGCCACAAAGAAGGGGCATGAAGAATGGAAAGTTCTACACATATATGGATTTGGGACCACCAATCCTGGGGGCAGAGGTTGGTTAGGGACGTGTCAAAGTCGGCTTTTGGAGAGCAGTAGGTTGCAATAATGAATATAAACTTTCTTGTGTAGGCATTGGCATGCACTGCAATAAATTTATTTTAATTTGTTACTCAAGCGATGTGGAGTGTTGATGTTTAGTTGTAGAGGATGGTGGTTCCCATGGAGTTTATTTGTTGTTAGTGTTTTTAACTTGATTGGCCATTGTAAAGTGATGGATCATGGGTTCTTGTTTCATTTAGGTAGAGGATATCTCCTGGATGTCTGAAGCTTGTAAGTTGGGGTCATGAGCAAGCTCCCCCCAGAAATAAAGATGGCTTTTGCGCTCTTGGAACAACCAGGAGATGGGGGTCTGATGGAATGACAGTATCAGAGGGAAGGAATGGGGTCCGGTCTGGTTTTAAATAACCTTGGGAAGGAATGGAGTCTGGATTGATGGAATGACAGTATCAGAGGGAAGGAATGGGGTCTGGTCGAAAAACTTTGGGAAGATCAACACCTGTCACAAAGATGTACAGTAACTGAAGTGATTGGAGGTAAGAGCTCATTATGAGGTGGGGGAGGCGAGAAATAAGTATCACCTTGGGAATAATGACAAAGCCAACTGGGTTCTCTTCAAGCACATAGGTGTTGATCTGTTAGCATAAACCATATGTACAAGGTGATGGTTGAGGAAGATGACACCTAAACCGGACGAAGTTGGAGGTCATGCACTACATATTTGTATCAAAGACTGCACCAGTGGATAGCTGAAAGCAGTCCCCCCTCCCCCCCCCCCAAAATAAGGGTATGCCCGACAAAAAAAAAAGTATGTTCATAAATAGATTAGCCTAAATGAGAAAATAACTCGACAGCATGGTGTGATGTAGATCAACAAGTTTATATGGTTGGTCTCTTTTTTTTTTGCAAAAAGAGAATTCTATTAAGTATTAAAGAAAACCGTTAGAGCAAGCTCCATACGGGATACACCATGCAATGCATGAAAAGCTCAAGAGCCAAAAAGAAAGGATTGGGGCTGATAGAAACCTCCGAGAAAAAGGGAGAACCCCTCCAAACTCAAAGAAATACAGTCCTTCTAGAAGAGGCTGCCCGTGAAGGGCCCTGCATGCTAGCCCATATGGCTATCAAAGTGTGAACCGTGTCAGTCCAAATACCCATGAACACCTGTGATGGGTGTATCTGGGTGCCATCCAAGGCCTCTGTACATCTGGCTCTCCAAATGTGCCAAGAGGAAATGCTAGCCAAAATCTCCCAAGAGGTGTCCACTGAAGCATGAGAAGCTCTAAAGGGAGTAAGTGGTACATCCTGAAGAGAGCACTCCCCACATCAAAGAGAGAGGATATGTCTGCAGTCCTTTCGTGAGTGTCCACCCAGGGTCGAGTCTGTCAAGTCGTGTCCTCTAGGTCTCTGGTCCCCTGTTGTCCCAGGGTTGTGTCACTAGGGGAAAAATCTGTGATCATGCTTTGATTGGGCTCAGCCCATTCCTCATGTGTTCTCCTTTGTGCTCGTATAAGCTGGTCTCTGTTCTCTGGGCCTCAAGGAGGAAAATAGCCACACTCTGCTGATCTGAATGCGTCGAGTGATCCTCTGTATTGGTCTCCTAACTATCGCATGAAGTGCAGATCCATCTCTCATGCAGGATGCCATGGGATGCCCTCTACCTACCTTTTCTCAACCCATCGCCTATGTGTAGATACCAAGAGAACTAACCAATCGAGATCTCAGTGCATGGTGTAGCCCAGTGGTTTGAAGAAACCCTCCTCTAAGATCCATAGGTAGTAATCTCTATAGAAGCTCAGTTTCATCGAAAGCTCAGTAGACGCTAACAGGTCCTGTAGGTGTGGAGCTGCAAGAGATGACTTTGATGACCTAGTTTACCTTGACAAGCCAGTGGAATGGATGGAGTCTTAAGGCTATACTGAAGCGGTGGCAATATGTCCATCTGTGATCCTAAGCCTGCAAACCATAGATGAAGTTAGGGCTAGCCATGGCAGTCTGCATCGTCTAATCCCCCTTGCCTCTAATGCCATAGATGAAGTCAGGGCTAGCATACCAATTCCTCTAATCCCCCTCGCCTCCAATGCCATAGCTGTGAAGCCAGAGCTAGCCATGGCAGTATGCATCGTCTAGATGTTGTGGTACCAAGTTTTTGACCTTATGGAGATACTTGACCACCTAGAAGATTCCATCGAGCTGTAGAGGGGTAGCCCCAAACTCTGCTGGTACAATTTGATGAGGAACGATGGCCTACTGTGGATCAAAAAAGCGAGAAGAAGAACCCGAAGTCTCTCTATGCGAGAGTCTACTTCAGGAGGGAGATGGGAGAAATAGCGAGGTTCGAGAATCTTGCAAATCTGAGACGGATCATATCAGTGGTGTGGAGGGAAGAACACACGAGGGTACGAGTTCAAAAACCTGATGCAAGCACACCGACGATATTCATTGTGGTATGCAATTTTCCTCGGACACATTGTAATATGCACATGAGGTCAGCGCAAAGACCCACAATCCCTATGAGACAATATAGGATGACTCAGCTCATTCACAACATGGAGTTTCAGCTCATCCATAGGTTGGAGATCTAGCAAGGATGTAGTTTCCATAGCAGTCTCCTTACAGCCATACCCTGGCCATGGCACCTAGAGAGTTACCTCTTATGGGTTTTCGGGTCTCCCACAAGGCAGTCAGCTGCAACATTATTGATGTCCACTTGGCATTGACATGAACCTCCGCCCATAGTGGGGATTTTGACATGTTATGTTCAAATGCTTCCTAGTTTATTCTTTCATTGTATAGAAAGAAAGAAAGAAAGAAAGTCTATTAACGTCCACGGGAGACCAAGAGGTCTATGGGACAACATGAAAGCCATCTAGTACATCAGCTTAGGGAGGGCGCAGGGCAGCTCCCAAGGAGTGCAAAAGCAGCTCCATTTATTTAGAGAGTACCTATATTGTAGCCTAGATAAAACATACACACATATTATATAGTTGGCCTTACATCAGTTTAAGACTGAGAGTCTTTTGGTTTTGATTTAAACTCTCTAATGAGTGCTATCCCGCCGTCCTGGTAGACTGCCCATTTACCATCCTTCCTGGCAGCCCGAACCTTTGCTAATTCCTTTGCCTTATCCTTCAATTGAGCCTTGGTGAGTTCCTCGGCTATCCATATCTTCGTCCCTTTCAGCTTGTGAGATTGCCGCAGAACTTTTATACGTATGTCTCGTGAGTTGAACGTAATGATAGCATGGCCATTACGTTGACCGATATGAACTACTCAAGCTTCACCGTCATCATCTAGGTTGTCAGGATTGTCACGATTGTCAGGTGGAGTTGACGCCATTGCACTTGTTTCAAATTTCATACAAATCACAGCAAGCATCCAGAACCGGGTGCCATAGATTTGTGTATATAGCCTCATGTGGGAGGATTTTCCCTTAAACATTGTGGTGGTACTTCGAGGGAAGCCACCTGAATGGAATAAGTGGGACTTGTATTGCAATGTCTCGTAGCTACAACCTCGTTCTGCCTCAATTTGGAGTCCGTGAGATGATGTCCTAAGCTGGCCCATGGTGATTTGTACTACCGGAGAGAGTATCCTGGTGCATGGATAAAGCTATGATCATCCACAGATGAAGGAAACACTCTATGTAGAAGGCCATCGTGGTCGCTTGTGGGTGTGTGGATGATGTCTAGTCTATGGCACATACAATCTCACGAATGATCCGATGGACCTCTCGTTGTGTCAGCGCAAGAAAGGGGCATCTAATGAGTTCTAGTATGGTGGTAGGTAGTCAATAGGCATGCGTTGCAATTGGAACCCTCTAGATACTCATGTGTTCCAATGCCTCTCATCTCCCTCAGTTGCAAACTGCACAAATGATGAAAGGGATTTCCATGGGAATCTCTATAGACCTACACATTGGTCCAACCAAGCTTTCTAACTCCCTGTCTATGTAGGTGATGATTAGCAATGATGCATTTGCATGTGCAACTGCACAAATGATGAAAGGGATTTCCATGGGAATCTCTATAGACCTACACATTGGTCCAACCAAGCTTTCTAACTCCCTGTCTATGTAGGTGATGATTAGCAATGATGCATTTGCATGTAGGGGTCTCGTTGCATGATATTACGTGGTGTGGATGTCTTCCCCTAGGTCATGTGACACATACCTCTCCCCCTAGGTCATATGAGATAGCATCATCACTTGTAGTCTCTCAAAACCCGTCCACGCATCCTCATGACCCAAAGAGCCCCTGCATACAATGCAATTGGTCTACCTAGAGAATCAAAGAGAAGGGATTTCGTGTTCACATCCTGGAAATTTGTTGGAAGCATTGTCTCTAGTCTCGACAAGGAAGCATACCCTCTCGTCAATCATGCATGTGCTACCGGTTTCATAGTAAAATTAGAGCCTATGCAAGTGCACCCTAAGTATACATATGATCTAACTATCTCAACTGGCTCTCTTGCAAGTGTGAAGGCTTCCTATTGAAGCTGAGCCTAATTAGTGTTGAAGATCATAATGTTGGTATTAATTAGGTTGACATTCATATCTCAACTCTTGCAAAAGGCCTGCAAAGCTGTCAGATGCATCCACATCCACATCCACAGAGCCATCTCAATAGCTCATCATGTGCATAAAGCAGTATGGGTATTTGTGGAATAAAACTTAGTGTATAGTTAGTAGGTGCATGAGTGGATGAAAACAAAAATCTACTACTACGAGAGAAATTTGAAAAAAATTGATGCTTTTATGCCTTCTCTGTCATCCAATAGTCTTTGTAGCCGCCATTGCTTTTCATGGTATCCTACTTGCATCCATCTTCTCAAGCTTATTGAGGTAGACCATGTATTGGCATAATGCTTCCCCCTCGAGAGGCTTCAGTGTTGTGGACTACATCATGGGATCCCTTGCCTTCACATCTCGCATCACTGACTTTACTGTAGCACCTCTCCCTCCAGGGGCTAATCATACCAATTTTTTCTTTATCATTTCTAACTCCCGCCGCACAGCACTTTCTACCCCGTTGAGTTCTTACTCCACCTACCATAATATATGCTTTGATCGCGATCACTCACCTACTTACTCTGGCCGTCTGTACATACTTCTCGCATACATTGACTTTATACCCCTATTAGAGGATCGTGCCTCCCTAGTCACTCGCTCACTATACAAGGTTTCTCTTAATGCCTTCCCCCACACCACCCGCTCTACCCGCCCACCACCACCTGGGACCGTACCTTGTAATATATGCCGTCAGCTCAGATTCACCTTGGAGCCCATGATCACCTGCAGCCGCTCGAATCTCTTCCACTCTGCTGCTGAAATATCACACCCACAATCTTTGTACTTCCAGGCCTCCGAGCTGCTGCTCCTCCCCATTCCCCTGCTGCTCCCCCTCCCTCAGCCCGTCTCTCTCTCCCCTCAGCCTGTCCCTCGCCCCTCCCTGCTGCTCCCCCCCTCCCCCCCTGCTGCTCCGCCCCCTCCCCCTGCTTGTCCCTCGTTCCCTCCCCCTGCCCTTCCGCCCCCTCTCCCTGCTTCCGCCCCCTCCCCCCTGCTGTCCTGCCCCCTCTCCCTGCCTCCGCCCCCTCCCCCCTGCTGCTCCGCCCCCTCTCCCTGCCTCCGCCCCCTCCCCCTTGCTGTTCTGCCCCTTCCCCCTGTCCCGCCCCCTCCCTTGCTTGCCCCTCGCCTCCCCCCTGCTGTCCCGCCCCCTCCCTGCTTGCTCTCCCGCCCCCTCTCTTCCTCTCACTCCTCTCTTTCTTCTCCTCTCCTTTCCCCCTCCCTCCCTCTCAGCTTGCCCCTCTCCCCTCTCAGCCCCAGCCCCTCTCCTCCTTCCCTCCCCTTCCCCCCTGCTTCCTCCTTGCCTCCTTTCCCCTCCCTTACCCCCCGCAGTTTTTTTGGAACGGAAGGAGCTTTTATTCTGTTCGAGTCGGCCTCCTCACCTTGATTGGCGATGGATACCCCATCAGCCAATCCTACTCCATCTCCACCGGCCGCGAAAACTATCACTTTCTCTAAAGACGAGTTGCAGCAGATCAAGAAGGATGTAGAGATTGAGTGCTCTACCACATTGCTAGCACGCATCTTCGGGTCTCACCCTTCCAGATCCCAAGCCAGAGACTGGATGCTTGCGGCTCTCCCCCCAGACCTCACTCCTCGATTGTTAGATGTTCGCCTTCTGGGACGAGGTTTTTTCCAGGTTGTTTTTGACACTCCAGAGGCTGCGAGCACTGTGCTCAAGGCCGAGTTTTTACACCTGGGACACAGGAAGATCTTCTTTGAAGCCTTTCACCTTGGTTTCGACCCAGTAGAGGCAGATAAGAAAATCTTCTCGCTCTTCATCAGGTTCCCCGGGCTTCCCCAGGTTTACCATCGACTTCTTTCTGTTATTGGGGAGCATTTTGGCGCAGTTGCTGAGATCCCACCCCTCCCTGGGTTGCCATTGACTGCAGCAGAGGCAACCAAGGCTGATGAGGTTCCTAGAGTTAGGGTCCTTTGCAAGGATCCTAACCTCAAGATGGACCACGTCATGATCCAGCGCCCGGATGGTTCCTTTTTTCGCCAGAGAGTGGAGATTTCAGGCAGGCAGGACCAGTGCAGGATTTGCAGGACCTCGGGACACTTTGCCAGGGATTGCCCCAGGAAGAAGAAAAGGCCTAAGAAGCCCTCTGGTACAGCTACCGCCTCAGGACATCGACAGGGGGGACAGGGGGGGGATTATAGACCCGGCACTTGCCCCTCGACCTCGACAGAGGGGTGGTACAGGTCCAGCTCCTGCTCCTCGTTCTTCACGTGGCGGTCTTGCTCAGTCAGGTGGTGGTACAAGTCCAGTACCTATTCCTCGGCCTCGACAGGGGGGCGGTACAGGTCCTTTGCCTGCTCCTCGACCCCCACCTCCCTCAGGCACACGCGACGCTTTACAGTGGGTTCCAGTACGTGTGCAGGTCCCTCCTTCAGTTCACGAGGGTACCTTAGTAGACTCTGCTTCACCTCGAGCTGTCCTTCCTGTCTCACCTTGCACAGTCCGAGACGCTGAAGCTTCGACCTCCTCCCCAGTTGCAGCTTCTTCCTTAGATCCAGCAGTGCCAGATGTTCCTCTTGAGGACGGAGAAATCTCCGCGGCTGGGCAGACACAGGGTAGAGAGCATTCCTCACTCCCTCCCTTGGATAGGGGGAAGGGGATAGCTTACACTGTTGATCCTCTTCCCTCACAAGGGATCCTTCGTACTCCGGTGTCTGGATTGCTCCACAGGAACTCGTTTTCAGCCTTGGCAGAGAGTTTAGATTTCCCAGAGGAGGAGTTTGTGTCCGCTACTTTTGGGGAGCCAGTGGTTGGGTTTCCTATTGACAGGGCTTCTTCTTCAGGTGCCAGGATTCTTTCCCCTATTGACTTTCCACCACTGGGTTCCTTCCCTCCTTCCTCGAGCAGGAGGTCTTCCCCTGTTGAGGGGTTTGTTTCCGCCACTAGGTCGGGTAAGGTGTTCCACTCTACATCCTCCCGTCGATGAGGATTATCAGTTGGAACATACAGGGCCTAGGTGGCGTCCCACATCGCCGCCGTAACTTTCTCTGGAGTGGGCTTAATGGCACAGCAGATGCCTTAGCCAGAGTGGCTTGGGAGACCCTCATCCTCCCTACACAGGATGGGGGTCTTAATATTATTGATCCAGATTTACAATGCAGAGCTTTACTTTGCAAGATAGTGGTGCGAGGACTTATGCCAAGACAGGAACCGTGGAAGGACTTTCTTATCAGCAGCATACAGAGGTGCACACCTTCCTCAGGAGGAGACTGGATGAGCAGTGTTAGATGGATCTTCACCTCAGCACACCTCAGATCACCTTCATCCCCTCTCATGGTTGCCATTCTGAAAGCTTGGGCTAGTTTCAGAAGCTCTCTTCGGAGGATTCCTCCTTCCTCCCGGGAAGAGATTGATAGGCAGCCCATCATGTGGAACGACAGTATTTTAGATGATCGTGGCAGACCACTGGGTGCCTCACTCTACATGCAGTGGGCCAGGTGGGAGAGGGGACCTGCTTCTTCTTTGGGATCTTGGAAAGCTTTCCGTAGGCTTCCAGAGGAAACCAAGTCAAGGTTGACAGGACATCTCAGAGGGAGTGCAGGGAGGATCTTGCAGATTGAGGCAGCCCTTCCAGAGGCTTGGATAGACACAGATGATATGCCTCTCACTTCCTCCACTTGGGCAGGTACTTTCTCGAGAGGCGGGGTTCCACTTCAGGTCTTAGCCTTCCGAGATGCACAGGAGGATGCTTTGGTTTTCAGTGTCCAGGATGGTGGCAGATTGCTCAGATCTACAGATGATATCTTGCTTGAGTCTGCTTTTCAGCCTATCAGGGTCGTAGGCCTTTTGATGTAGGGATCAGATTCAGAGTGGTTCTTAGACCCTGACCCCCAGTTACTCTCCACCGGGTCTTGGAGACTTTGGCTCTATGGAGGAGTTCCCATCAAGTATTTACAGTGGGACCCCGGAGAGTGGGAGTGGATTGACGCGGGGCATCGAGAGAAGACCATCCCTTCTTTCGTTACACGGTCAGTAATGCCAGGAGATTTCAGCTCAGTAGTAGAGGCTGGAGACCCTCCAGAGTTCCTCATTGGGAGACTTTTGGTATTACTGCGGATCAGCAGAGGTACTTCTGGAGGAGGCTTTGGAAATCCCACAGGAATAGAAAGATCACTATCTTCTTTTGGCTTTCTATTCATGGAGGGATTGCAGTGAACTTTTGGAGGTCCAGATTCGGAGCCGACCCTACTTGCCCTCGTTGCCTTTCTGCTTCGGAGTCTATTCAACATTGCTTATGGGATTGCAGACAGGCGAGATTGATTTGGATGGGGATAGCCAGGATCTTCAGTCACTTTGCCCATTCCCCACTTTTTATGACTTGGGGCTCGGTGGCTTGGCTTTCTCTTACAGGACCTCAGGTTTTCTATGAGGGACTTGACTCCTCTCGGGCCATTTCGGTTCGACGTCATCGGGTTGAGTTCTGCTCGTTGGATGTGGTTCCACACCGTCCTTTTACAGCTGTACATGCCTCTGTGGATACTTCTTGGGAGATTATAGCGAGCATAGCAGCCTGGCATATCTGGAGAGCCAGATGCACAGAGGCTATGGAGGGTACTCAGGTTCATCCCTCGCACACATTGGCTAGTATCTGGACAGACATCGTACACACTCTGATGGCCGTATGGACGGGTATGCAGGGGGACTCCCGTGCAGCCTCAGCTAGGAGGGCTTCTTTCTTCAGGGAATGGAAGGATTCTCCTTTCTTCTCTGAATCTACTACAGGGTTGAGATGGCACTTCAGCCTCAGCCTTGGTTTCTTTCCACCTCACTCTGAGGGGTTTTTTATTATCCTCATGATTTCATGATGTATTCCACTTTGAGCTTGCTCTCGCGGGTTTTTGTTCTTACTTAATAGAAGTCTTTTTCATGAAAAAAAAATAAAATAAAATAAAAATAAAAAACAGCCTTCCGAGCGACAAACCAGAAACGCTATGCACGTATCGTCTGGTACACAGGAAGAAACTTGACTTTGTGCGCCGGAATGAGAAGGAGCTACTGAACATTCTGTTCGGTAACAACTCTAAGGACTTCTGGCGGAGATTTCTAGAGGGACGGTCTCTCCCGCCACTCACTGAGACTCAGGTGTGGTCTGATTATGCACGCACGCTCTATGATATCCCAAATCAGCCAGCCCCTAACCTATCACATATGCCACACCCCACATCCTGCACCCTCTTCACTAGGGGGGGGTAAAGGATGCCATAATGAAACTTCATAATGGCCGAGCGAAGGATCATGAGGGACTATGCACTGAGTTCATTGCATATGGGATTAACCTCCTAGCCCCGATCTTAGCCAAGCTATTTAATGAAGCTGTTTGCTTGGGGTTTCCACGCACCGGGACCATTAACGCTATCTCACCCATCCACAAGGCAGGGGATCCCATGAACCCGAAGAACTACAGGACCATTATGATTAGACATGTCATGTCCAAGATTTATGCATCAGTACTTGATTCTAAGGTCAGCAGATTTGTAGAGTGTCGAGGACTCATAGCAGCAGGACAGGCCGGTTTTAGGCGGGATCATGGGACCATGGACCATATTCTCGCGCTCAGATGTATCATCGAGGAGGCGAGAGCACGGAAGTAGAGGGTTTACTGTTGCTTTGTGGATTTCCGCAAGGCATTTGACATGGTTCCAAGAGCCCGCCTCATACGACGCCTATAGGATTTGGGTTACGACTAGGAGATCATTTGGGCTATCATGGCTCTTTATGAGCCAGTTTCAAACAGAGTCTGGACAAGATCTGGATGGACAGACGAGATCATAAGCACTATCGGGGTCAAACAAGGGTGCCCACTATCACCTACCTTGTTTGGCCTCTACATTGACGAGCTCGGGACAATGATGCAGGCATGGGGGGGGTAGGTTGCTCTCTCGCGGGCACACTAATCCGGATATTACTTTACGTAGATGATGTTGCTCTATTGTCTTCCTTAGCAGAGGGGCTCCAGAGACACCTTGACGCACTACAGTCCTTTTGTGAGTCTCATGATTTGAAGGTCAACTTGGGTAAAACCAAGGTTATGATCTTCAATACATCTCAAGCTGTCATGTGCGATGAGCATTTTGCATTTGATGGGTCCCCTGTTGAGGTAGTTTCATCATACACTTATCTTGGGGTCGTCTTTTTCATACCCATCTTCACTATGAGACCCGCGATGCCTGCACGCCTGAGCAGAGGATATGCTTCATTGGCTAGACTGGAGAGGCAGTGTTTCCGCTCTCACTTTCAGAATCCACGGACCAAAGGGTTTCCTTTTGACTCCTTGGTCCGCCCAGCAGGGATGTATGGCAGTCCATGCTGGGGGCCAGACTTGTCAGATACACAGTGGGCTAGGGTGGAGCGGCTACAGGTTCTCATGTTATCACGGATGATCCATGGTAAGCCATCCGTCCCTCACCAAATCATTTGAGCGGAGTTTGGGTCACCCCCATTACAGCTAGATGCTGCATTTCAGGTCATCACATACTTGTACCGAGTCAAGGAGTATGGGGATTACACATCTGGGTGTAGCAGGATACCATGGCTAGCACTATCCTCTTCTATGGCACTTGTAGCAGGGGGAGACCAGAGGTGTTGGTATGCACGCACAGAGAGATGGTTTACAAGACTAGGGCTCCACATGGACAGACTACCTCCTTTCCAGCATGGCATGGACGCTCCTTTCTCTCCCCTCCTATCACACGAGGTCAACCAGGTTATCTGTGAGGATCTACTACAGCTACACACATTCTGGACTTGGTTGGGCCGTAGTGATCTTCCAGTGAAGCTGGGCTTCTACAGAGATCAATTCTTACATATCACAGCGGAGGGTTTCATTGATCCACCAAGATACACGTAGATTCACCTACCCCACTCATTGAGGATCTCTCTTAGGCAATTCCGGGTTCACACAGACTTTGTATCGAGAGCAGCAGAGCAGAGCGGTTACCCAGGGAGAGGCGTATATGCACACTGTATGACATGCAGGAGGTTGAGAAAGAGGAGCATTTCATCTTCAGGTGTCCTGTTTACTATGAGATCCGAGGGCATTTCTATTGCCTCTTTAGAGATAGTTATGGGATTTTGGCCCGTTTCCTCTCCTACCCAGACCAGTGATGTTTGGCTCGTTTCATTCATGAGGTGCTCAGACACCGCGATAGGATTCTCCAAGCACGGAGACAGGAGCAGACTTCTTCCTCGACTGATACCTCTCAAAGCTCTATCACAGGGTTCTTTGAGCCAGATCACATAGACCCCCACGAGGCGAGACCTCGACATGACCGTGACCCAGAGCTTGTGACCCGATAGCTCAAACAAAGGGTTGACTCATAGATCATACTTGGGGACATCCCCTCCTTGTTTAGGGTCGGAGCCCGACCGACGGGGGTCACAGTGGCCCTGGTTAGACGCAGAGCTATGACCAGGAGACATACGAGGACTGCACCCTTGGAGGGGCGACAGTGCTCTATTGCTGACCTCATGCCTCCACTTCCACACCCTCATCCATCCTGATGTCCTATTGCTGATGATGATGATGATGATGGTTATGATGATGTTGACGATGATGCTGAGATTGATTGATATATATAGTCGAGATATGA
The DNA here is from genome assembly GCF_047967505.1 of Dipteris shenzhenensis. NCBI lineage: Eukaryota > Viridiplantae > Streptophyta > Polypodiopsida > Gleicheniales > Dipteridaceae > Dipteris > Dipteris shenzhenensis. The sequence continues at coordinate 2,939,998 of NC_141596.1, read as the reverse complement.
CTATGTTGTACTTAGGATTTAGTACTGCCATTTTGCATTTTTTTGCATTCTGCATTGGTGTGGATGCTCGTTTAGTAGCTCCACTACCACAGCTCATTGTATCACGTTTTTCACAGTCTCATAGACCCATCGGTCTTCCGAAGACTTTAATAAACTTTCTTTCTTTCTTTCTTTCTCGGCTAGTAGGATAGGGTAGGGTGTTTGTATCTGTCATATGAAAAGTGTTTGTGTAGTGTCTCTATTCTCCTCCAATAAGTTCTAGAGAGCCCGGCTGCCCAAGCTGGACATAGGATCACTGTTTGCACAAGCATGGTATATAAAACTTTCCCATTTTCCAATTCCATGGGTGTGCCTTCCTGCACTTACTTGAGAAGCTGTATAGAGCTTTCAAACCTCCCAAAATTCTCCTCCCCATGCATGCATTCCACTTGTAATTATCTTCAAATTCCAGCCCTTAGGTATTTGTATGTGGTGACTATGACCGTTTTTGTGAGAGAGAGAAACCAAAGGAAGAAAGAAAGTTTATTCAAAGTCTTTGAAGACCAAAGGGTCTATGAGACTAGAAAAGACCTAATACAATGATTTGGGGGGTGTAGCCTCTAAATAGGTATCAAAACTCATGATGAACACAAGAGAAAATCATGCATGACCATAAGTTGATATTACCAAAAACTATTTCAAGAGCGTAGAATGCCGAAGACCAGAAATTGCTTAGGGTGATACTGATACAAAGAGAGAACTCTCTAAGCTCATGGAGAGGGTAAGGACTAACGGAACATTTGGGGAGGGCTGGTGGAGAAGTCAAGCTTGAGAGGGGTTCGGCGATGTGTGAGGCTGTTGTGGCAGCATAAAACCTGTGATGGGACACTGACGGTTGTCAATACGTGTAGTCCACGGTGGTCTCCTAACCAAGGCCTTGCGACGAACCAGTGCCACTGTCACTCCACTTTGTCGTGTCTCCAATCTAGCTAGAAGGGAAGGAAGGTCCCCTAGTCTAATCTATGTCTCAACCCACTGGTGCGCTGACTGAAGTGCCTCCCACTTTGATCCGTGGGCACACTGCCTCCCTGAACACTTCTGGTCAATGTTGTCTGGCTGAAAAAACTCAATAATCATGCTTTGAGTGGAGTCTAGTGGTGCACACTTATCTCGTCTCTATAGTCTGAGAAAAGGCTCCCTGTGTCGGACGATCTCGTGGATGAACGCCGCTAGGCACTTGGGTAAGACAAGAAGTGGGATAGGGCTCTGAAACCATTCCTGAAGAGGCGGCGATACCATTTCTGAAAAGACAGTGATCTGGGTGAGACAAAAAGCTGGATAGGTTCCAAAATCATTCCTAGAGGCAATGATAGCTACCTCTGATCTCATAGTAAACCGGGCGTCTGAAAGCGAAATGCTCCTCCGACTTGACCTCTTGATGATTGCATAGGGTGCAAATGCAACCCTCTCTAGGCATACCTTATCAAGTTTACTCTCAATGTGAAGTCGGTGCAATGAGACATGGAACTACCTGATAGATAACCTTAGGGAGTCGGGGAGGTGGATCTGTATGTAATCCTAGTGGATCAACATGTGAGAGAGAAAGAAAGAAAGAAAGATATATGAACGTCCAAGGAAAGCCTCGCGGGCCTATGGGACAAAGTATACCAAGAGAAAATAACTCATACAAGCCTCAATGGGCTGAAGCAAAGGGCATGCTAGGGCCCTTGTTGAATGCTATTCTAAGCTTAAGAGCTTAAGAGCTCAAACAAAAAAATCAAATCTCAAATGAAAACTGAAAGCTAAAACTCAAAAGCCGAAACTTGGCACCGTGGTGGCTCTCTGATGGGCTCCAAAGGTATCCATGGTAGAGGTTGTGGTCTCCTCAATCTCTATATCCGATGGGCTATGTCAAGAGTGACACCTCGTCTTCGGCGGTCTCCTCTAAGCAAAGCAGAGATAGGCCGGATCTTGATCGTGCATGCTCTAGTCACTCTCCGTGTAGTGTGTGGTCTCTCCATCCCTCGCTAGGCAATGCCGTGTCGTCTCTCTCTAAGGAGATCGGAGATAGGCCGGGGACCTCGATTGTGCATGCTCTAGTCACTCTCCGCGTCGTGTGTGGTATCTGCATTCCTTGCTTGGCAGCATCACATTGTCTCTCTCCATTGATCCACACTGCCCTCATATCAAGCTCCTTATCCACCCCACACGGTCTTGAAGTTGACTCAAATGCATAGAAGTCCATGGCATGCCATTGTGCTCTGTCTACCTCAGCATCCTGTGGCCCACTCACCTCCTACTGCTCTTGATCTGTCACAATAGTGTCTCTCTGTGCCGTTGCATCTCGATCAGATAGAGCCCAATGCAGACCTAGTCATGGAAGTGGAACAAGTGTGTGTGTGTGTGTGTGCTGGAAAAGGAAAAGAAAAAGAAAAAGAGAAGATGAAGGAATCTGTGGGAACAGATAGGGATGGCTTTCAACAGCCTAAGAAGGTGGTTGTATTGAAGCAACGCCCCTTTCAATCTCGTCAATGGGATGCCTCTTCTCCCACACCAGGACAGGCTTCCACTTCAGCTCATCAAAATTGGGTGGGGGTTCTGAAGAAGGGCATCCCCATATGTGATTCTGAAGAAGGGGAGAATGTTATATCTTTCATGGACCATGAAGGCATGCAGCCCATGCAAGCAGAGGCTTTGCCTCTGATATCTTGTTTTCATCTTTATACCTTTCTGTATATATCTCTTTCATGCATCAAATACTTAAGTGCTTTACATACAATGTACAGAGCCTCTGCAATGTCTCAAAGTGGAGGCTTTTCTGGAATTATGTACATAAAATGCAGCCAGATGTTGTTTGTTTGCAAGAGCATAATCAGCACTCTAAGGCTGGGCATCATGATTACTTTGGCGGTTATGACATATATTATGCTGGTACCACTACCTACTCATGTGTATGCATAATGGTCAGACATGAGCTGGAGCCTCAGTTGGCCTCCAATGACAGCAGTGGCAGATGGATGGTCATACAATGTAATGTCAATGGTGATATTCTTGAGTTTGCATCAGTTTATGCCTCCTAGACCTCTGCCATGAGGGCTTCTTTATGGGATTCTTTAAGCAAATATCCATGGAGATCTAATGCATTTATCTGTGGAGATTTTAACAATTCTCTTCTGCCGAGAGATAGCACCACTTCAAGATCTCATATGCTATTATCGGAAAGGCAGAAATGGGATAGCATGCTTCTTCCTGTGCAGGCTGAAGATTTATGGCTGCTGCTCCAAGGGTCAGTGCCTGGATATACTTTTCATCATAATGCATTTACTACGTACTGGGCAAGGCTTGACAGATGGTATTTGTTTTACCCACAACAATATGCAGATTTTAGCCCTCATCTCCTCATAGATTTCTCATTGGGCTTGTCAGATCATGCCCCATTATGGATGAATCTGCAACTTGGTATGCCACTGGATGATTTGCCACCTCTTTCCAGTAGATTACTGCATGTTAATCAGGCTTATCTCCGACATCAATATTTCCAGCAAATGATCAGACTTGCAATTCATCCCTTGCCTTTGCATGCCCAGGAGGACATGGATTATGCTTGGGACAGTTTCGTCTCTCGTATACAGAATGTCATTAGGGAGTATGGAAACTGGCATATGACTAAATGGAGGAAAGAGGTTAAATGGGCAAAAAGGACAGCACAACAATTGACTGAATTTTCACATTTCAGACCTCTCTCTGAATCAGAAAATGATTTCCTTTCACATGCTCGGATCAAACTGAATGATAATGATCAGAGGAAATTGCACAAATGGCAGATTAGAGCAAGAATGAAGCCTCTCATGGATAAGGGCTGCTCATCAAAAGCCTTCTTCCAGGGCCTACATGCTACTCGAAAGAAAAACTCATGTCTAAGGGTAAGGAAGATAGATGGCTCTTGGACGCACTCTTTCTCTGATCTCCAAGATGAATGCCAAAATTATTTCCAGCAATTGTTCTCTGCTCCTGGTTCCCCATCAAATCAAGTGACTGATGCAAGGATTGAATTTCTTCAATATGTTTCTGAGATAGTGGAAATGGATGATGCACTTACATTGGAGAGACCTTTTACTGACACAGAACTTGATAATGCATTGTCCCACCTCAGCAAACACAAGTCCCCTGGTTGGGATGGTCTTACGGTGGAATTTTATATTTCTTTTTGGAATGATCTGAAAGATGTCCTTTTGCAAATGATCAATGTTGCCTGGCAAGAAAATCACTTGCTGCCCCTTTGGAAGCATGGCATAATCAAACTTGTGCCCAAAAAACGTATGTGTGACCATATGTCAGATTGGAGGCCTATTACTTTGATGCCTGTAGTTTACAAACTCATTGCCAAAATGATTGTGTATAGGCTTCACGGGATATTGAATGCGGACCTTCATCCTCATCAGTATGGGTTTGTGCCACGAAGACAAATCCATGACAATATCTCAAATGCATCGACTGCAATTGAATATGCTAAGTACTCACATCAAGATGTGCTCATATTGCAGGTAGACATTGCTAAGGCATTTGACACTGCTCAATGGGATTTTATCTCTCAAATCATGACAAAGTTGGGCTTTGGTCCCAAGATAGCAAATGCAGTTTATTGGCTTTATTCTGGCTCTACTTCTCAGTGCATTCTTGGGGGTCATCTATCTCGGTCATGGACATTGGGGAGATCAGTTAGACAGGGCTTCCCTCTTAGTGCTCTCTTCTATGCTATTGCGACCCATCCCCTCTTGATGTATCTTGATCATCTTACAAACACAGGACAGATGACTGGTCTTAAAATCCCTGGGGCTGCATCTTTTTTGGCACAAGCATATGCTGATGATTCCTTCTTTATGCCACGAAATTCTCCCCGGGAAGTTCACATGCTTATGACCACCCTATCATTGTATGGATTAGCAGCGGGATTGCATGTCAATTTTGACAAATCTAAATTGCTTCCCCTGAAACAATGTGACTGACATTCTATTCTCTAGCCAGGTCAGGTGGTGCATTCCAAAGATGTAGTCAGGCATTTGGATATCCTATAGGATGGCATATCACCAGGAAGTAGCAGTTAAAATGGATCTTCCAAAGACTTCAACATAAACTGGAATATTGGAAAATTTTTACTTGGCCACTTCATGTCAGGCTCAGAATAGTACAGTCCATTGTAATGTCCTATGTTCAGTTCTTTTTGCCTTTGTTACATTGGTCCCCCAGAGATATTTCAGCCTTTATGTCTCAAGCTATGGAGCTGTTATGGAGGACAAAAACTATTGTGAAAGCATTGAGACTGATGAAGATGGAAATGGTGTGCTCTCCTAGGATGCATGGTGGACTTAATGTTCTCAATATAAGATATCATGTACTTGTAAGGAAGGCGACTATGCTCCATACTTTTTTCCGTCAACAACAGCCATGGACTTGTATGATAGCATCCATGTGTGTCAACATGAGGACATCGGCATATGGCCATTGGACTACTGATCATTGGGAGGTTGTCATTGGGAGATTTGTAGGGAAGATACCTGGCTGTCCTTTCTCTACTGCTCTGATACTTGACTGGAAACAAGTACTTTCTAAGGTCAAATGGGCTCCCGATAACTGCTCGGGGACAAACTCGATGAGGAAAGAAAGTATTCAATGGAGTGCCATCTTTGACATTCCACTTGCTTTATAGGAACCTGTTCGGGCATATAATCTCATGAAATTGGGAATTAGATACATAAATGATGTGGTAGATGATCAAGGCTATATCTTATCTTTTCCTCATGCCACTGCTTCCTATGCATTGGGAATGCATCATAGGTTGATATGGAAGAAAATTGCTGATTTGTTACATCCTCTTCTCCTTGTCCCTCCTGTGGCTGGCATAGACAGGCTTATGGATTGGCAATTGCAACCCTCTGCTACATGCTCTCATCCTGTTCCTCTGCCTGTCTTGACCTCCATCAAAGCCTACAGGCTTCTTCAGCCTGCTCCATGGATTCAGCAATATGCTAATACTCTGTGGCATATCAGGAAGCCCCTTTCATGGTGGCGGAAGAATCTCCGAATATTATGGAAGTGTAAAATGCCTTTGAAACAAAGACTTTTTCTTTGGAGATGCATGACCGGCACTTTGTCAGTGGGAATCACACTTGCCAAACGTCACATAGCACCATCCACATGTTTATGATGTCGAGCTCCTTCAGAGACTGTCCCTCATTTGCTTTGGCACTGCCCGTGTTCTAGGAACCTCCTTAGAAGAATTTCAGATCATCTTCAACTCCGTTTCCCGAGCCACAGATTTGGGAAACATTTTTGGTTATTTGGAAGATATATGAGGTCCTTGTCTCACTATTCACTATTTCTCTCATGGGTCAGATTTTGGGCTCTTTGGACAATTTGGAATGAGCATAATTTGGCATACTTGGGTCGCCAGATTCACAAGTCATATGAATCTTTCCGAGCCTCATTGCGGCAATCCTTATATGATGCCTGCCATGAGGGTGATATCCATGCTTCTTGCATAGAGCTTTTCTTTTTATGTTTCTGATTTTTGGGATACTCTCCATTTTGGAGACTTCCCATCTTGTAAATTTATGAGAATATAAATACACTGGATTTTACTATTAAAAAAAAAGTGTGTGTGTGTGTGTGTGTACCATGTCATGCCAAAGAACAGTCCTTTGGAGCTTCGCCTATTGATGGATACCCTTTCAGATTTTGGGTTGGCAGCTGGTCTTAAAATTAATTTACAGAAATCAAAACTCTTGCCTCTCAAGCATTGTGACTGGCATGCTATCCTGTGGCCCGGCCAAATTATTTATCCGGAAAACATAGTAAGACATTTGGGCTATCCCATTGGCTGGAAAATCAGAAATAAGCAACAAATATCTTGGGTGTTAAACAAAATTCAGGACAAATTAGAATATTGGAAGATCTCCACTTGGCCCCTGCATGTACGGCTTCGAATTTTGTCCAGTCCATTGTTGTAGCTTATGTCCAGTTCTACCTTCCTCTATTACATTGGTCATCTCGAGATCTCTCTTCTTTTATGTCTCAAGCCATGGAGATTTTCTGGAAAACTAAGCTTCATAAAAAAGCTTTAAGGTTACTCAAAATGGACCTGCTTTGCTCACCAAGAATGCATGGTGGTTTGAATATAATAAACATCAAATTTCATGTGTTGGCAAGAAAGATCACTATGCTCAAGACATTTTTTCAACAAGAGCAGCCTTGGTCTATCATGTTGGCAATTTTGTGTGGTCAGATGCGCACAAATGCTTATGGACATTGGCTAGTTGATCCATCGGAAGTAGTACTTGGCAAATTTCAAGGTAAAATCCCTGGTTGTCCATTTTCTACTTCCTTGATTCAGGATTGGAAGCAAGTTCTCTCTCACATCAAACGGTCTCCCCATCCTGTTTCTATAACTTCCTCACTCAAAATGGAAAGCATTCATTGGAGTGCTGTGTTTTCCTCTCCCCTTGCTGTACAACAACCAATCAGAGCTTACAATCTTATGAAGTTGGGCATCCGGTTCATTGATGACATAGTAGATACGCAAGGACATATTCTCTCTTTTCCGGTAGCATACCGACAATACAATCTTGGGATACATCACAGACCTATTTGGAAAGCTATTGCTGATCTCTTACTCCCTTTGGTTCCGATTCCAACATTGAATGTAAGAGACAGGCTTCAAGATTGGCACCTTCAGTCTTCAAGTCCAAGATTATCTTCTCGACCTTTGCATTTATTGACTTCTATACAGGCTTATCGATTGATATTACCTCCTCCTCGGATTGCTCATCATGCTAATTCTCTATGGCATCTGAATAAGTCATTAGCCTGGTGGCAAGGAAAATTGCAATTGATATGGAAGTTGAAAATGCGATTGAAGCAAAGACTCTTTCTATGGAGATGCATTGTTGGTATTCTTCCAGTGGGAGTGAAATTGGCTCAAAGAAGGATTGCCTCACCTCTTTGTCCAAGATGTCATCATACTCCTGAGAGTATTCCGCATTTATTGTGGTTTTGTTCATATTCCAGAGACCTTCTAGACAAGATCTCCTATTTCTTATCTCTCAGATTTCCTGCACACAGGTTCTACAGGTTTTTCTAGATGTACGGCAAACTATCAGCTTCTTTGTCACAATATTCTCTTTTCTTCCAATGGATCAGATACTGGGCCTTATGGACCCTCTGGCTGCAGTGAGAACATGCATATCTAAATTCTCCCCTTCAGCACCCTTATGAGTTCTTCCGAGCCTCATTGCGGTAGTCTTTATATGATGCCTTACATGAGGATGATTTAGATGTTTCTTGTATTCAGCTTTTCTTTTACTGCTTCTGATGGATAGGGCATTGGCTCTTTTCTTGAGCACTGCCCTAATGTAAATGAATGTTTTATAATATAATTTTCTTGGTTTCACCCAAAAAAAAAAAGTGTGTGTGTGTACCATGATGTATATATGGCTTATACTGAGATTTTCGGTTGAGTAGTAGTTACTCCGCTTTTGGAGTACCTATGAATGTAATTATTTCACAGCAATAAAATATTCTTCTCACCAAAAAGAGAGTGTGTGTGTGTGTATGTGTCTCGTGACAGTGTGTGGTCTTTGGTGGTGTGTGTGTGGCTCTCGTGCTCCCACGTTGCAGCTACTTGTTTCTCCCTCAGTTTGACACCCTCAAGGTTTCGTTTGACGCCCGTTTTGTGTCCGTACGCTTTGTGAGAAAATTCGGGGAAAAAAAATCGTACTGTCAAAAATCCGTACGATTTCGTCCGTTCACTCAGGGAAAATCCGTATAGTTTTGTCCGTACAGTTTTGTTGTCAGGGAGGAAAAAAAATATCGTACTGTCAAAAACCCGTACGATTTTGTCCGTACATCCAGGAAAAATCCATACAGTTTTGTACTTGCTGTGCTTTCCTCCTTGTAAAGCGTTGCTGCTTTCAAGCCTTTTCCTTAACTTGAATGGCGGATTATTCCTATGAGAAAACCTTTCACAAAGACAAGTCGGTTTTCAACAAGAAACAAAAACAGGTGATGGATTCAGATGATTCCCTTCATGACTCTACTGAGGCTCAGCTTGTTTATGAGGTTATGCATGAAGGGTTTGAAGTCACCCGCAAAGGTTGGAAAGATCCACTTCCCACCACTGGCATTATGGTGGAAGTGGATGATATATTTAATCCAATTAAGGAGTATGCAAAGCATGCCATTATAATTTTCTTCCCAGGACGAATGCCTGCTGCAGCAGATGTTGGGAATTGGTTGACTCGAACCCTAGGTGGTTCTTATGTCAAAAAAGTTCATTATGCAGCGAGGGGCTTTTTTGAGATCATCATGGCTGATGAGGAGCACCATCAGGTTTTGCTGGAGCACTCTCCTCTCTTCTATGGCCAGCAGATGGTCCATGTCCTGCCCTGGTCTCCCACTTGGGATTATCAGGCATTGATTCGGCATCGTTGCCCTATTTGGGTAGAAGTTGTGGACTTTCCTCAATGTTGTCTTCTCTTCTACCTAAAATTGCAGCTTCCCTCGGTAAGGTGGTATGTCCACCGTGACCCAATGGAAATTCGAATCGCTTCTGCATTTTGTGAGATACAGATCATCCCATTCCAGCTTCATATTCGGTTACTGTAAATAATGTTTCCATGGGGAGTGCCTTTTACAAGCTCAAGTGGGGGCTGTTTGCAGGTGCTTGCTTTGAATGCAAGCAATTTGGGCACACGGCTTCACAATGCCCTTCCCGAGCTCCACGGATGCCAGTGCAAGCTGAAATGGTTCAGCCTTTGAATATGAATGCAAATCCTCTTTTGTGGTAAAAAACAAAGGGGTCAAACAGTTTTTCTCTATTCAAGACAAAGGCAAAGCCCTGGCTGTCTCAAATGGTAATGCTTCTTTTCCTGTGCCTTTGTCCTCTCCACCTCAAGGGAAGGGGGAAATTTTTTTGACTGATGGATGGCAAACTCCTCGCAAAGTGATCTCCCCCAGGCGACCTTTGCCTTCTCGAACTTGGAGTGGTGCATCCTCTCATGGGAAAACACTTGCTGAAAACTCTAGTGTTGGCTTGACCTGGGCTGCTGTGAATGCAAAATTTCCTGAAGAAGTTGCTGCACTTTTGTCCTCTCCTTAGGTTGATGCTTCATCCCAGGGCAGAGGCCCGGACATTGAGGTGAAAATGCAGACGTAGACAGCCCGTTAGTTGCTATACATACCTGTCCCATAACTGTAAATATGCTTGATCATCTGAAGTGTGTTACTATCAATGTAGAGGGAATGTGTGATGGTCGCAAATGGAAACTGGTCTGGATGTATAACAGGCAATTGCAGCCTGATATAGTTGCTTTGCAACAGCATAATCAGCATATGTATGTTGGTTAGATAGGCCATTTTGCTGGTTATGATATCTTCTATGCTGGAGAGCAGTCCTTTTCTGGTGTGGCTTTTTTGGTAAAGCACGACCTTCAACCTGTTGTGGCTCTCAATGATCGCCGTGGTAGATGGATTATTGTTCAATGCCTTGTTCAAGGGGAAATTATTGAATTTGCATTGGTTTATGTCCCCCAATCTTCTCGTGATAGAGCTTTGATCTGGGCAGCCATGCATACTTATCCATGGCGACAACATGCCTTCATTTGTGGTGACTTTAATAATGCCCTTCAATCGGGTGACAACACCTCATGCCACACTCATATGTTGGCTTCTGAAACACAGGCATGGTCTGATTTTTTGCTTCAGCTGCGCTTGGTTGATCTCTGGAAGGAATTACAGCCCATGCTTCCGGGCTATACCTTTCAGCATAATGCTCAATCTTCTTATCGGGCACGCTTGGATGGATGGTATCAGATTGATCCACAGCATTGTGATGCCTTTACTTGTCAAATTTGGGTTGACCATGCTTTCACACATTCGGATCATGCTCCTCTTTGGTTGAGGCTTTCCTTCCATGAATTTCCCACTGACAGATTGCCTTGCCGAAGGCTTTTGCTGATTAATAATAGTTATCTGGAGCATTCTGACTTTAAAGCCTTGGTCTCTAATGCTATTCAGCCTCTCTCTCGTTAGATACACATTGGTTTGGATTATGCCTGGCAGGCTTTTGTTGCTCGGATGCAAGTAGTTATTCGAGATTATGGCAAATCCTATATGCAAGCCACAAGGGAGA